>NC_067237.1:31886757-32234257 GCF_019924925.1 Ctenopharyngodon idella | reverse complement strand
TGAGAGCAGAGGATTTTTCTTGAAACTCTCCCGAACAACTTGTGGGGATGTAGGCGCTGTTTGATAATTTTTTTTTTGACTTTCTGACACTCAAGACTCAACTAATCTCAGCAATTCTCTAGCTGTGATCTTTGGAGAGTCTTTGGCCACTCAAACTTTCCTCCTCACTTCACATTAGGACGATTTAGACAAACGTCCTCTTCCAGGCAGATTTGTAACATATTTAGTTGATTGGAACTTCTTAATTATTGCCCTGATAGTGGAAATGGGGATTTTCAATGCTTTAGCTATTTTCTTACAGCCACTTTATTTTGTGTACAGCCACTTTATTTTGGGAATTTGGCCTTTGTTTTTCCTCATGTTTATACTCCTGTGGAACAGGAAGTCATGGCTGGACAATTTCATGCTCCTAGTAACCCTGGTGTGCTAAAAAAAAATGTAAATATGAACGGGAATATACTTCAGAGATATTTTACTCATAAGAATTTCTAGGGGTGCCAATAATTGTGGCCAACATGTATTGGAGAAAAACATTTATTTCATAATGTGAGTTTCCCCCACTTTCAATTGTTTTACTTCGATGAAAGTTTAGAATTTTGTGAATTTTTTGAATGAAAGATCAAAAGGATAAATAATGCAGATTTATTTTCACAGCCACCTTTGCTCATATTTACTAAGGGTGCCAATAATTGTGGAGGGCACTGTATGTTATGTTCCTTCAGTTATCTTTATGTAGGAGCTTCTGTTACTTTCACTGTTCATCATATTTTATCTTTCACAGGGCTCAACGCTAAGGATTTTTTTCTACTGGCCTGGTTGGGGTTGTGGTTCAAATTTTTAGATACCAGACAGTGAAACATCACAATTTTAAGGTACGGAAATTGAATAAAGAAATCAAAATAAAACACTGCATAGTCTTCACTGTATAAATAAAATATAGATTAATCCTTATCAAAGTTACAAAAGCTATTCAGTCAAGAGCAGTGGGTGATTTTCTTTTTGTCTTTTGTTGTTAGTTGAACATTAACGTGTCATGAAACCCTGGTCGTTCACACCTCAGAGTAGAAAAAGTCTCTAGAAATGGGCATGTAAAGCTGTGGAAAAGTGGGAGAGTAGAAGGAGGGGAAAGAGGAGAAAACAACCAATAAAACACAGATCTGTAACACTCATTATACAGACACATGAATATTAAAATATGACCATGGAGAAAAAAAAAAACAACAACACAAAAAGCAGAGTTGAGAGCACCTTGATGCATTTTAAAAATATAACCCTATCTGACAACAAACTCCCAAGAATGAGGGAGAAATGCAGAAAAACATTTAAAAGGTCTAATAATATTTTCATTACATTTATAAGCACTACAGACTCTGAACAACTCTGAATAAAACAAAAGGAATAGTTACTTTTACATCAAATCAGTTACGCTTTTTTCTTAAAGGGTTATTTCACTCAAAAATGAAAATTCTGTCATTAATTACTCACCCTTATGTCATTCCACACCCGTAAGACCTTTGTTCATCTTTGGAACACAAATTAAGATATTTTTGATAAAATCTGATGCCAGCAAGATAATTAACATTTATGACGTAACGAAGCCTCGTTACGCTACGAACCACTTATTCGAAACAAAAGATTTGTAAAGCTTCGAAGCTTCATGAAGCAGTGTTTTGAAATCACCCATCACTAGATATTGTTGAATAAAGTTATTTTGTTTTTTTGGCGCACAAAAAATATTCTTGTCGCTTCATAATATTAAGGTTGAACCACTGTAGTCACATGAACTGTAAATATGTCTTTAGTAGCTCACTGAGCCATCGGATTTTATCAAAAATATCCTTATTTGTGTTCCGAAGATGAACGAAGGTCTTACGGGTGTGGAACGTTTTTGGGTGAACTAACCCTTTAAGTTGAGTACTGAAGCCGTAGGACGTAGTGAAAGCGTTTTGAACCGCGAGAGGCTTTACACTTTCTTCGTAAGTTGAATACAGAAGGCGGTCTGTCGGAAGCTATACATTTTACTTTATAACTCGTTAAATGTGGATATTTTTCTTACACAAACGCATCGCTTCACTTCACTTCAGAAGGCCTTTATTAAGCCCCCAGAGCCATGTGGAATTCGTTTATAATGGATGGATGCACTTTCTTGAGCTTCATACTCGTTGGTCCCGTTCACTGCCATTATAAAGCTTGGACGCGTGAGGTTTATTTATATAACTCCGATTGTGTTCATCAGAAAGAAGAAAGTCATAAACACCTAGAATGGCTTGAGGGTGAGTAAATCTTGGGGTAATTTTAATTTTAAAGTGAACTAATCCTTAACTTTTGGAAAGACGGTAAAATTGCAGCATTACTGACAAAAGTAATCTATAACAATACTTGAATAGCCATGGGCTGACATAGGTCAAGCAAGTTATTATAGTAGATTGCAAAACCTTTTTTTTCTGATAAATATTGCAGAATAAGAGGAGAAGGGTCAAGTTTGATTTCTCTCTTGATAACTAATTATTAAAAACACCACAAAACATTATGCTTATCATGGATGATGGAGTTATTCTAGCTTGCTACGTGTTAGTTGTCACTTTTATATTTATAGTGCCTTGCTCAATAGAAAATGTTTCAAAGCAACTTCGCAATATTCAGGGTATAGAACAAGGTCTTACCTGAGCATAGAGGTTCTGCTGGGGATAGGCACTTCTAATAGGGTACATGGCCGTCTGGTAGGGGTTAGGGGATGGGGAATAGGGAGGAGGGGCTCCATTGGTCTGAGTAGGGGGGACTTTATAAGGCGTTCCTGCAGTGTATCCTGAAACAGAGACGGAAACAGATTGTTAGGTCCGATAGGCATCTGGCACACAACAATCGAATATAATACATATTAAGTCTATAAAATATTCCTTCACACACGTCCGTGTGCTCTGGTTTGATTTCCAAAACCTCCACGTCGCCACCTTCTGGTGAGCACCAGTAAAGCACACAAGAAGTGTAAGGAGGGAGTGCGCCAAACTAAACTAAAGCACATATGAAGTGCAAACACTCACACACCCTTTCAAGTCAGAGATATCACACATTAAACAACCAAGCACACACACCGACACCTTCTCTTTTTCCACACACACCATTTGTTAGGCTTTTTATTTGCCAGCGATTTATTGGAGGATTGTTGACAACAAAGTAGTAACAAAAAGCATAAGAATGTGAATTCAGCTGCACAAACGGAAGTCAAGAATACATTGCTTGAGGCGTTATTAGTTGCGCAACACATCAATAGATTACCTACATACCAAAGACATGCTATCAGTCATTACTTCACATTTGACAAACCACTGATGCAACAAACCAGATTCAACTGTCTTTAGTCTAGCTTAGCCACTCCTGTCTAATTCAATCCCACAACACAATTTTACGCAATCTCAATTCCAAAAGCTCTGCTGTCTACGGTGAGAATGAAAGCTCAGATCTCAGATGGTGTGTCTCCAGTATGCAATGTGAGATTTTACCTGTAACAAACCCTAGTGAGCTGCTTACCTAGACAGCATTTTAAGGCACATCATAGGCCCACTCTGACACAAAGGCGTACAAAAGATAATGTTGCATTTTAGGGTTATTATAGTTAACTAAAACCATAAAAACACACATTCATTATTTGAAATGTTAACTGGCATAAACTATGTATAATTAAAAAATATATAAAATATATAGACACCAAAAAAAAAAAAAAAAAACCTAATACAAATGATAAAAACAAAAACTTTAAAATTAAAATGAAAAATATTAAAATAATAACTAATTAAAAATATTCATAAAAAAACTATAATAATATCGTAACAATACTAACATTTTATACCACATTTTTGACCAAATTATTATATCCCAGAATGCATTGTGAAAAATAATCCAAGATGCCAAACAAAGCGAGAGAAATGTCAATTATAAATCTATTTATATAAAAATTTAAATATTATTAAAATCATTTTATATGCTAATGTCAAATTTGACTGAAATCAGTAATGAATCGAGTCTCCAGAGCGCTTCATGTCGGAGCGCTATAAATCTAAATCAAAATAAATATACAATTGTCATGTGATCAACTAAGGACAAAAAGAAAACCTGTTTTTTATGTTTCATTATTATTTCAATTATAAAAATACAGAAATATATTACTACTGCAATAATACTATTGCACTGTAAAAAATTAAAATAATTTTTTTGAATAATAATAATAATCAAAATAATAAAAATTCAAAATAATAATAAATGCAGCAATGTTTTCCTTGGATTTACAGAATTCATGTGGATCTTACTTCAGGTCAGAAAAAAATATATATGGGAAAATCACATCTTTGGTCAAATAAAAATATTTAAAACTAAAAATAAAATAAAAAGTGTTTTAAAAAGGTTCCATTTTCACTTAGGATGCTGCCTTATTAGGTTGCTGCCTATGTAGGCAGTAGGCAGAAGTGCAGCTCACTAGGTTTTTAGAACAGAGTTTATTGTAAAGTTTGTTTACACAGCATGAATGGACGTCATTATGTGATCGAATCCTGCAGGGCCAAAAGTGTGTCTGTGTGCGTGTGTTTGTGTGTGTGTGCGCGCTCTGGGGAAACAGAACAATGAGAATAAGTGTTTTTTATAAGCAGTATGGGACTCTATAGCTATGTTCACACTGTCAGTCCAAATTCGATTATTTGTGTATCCGACTGGAATGTGATCTAAATTATAGACTGTCCACACTGTGTATCTCAACTATTCAGATCTGATTTGTCTGTCACGTGGTGCTCTTATGTTTTTCAGAATATCTGCATTAGTTTCTATGGTGTTGCGTTGGTAGACAGACGCCAAAAACAGCAACGTGGAGGGGTTTGCAATACAGATGTTTTCTTATTTACATGAAACTGACAATGTGTAGCTGTGCAGAAACACAGGAGGCTGCCATGTGTGGCTTTATTCCGTGCTTTCATCTCCGCCCGTCTTCAACACGTCACCATTGTATTGTAATTTTCCACTCGACCGGCACTTTGCAACAACACAACCTTGTTTCAGCAGCGACTTTCAGCATGTTTGATATAACAACGTCCGACATGTGTTTTTCGTGGCATGATAAAGTGACATAAACCACACAAAATCAGATTTGAGCGGTCAGACTGAAATGGATTTCCAGAAATGCGATTTGAACAGGATTTCAAACCAAATATGAATGAAGCTCAAAACGGATTTGTAAAAATAGCATTTCATGTGATTTTTTGCTGTTCACACTTGCTAAATATAATCAGATTCCAATTGGATATACACAAAAATCAGATTTGAACTGACTGTCTGAACGAGGTAAAAGGGTGTGTGTTTGTGTGTTATAGAGTAACAGGGGAACACACAGCAGTTACAGTAGAGTATAGTAATCATATTTACTGAATGCTGTAGATGAGGCCTGGTACTGCCTGCTCTCTGAGCCAGCGTCCACGGCCAGGTCATAGGAGCCTTCTCCGGGCCCCGGAGCAGATGCCGTCTGGGGCCAGGCCTGCTTCACCAGCAGCACTGTCCCAAACAAACACAACACAAGAAGGGTTACATATGCGTCACGACTATCGCCACATCTTAATCTCCAAAACGGTGCCCTGACTATCCTCTCCTCCTCTCACTGACCCTCTGGATCCTTGTTTTAACAGACCGCAAAAGTGGGCTTCTAGAAGTAAAAAAAATACTACTCCAAAAAAAAAAAAAAGAAAAAAAAAGAAAGAAAAAAAAAAAAAAGAGGCAGATCTACCATACACAATTACTGATTTCAAAATTATTTAATTGCCTACACTTCCCAAAATTCTGAAGCAAGAAGTTGCTGAATTTATTATGGAAATCTTCACAGTGGTCAGTTTTTCAGGTTAAAATAGTTAACATTACCAGCCTAGGTATCTAGTTACCTAATATGGGATGTGGCGTTGCATAAAAGACACTAAAAGCGCTCTATTCGGCATTGAAATGCTTCTCTAACAGCAATAAAGAAAGGCAGTTCAAGCAGTAACATATGCAACTCTAAGTAGAATAAAAAAACAAAACAAAACAGAAACTACAAAAAAAAAAAAAATTAAAAATATTTTTCTATTCAACAATAAATCTACAAAGTTAAACAAGAAAACTATTAGCTACTAAAATGTCTTTACGGAGCAAGTAGGCTGTGAAACTGCTTGCACGGTTCCTCATTTGTAAGTCATTTCGGATAAAAGCGTTTCCTAAAATAAATGTAAAATGTAAATGTATTGTAAACAAAAACTCTGGGCTTGCAATTGAAAGCTGGATGGTTCAATTCCCATTAAACTGAACAACAGTGAACATCAATACATTCCACTCAATGGCTATGTTCGAAATTAAAATACTAGGTTACTGCATACTGAATACTACGTAGTATGCACTGTATACTGCCTAATATTTGATAAAAATCGTATATAAAACAATAGGCATTATTCAATGATAAATATGTTGTTACATGATATATGAGTGGTGTCATATTTTCATCTTGGATTATTTTCCATAATTACCTCTATTTTATGTATTTGGCAGTAAAATCTTAAAGGGATAGTTCACCTAAAAATGAAAATTCTGTCATCATTTACTCCCTCTCAAGTTGTTCCAAACCTGTATAAATTTCTTTGTTCTGCTGTACACAAAGGTAGATATTTGTAAGAATGTTTGTAACCAGGCCGCTTTGGGGCACCATTGACTTCCATAGTAGGGAAAAAAATACTATGGAAGTCAAAGGTGCCCCAGAATTGTTCAGTTTCCCACATTCTTCAAAATATATTCCTTTGTGTTCAACAGAACAACATTTTTTATACAGGTTTGGAACAACCTGAGGGTGAGTAAATGATGACAGAATTTTATTTTTTGGGTGAACTATCCCTTTAAGTCAGAACGGTTATTTTGCACTTCATCCAGTTTTGTGTAAAATGTCTTAATTTTGGAAGTTAAAAATGAATGAAGAGGGACATGTTAAAATAACAAAAGCATGGTTGGTAACTTTTCATTCATTACACTGGAAATGGAAGATTAAGTGCATTGCATTGTCAGCTATTCAATGCAGTATGCTACAAATGTACTGTATGCTGCACATTTTGGCGAATGTAGAAGGTCAGGTATGGATTCAATGCATACAAAAAAACCTGCATACTGTTCATGCCATATATTATGCAAAAAATAGCATTAGTAATATAGCAGGATGCTAATCCATAATGACTCTATGTGTTGGCATAGAGGTTAAATATCTAAGCATGAACTATTGCACGTGATAATCAAAAAGCCATTACTCCAGGAGGATTGTCCCTGTAATAAGATTACTGTAAATTCCGTCAGATAAACGCATCAGCAAAATGAATAAATAGTATTTAATAGCAAGTCTTCCTTCCTAATGAAGCAATCCTATCAGAGCCACAAGGGGGCGATGGTAACATCTCATGAGTTTGCACCAATCACAAGAGAGCACAGAGGGACAAAGAAAAAGAGAGACTGCTGGAATCACACAATGGCATCAGTGCCGCATAGACACCTCACACATGACATCACTGCAGCGGTTCAGTGCTGCGCTTTATGCATGCATGAGGGCTTTATGTGATTCAGATAATTATTATGGTAACTATGATACTTATGATAATGATGAAATTATGATACAGTAGGTCTAAAATATCCATACATGTAATATATTTGTAGAGGTTTACAGATAATGGATTAAGGCGATATCTATAACTAAAATTGGAAAATATGGCTGAAAACCTATTAAATCGCAGATAGTCTTTAAAATCAATAATATGAACAAAAATTTTCTACTTAAATGTAAAATAGTTCTGAACTTGATAAGAAAATGAACAATGACTTGTAACTTTTAACTATTAAAATAAATAAATAGCCAAGCTTTATCACTACTGAGACTTTTATTATTTTAAATGTTATTGTCATGTCAAATATATAGATAATGTACAGGAAATGGAGAAAGAAAAAAGGGAGAGAAATCATTTTTTTTTTAAATGCAATTTCAAATGCTATTGTTTATAGGTCGACCAAATTTGTTGATACTGTTAAATAAAATTGGAAAATATGGCCGGTAAACGATTAATCGTCAATAGCTAAAACCAATAATATAAATGAAAACTTTCCAATCAATGTAAAATAGTGCTAAGCTTTATTAGAAATTTTAACGACTTGGCCATGAGAATATTTTGTAATTATTAAAATAAATTAAAATACATAAAATATTGCGAAGCTGACACACTGACAATTGACCTGACCTTAATGTCATATGAAATATATAAAAATAAAGTTCAAGAAATGGTGAGAGAAAAAATGGTCAAAAAATAATATCAATGTCTTTTAAAATGTATTTTTCAAATGGCATTGTATGTAAAGAATAAGATATGAACTACAGACAAAGTACTACAGCCAACATTTATTCAATCAAGAGATATTTTTCACTGTTTGGTGCATTTTGAATGGAAAGACATCAGCAGTAGTTGTCTAAATTAGTAGTTCTCAACTAGTTTTGCTTCCGGACCCAGATTTTAGATCAAGTGCCGTCCCGACACCGGGCCAAAACTGTTATCAAACACAAAGTTTGATGGTAGCCAGTTATTCATTGCATAAAACACACTGTAGTCTGCATAAACCATGTCCTCATTTTTGATGGGTCCATTTAGCATCTGCCTAATTTGACTACCTTTTACCAAATGATGAATTTGCACCAAGACATTATAGTATTTTATTGGATATTTTAGTCTTTAATGTCAACAACAAAATTTACAGGAATTCCCCTTTAAAGCAGATATGCTCAATTACCATTTAGTTATGTTTTTATTCTTTGCATTTAACATTCTGGTCTAAATGCACGTCTTACCACACAGACTATTTTTGTAGCATGTATTTTTAATGGTATTTTTAACACACAAAAAAGGACCTTGCAGAAATCTTTGAAGTCAACATGCTTTTCATGAAGATATTGGGTGAAAACCAAAGGAACTTGTGGAGAAAGTGTAACATTGTGTGAAAATAGTGCTGGTCAACCAAAACTACCATTTACTGGTATCTGAGATTATATCCAAGCAAGCCAGTAACTAGAGCAAACATAAAAATATGAATATATTCAGCAAAATGTCAACTTGATCTCTGATCTAAGAAACAGCCTGTATAAGCATGTAAGAATGTATAAGCATGTATAAGAGTGGCAGGTGGAATGTCAAATCCTAACATTACAGAGAAAATTATACAGAAAAATCATATCTGTTCAGGGCGGCACTGATCATATCACAGACCTCACAAACCAACTCCACTAGTGCACCATTTACATCCTGATCCAAAATGAGATCCAAAAATGTCTGCTTACAGCACAAATCCATTTCTTTTTTAACAAAACAGTGTTAAACATCATGCTACAAGTTGAGTCACACATAGCTGATTCAAACAAGCCTGTTAACACAAGACTAGTGGGAAATTATCTGCACTTAAAGTCAACTTCTTCACATGACTCATCCTCACTGCATCTGGTTTCTCTCGAGACTGAATTTCACACTCAAATTATGCAGATGCACAACTGAAAACAGCTACTAAAATATCATTATTCGCATATAACTTGCCAGATTGAGATGCAAACAGATTTATTGACCAAAATCATTTCAGGGAACTGCTCATTACTGAACAAAACACAATTAGTGGACTCATACATCAGTCACTTTCGAGTTGCACAGTTATATAAATACAAATAAAGCCAATCATTATGAAAATTTATTGCATATACTCTGTCACTAGTTGGAACCAGCACTATATTAACAGTAATATGCTGTTTAATTTGTTCAATTACAGGCCAGCATCATGAGCATAATGAGGCTAGACCGTAAAATGCATTAGGATGTGTTTGTGAATACTGCATAAATAACGTGTGTAAATGTTTGGTCTCATATATGTTTTTGCTAATGTAAGTGTGTATTATGCTATATTCACTGGAAAGTATAGAGGGTGTGTGTGGATGTGTGTGAGTACGTGTACACACCTGGTGGGTATCCTGGGCTACCTGTCTGATAAAGGTTGGCTGTGTAGGTCGGGGCAGTCGTAGGATAACCTCCGGGATAACCTGTACACATGCAAAGAGACAACAGTTTAAAAAAATGACACTAAAACATGCTTACAATCAACATTAGCAATTAATTGAATTGATCTGCACTGGTCAGTAGCACATATTACTGATCTGATGTGTCAGAATTGCCAACATATAAACAATTTCTAATAAACAAGATAAACAATTTTCCTCAGTGAATTTTAAATGAACAAATTTTTAAGAAAAAAAAAAAGAAAAAAAAAAGAGAAGTCTCTTTTGCTCACCAAAGCTGCATTTATTTGATCAAAAATACAGTAAAAACAGTGATATTCTGAAATGTTATTACAATTTAAAATAGCAAAGCTAAATTTTCAGCATCATTACTCCAGTCTTCAGTGTCACATGATCCTTTAGAAATCATTCTAATATGCTGATTTGCTGCTCAAGAAACATTTTTTATTATTATCAATGTTAAAACAGTTCTGCTGCTTAATATTATTTGTGGAAACTGTGATACTTTTTTTGAGGATTCTTGCATCTATTTAAAATGGTAGCATTATAAATGACTCTACTGTCACTTTTGATCAATTTAATTGTTGAATAAAAGTATTAATTTCTTTGGATAAGGTTATAAACAGCAAAAACAACCGAAAATCCATAGAACATCCACACCAAATAATGAAAAATCTGTAGATAAAAATTACTTTGGTGCGTAAGCTCAAAAAACAGAGTTGAACAAGAAGAGGAGCTTGCACACATAATAAGAAAAGATTTCTTACAAATACTTTATTTAGAGGCCAGATGCAAAGACAATACAACATTGATGATGTGAATCAAAAAGGTTTTGTCTTTGCATTTGGCCTCTAAATAAAGTATTTGTTTGTAAGAAATCTTTTACTATTATGTGTGCGAGCTCCTCTTCTTGTTGAGCTTTGGATAAGATTATAAAATAAACCAATAGCTAAATATCTATATAGGCTTTAGAACATAATTTGGCTCCATTTTCACATTGAATGCCCACTTTTCACAAATCAATCCATTCCCAACTGGATAAAATCCAGTCCTGTCCAACCTTTTTCAAGTTGAGTATCCTGTTTCACTCAGCAATACAACAGATTATAAAAGCAACTTTCTTTTTTCAGAGAGTCACCAGAACATAAATTAACGTAAGCAAATGCAGATTCATTTCTGTAAACGAAAAGGCTATTCATTTTTCCAAATATACTGATCCAAATCAGTCTCTGTAACCTGTGATAACATAGGAAAAGAGAGCGAGGTGAGCTCTTTATTGAACAGGATGAGCACAGATGGCCTCCATTACGACATGTCTGTCTTGATAAGACACAGTCGGATGAGTGTGAAACCCAGTGCATCGCTCCATACTGAACAGCGCGGGCTGTCAGACGTACAGGGCATCATGGGAAGGGAGTATCCAGGTCTGAACAGCTCGCTGCAAGGGATGCTTTATATCAAAACTGGTGGATGCAGGAGAAATACTGATGTTCAGTTTGTTACACTCATAAGAGTGGGCCTGTGAGGACCTGTTTGATCATGTGTTCACCCACAAATGACAATTCTGCCATCATCTACTCACCCTCACATATATCTGTTTGTACATAAAAGGAGATATTTAGAAGAATGCACAGGCTATTTTTTTCTATGTTCAAACCTGGCATGTACATAAGCAAGAAGCTCAAATTGACCAGCCAGAGCATCTCTATCCCAATGATAACTTATTTTCTAATATATCATAAATTCTATCCCAATGATAACTTATTTTCTAATATATCATTGCTGCAATTAAATTACTGTGTTAAACATGAACAAAAATTTAACATATCAAATTGATGAACTCTGCAACATTGACAATTCCGGAAAAGTTGGGACGTTTTTTTTTTAAATTTGAATAAAATGAAAACTAAAAGACTTTCAAATCACATAAGCCAATATTTTTTTCACAATAGAACATACAGAACATAAATGTTTAAACGGAGAAATTTTACAATTTTATGCACAAAATGAGCTCATTTCAAATTTGATGCCTGCTTCAGGTCTCAAAATAGTTGGGATGGGGGCATGTTTACCATGGTGTAGCATCTCCTTTTCTTTTCAAAACAGTTTGAAGACATCTGGGCATCGAGGTTATGAGTTTCTGGAGTTTTGGTGTTGGAATTTGGTCCCATTCTTGCCTGATATAGGTTTCCAGCTGCTGAAATGTTTTTGGTCGTCTTTGACGTATTTTTCGTTTAATGATGCGCCAGATGTTCTCTATAGGTAAAAGATCTAGACTGCAGGCAGGCCAATTCAGCACCCGGGATCTTCTACGACAAAGCCATGCTGTTGTAATAGCTGCAGTATGTGGTTTTGCATTGTCCTTCTGAAATATACAAGGCCTTCCCTGAAACAGACGTCATCTGGAGGGGAGCATATGTTGCTCTAAAACCTTTATATACCTTTCAGCATTCATAGTGCCTTCCAAAACATGAAGCTGCCCATACCGTATGCACTTATGCACCCCCATACCATCAGAGATGCTGGCTTTTGAACTGAATGCTGATAACACGCTGGAAGGTCTCCCTCCTCTTTAGCCCGGAGGACATGGCGTCCATGATTTCCAACAAGAATGTCAAATTTGGACTCGTCTGACCATAGAACACTTTTCCACTTTGAAACAGTCCATTTTAAATGAGCCATGGCCCACAGGACATGACGGCGCTTCTGGACCATGTTCACATATGGCTTCCTTTTTGCATGATAGAGCTTTAGTTGGCATCTGCAGATGGCACGGCGGATTGTGTTTACCTGACAGTGGTTTTTGGAAGTATTCCTGACCCCATTTAGTAATGTCATTGAGACAATCATGCCGATGAGTGATGCAGTGTCGTCTGAGGGCCCGAAGACAACGGGCATCCAATAAAGGTCTTCGGCCTTGTCCCTTACGCACAGAGATTTCTCCAGTTTCTCTGAATCTTTTGATGATGTTATGCACTGTAGATGATGAGATTTGCAAAGCCTTTGCAATTTGACATTGAGGAACATTGTTTTCCATGATCTTTTTGCTCACTCTTTCACAGATGGGAGAGCCTCTGCCCATCTTTACTTCTGAGAGACTCTGCCTCTCTAAGACATCCCTTTTATAGCTAATCATGTTACAGACCTGATATCAATTAACTTAATTAGTTGCTAGAATCTGAATGCAGCTGAATCTTTTCAAAATTTCTTGCTTTTTCAGCCATTTGTTGCCCCGTGCCAACTTTTTTGAGACCTGTAGCAGGCATCAAATCTGAAATTAGCTCATTTAGTGGATAAAAGTGTAAAATTTCTCTGTTTAAACATTTGTTATGTTATCTATGTCAGTGGTTCTTAACCACATTCCTGGAGGCCCACCAACACTGCACATTTTGCATGTCTCCTTTGTCTGACACACCCATTTTAGATCTTTGAGTCACTACTAATGAGCTGATAACCCTAATCAGGTGTGTTTAATTAAGGAGACATGCAAAATGTGCAGTGTTGGTGGGCCTCCAGGAATGTGGTTGAGAAACACTGATCTATGTTCTATTGTGAATAAAATATTTGCTCATGTGATTTGAAAGTCTTAAAAAACATCCCAACTTTTCCGGAATTCGGGTTGTAACTGAACTGAATCAACATTGCATTAATTGAGCTAAATAATGACACTATTGTAGTTGTTTCACAATTTTGCAACACTAAGACTTTTATAAAGCACTATATAAATACTTAACTTGACTATTATCAAGATTTTAGAAAGGAATTAACCCAAAACAATGACTGAAATAGCTATTTGGCTATATAACATTAAAAACAAAGCTATCTCAGAAATGGAACACATTACATTATGATGAAAAACTGCAAAGACCACCAAATAATTTTCTTTAGAATAATGTGCACTGACTAATCATTAACAATAAAACCAGAAATGTGTTTTAAGAAAGTAAACATGCCAAAATATTGATTTTATTTTGTCTTTAAAGCTGAAATGTGTAATCTCTGCATCTCTAGCTGGAGCAAATGGAAACAGAATGAAGTTTCCCGAACAATATTTTGAAAGCGCCACACTTTTCAGGAAAATAACTTACAAAATGGCTTAAATATGGTGGTTTCATTCAGCTAGCTGAAAGCCAAAGTATTTTAAATAACACAATTTACTTTTTAAAGCCTTCCAAACACCAAACAGTATCTTAGGATATGGTGGTGATATTGTCTGAAGACACCAGAAGTTCAAAATCTTTGTCTTTAAGTACAGAGTGTCCTATACATTTTCTCCCTCCATCTCTCCACTGAAATGACCTGAAAAGCCATCCATCCGTAAAGCAGTGCTCACAAAGACACAATCTGATTACCAGCCTTCGATACAAACAACGCTCTCTCCACTTACATCTGCACTGACCCGCAGCTCTCTTTAAAACGGGACATTAACATTTCATGCCATCATTCATTCACTTCAGTTCATTCCTGCATTTACAAGAGACATGCAGAACTGCTTGTACTTTAATAATGTCACACAATCATTGTAAGAATGTGTCCAATGAACTGTGTGCTGTGTGTCTTGTCTTATATGGAGAATCTCTCTCACTGGAGGTCGCTTTATTATTTGGGTCTTTTTGGGAATGTGAATGAAATTATATATATATATATATATATATATATTTACACATACAGTACACTGTGTTCCAAATTATTATGCAAGGGACATATCAGTAGTATTTCAGTACAATAAACATTTAGATTTTTGTTTTTCAAAGAAAGTGTTAGTTTTATTTCTCCATATCTTTTCACATAACTGGTATCAATCTCAGACAGGTTTGTTAAATAGTTCGTCAGGTTTACTTACTTAGGTAAATGGAAGACCTACTTAAAGAGGTTGTTCCACTTTATAAAGCAAGTCACAGTTTTAATGCAGTAAGAGAAGAAAGATCTTTCTGAACACGAAAAGCATGAAATGTGCAATGTTATGCAAAAGGCATAACATCAAAAATACACACACACACACACACACACACACACACAGTATATATATCAGGTAAATATTAGGTCTGTGAACTATGCTCATACCCAGAGATCACAAATGTGATCTATTTAATATATTGTTTCTCCTAGACAACAAGAGATAGAGATACTACTACTACTACTTATACTAATAATAAATATTCATTTATAAATGTAATATAAATGATGATAATAATAATAACTAGAATGTACATTTCCTGAAGAAAATGTGAGTGGCGCTTGCCGTGCGCAACTATACTGCCCCTTACACTGCTAGCATGTTTTTACCAAAATGATAACATGATTAGCATGTTGCTAGCATGTCTGTAAAAAGATGTTAACATGATTAGCCTGTTGTTAGCATGATGCTAGCACATTTTGACTTGTTTTTATGTTTTAACTGTAAACTAATTGCTACTAGCATGTAGCTATTCACTGCTAGTATGCGTAGCATGTTGGGAGTCCTATTTGCTAGCATGAGTCAAAAGAGCCAACCCCCATCTCTATTCAATGTTCTGATGCAGATATATAGGTCTTGCTAAATGGTTGTTAGGGTACTCTGTTTGGTTGCTAGGGAGTGGCTTGGAAGGTGCTAATTATGATACTCAAAAGGCTGCTTTTTTTGCCAGTATGAACGATATAAACCAATATACAATTTAAATAATAATATATTGATTTATGCATTTTTTATAAATATAATATATTCAATAATAATGATGATTATTTTTATTATTATATTAACATTCAAAAGATAAATAAAACTGATATATAACTTATTAACTGAATCTATACCATACATTAAGTGAATACATGTATAGGTTTAGTTATAGTAAGAAATGACATGTATTACAGTAAAAACTTCACTTACAGCAGTTATTTGAATTGTACTGAATTTCATTATATTTTGATTCTACTTCATTAATTGAAGTTTGAATTGCAGTTATACATCTGGTTTGAATTAAGAAATTCATTCCTGAATGGAAAACAACCCTGCCAGCTAATGACCAGCTCAGACCAGCCAGCTACCACGATCCAAAACAACAAATTTGCTCAAAACAAAAAATTGCTCAAATTTGCCTAGATACAAAAGTCCGAGATCTCAATACAAACTCAATTCTCATCAAATAATCTGCTATATGCTATTAGTTGCTTTTACATTCATATATTACAGCTCAATACTCTTCACAAATAAAACTGACACTTGAATACTAAGTGAGAAAACCTCTAAGCAATAACATTTTCCTCTTGGTAACTGCAGAGAGAAAGACATAATGAAACAGACTGAAAGCGAGGCGAGAGAGAGAGAGAGTAGATGTTGGTGTGTAAACAGTCTCTATTGACCCAGTGAATCCCTTCAATAAGAGCACATCAAATATGAGCCCACTGTTGTCATGGCAGCAGACAAACACCTGCCATGAGTGACACAGACGCACACAACACACACAGCTCTACATGCATAAACACACACACACACACACACACCAACACAGAACAGAAGTGAGAGGTGACGTCTGCATTGATGCACACGCATTCCTGCACATCACAGACGAACGCTGCTGTCAGGACAGCTAAATGATGACAAAAAATTTCATTTTTGGGTGATCTATCCCTTTACAGACAACATGAAACAGAATTTGCACCTTCAAAGATGCAGTAAGTGATTTTTGAGAAACACTGTTGATATTTGAAAGCAACCCAAACAAGCGAAGCAAAAGAATGTTTCACGAAAAATGAAGAAAAGATGATAAACGAACGACAAGGAAGAAAAAAATTGAACATACAGTACACAAGAGTATACAAAAAAGTGTTCAATGTTATTCGCAGGTAGCACACCAGCTCCAGACAAACAATGACACTCAAAACGGCCCTGTTACTACAGCTAACATTACAACAACAGCATATCTTGATTCTGTGAAACATAGCAAAACCAATGTTATTCACGTAACCTCAGCGTCTGTTTTCAGGCCTTCCCACTTTCTAACATCTCTCCAGTGCTGGAAAGCTTTTCTACTATTAACAAGGGTCCTGAAGCTTTTTCCAGTATTATTCCTCTGACCTTTTCTCTTTTGTAATGTCTCTCAGCCATTTCACTTTCTACAGTCTTTCTTCAAATCTCCCTCTTGCTAACTCTCTTTCCTCCCCATCATGAGTGTATACGCCCTGCTGATTGGCTACAAGTGTGTTGTGGTGCTCTGTCCGATCCACTTGTAACAGCGTTTCTCAGAAATCACTTACTGCACCTTTAACTTTTGATATATTTCAGAATGAAACAGGAAAATCTCATTAGTAGATGATATTATTGGCTAATATTATCTGTGGTCTGGGTTGCATCAGCAGAAAAGTCCTTTCACTGTCCATTCATTACATTTTAATGAAAGATTATGTAAACAAACCTTTTTAGCATGCACTGATGAATTGTTTAAAGTAAGACCACAGGCATTTTTTAATTAAGCATGTTGTGTTGTTTTTAAATACGTGTGAGTGTCTCATCACATACCTGTGTATGCCATATTCTTAGGGTTTCCGTACGGGGTTCCCGGTTGCACGGGACTGTACACCGGGTTCATGGTGGAAGACAGCCTGTTCTTACTGAGAGAGACAGACAGACAGAGAGAGAGAGAGAGAGAGAGAGAGAGAGAGAGAGAGAGAGAGAGAGAGAGAGAGAAACAACATATGAGTTACACCAGTGTTGTTTTGATAGATATGAACTTCTGCAACACAATCATCTGCCTAAACAAACCAAAATGACAAAATATAACAGACACACACACACAAGTCTCAAAATCCCTAAGCTCTACAGTCTCACAAGACATTTTTCAATAGGGGTGTAACAATATATCATGTCACAATATATCACAATAGGTCTATATTGTGGATAGTGACAATCTGTATTGTGTATAGTTCACCCAAAATGAAAATTACTGTGGGAAAAATTCAAGTTTACAGAGTTTTAGCATCAGTACTACATTAAACTACTATATATAATGTTAAATATAATATATAATAATGCAGTGGGGGATATTTGTGGGTCCTGATAATGCCAAATGTCTTATGTTACCAGTAAAAAGTGGCCTACATTATTTAAAATATATATATCTAGTCAGTGACAGAGTGCAAGCATATTCATCTAAAATAATTCTGTATTTTCAGCTTCAGAATCATGAATATTTTTATTCTGGTGTCACCATTGTCCTGTGGATTGGGTTACCAGCACCAAGACTATTCATTTCCACCCCTAATGTAATACCAAATTTAGCATTTTATTCAACAGTACATTTTTTGTTAACCTTTTACCATGTCTTGGAGTATAGCAATAATATCATATCGTGAGTTCAGTATCGTGATATGTATTAAATCATGACTTGAGGGTATCGTTACACCCCTATTTTTCAATGGTCTTTTTTTTTTTACTTTATTTTGAATAATTATATAAAAGGGCTTTTCACACTTGAAATAAATTTCCCTGGGTCATTCTAAACCTGGGTAAATGAAATCCTGGGTTATCTTGCTTCACATTTAACACTGCTCATAATTTACCCGGAGTTAACAATTAATCCTGGGTATTTTTAAGGTGACATTTCACACTGTACATTCCTAAACCCTGGGTTAACGTACATATTTACATATTCATAGTGCCAGTGTCACAGACTGGACAAATGCAGCACGGGACCTGTTTACATATTACACATTGCAGACTGTAATATCAAGTTTTTTTTTTTAAATTACTATAAAGGCTATATTACTATAGTTTTTGAACTATAAAGGCAAGAATGAAACGCTCTCTACTTCATTCCAATTGTCATGATTTCCATCGCCGTTTGACATTTATCAAATGCTGAAACGACTGTTTATATACACATTGTGTTTCCGTGACTGCCCAAAGCACATGAATATAAGGAGCAGGGTTTCATAACCCTGGGTAAAAAGTACTAGCAGTGCTAACCCCGCTTCTAAATTACAAGTGTGAAATGTTCCTTTACCCAGGGTTAAAAGTGGTGTTTAGAATGACGATAACCTGGGGTTAATTGCAGTGTGAAAATCCCCCAAAGTTTTTTCAGACCATGTTTTAATTTAGATGATACTGTAAAGTCTTGGTGAAGACAATATTCTCATGTGTTCGGCTGTGGCTTTTCACATGATTTGATTATTTTTGTAATGGTATTAAAGGTAATAACAATTTATCAGTCTGTTATTGTTTATTAGGGATGCACCGATATAAAAATTTTGGCCGATACCGACAACTCTTTATATTTGAATGCAGATAATCAATATATTGGCTGATAAATCTAAATCTAAATCCAAATTTTTATATAATTTTATATAATAATTAATTTTTGCTTGTGCTGAAGCTAAAGATGATCACCGGTAAACTGAAGCACTTTATTAACGTCTTAACTTAACGCATCCTATATGAGATAAATCAGATATATAGCCTATATATACACACAAAATAAACATAATATTACAACTTATATTTATAGTACAGAATGCTGTGAATGCACAAGTGAACATGAAGTAAGTTATGTTCTTGTCAAAATGTGTAACTCCTGTTGTGGATTTGCACATGTTAAACATAACTTTATTTTCCTTTTCAAAGTGATTCCAATCATATTTCCAGTGTTGCCAAGTCAATGGTTTTCCCGCAGAATTGGGGTACTTTAACACTGTTGTCGCTGGTTGTTTTTCATGTCTGCGGGTTGAAACGACCCCAAATAACATGATATTTATCCCCTGGAACGTGATTTTTACCAGGGGACCCCCCTGAAACTTAATTGGGCTAGATTTGGGCTAGTTTTGAGTGGCAATTGGGTGGGTTTTGTTGTGAAAATCTAGCAACCCTGCATATTTCAACCAATTCAAAACCATCATGGTGAACAGTGCACATCTGAAGTGTCACAGCTGATACATTATTTGCTTTAATTGGCCAAATTAAAGCAAATACCCCCCCCCCCCCCTCAAAAAAACACTTTGTCTTTCACTGTACACTAAAGTTCATGTTTGGCGAACCTATTAGTGAATTAGAAAACAGCCCTCATTTTGCCTCAAAACATGTTTAAAATAAAACAAACTTCAATTAAAAAGAAAAGCAGGATAGTACATTTAAATTTGTTATCATTTATTATGTATCATGCAATGTATTATTTATTGAAGACAGAAGCCCTCGAGTGTGACATCATATCCTGTAATTCAAGGATATTCTCATGTAACTGCATGGTCCTTGAAGGGTCTGAAATAATTTTGCATCCTTAAAGTCTAAAGTGATGGACATTCACCAAGGCTTCAAGTAGAATCAGAAACGAGGTGAGAAAAACAGCACTAGAGGGCTGTTTCCATTGTGAGACTAAACTAGTGATTGTCTAGGACTAGTTATTGATTGTCTGGGACTAAGGTTAATCTAATCATTACGGCAAACGGGGTGTGTGTGTGTGTGAGTGTGTTACCCTCTCTCATTGTGCATGTGTGTGCATCTGATCTCCCTTGAAAAGCACATGAATAGGGGAGGATTATGCGTTAGAACTTTCCCCTTGCACCTCGGCCACACACGACGGAAACGGAAGGCTGTGTGAGCATGGAGCTGTGTGTGGGAGAGGTGATATGTCAGAGGGTAATGTTCCCATCAGAGCGAGCGGATGACACACTCACAAACACATGTAATAAAAAGATCAAGGTCATGACATTCAAATAGTCACAAGGCGCTTTATGCAGCATTAAACGCATATTAAAGAAATTAAAGATACAAAACAAAAAGAAATTTGATTACGTAATGCAGATTACTTGTAATGCACTACTTGTTAGATCAAAAAGTAATCTGATTATGTAATGCATGTTGCTTGTAATGCATTAATTTACTAGTTAGATAAAAAAGAAATTTGATTAAGTAATGCATGTTAGTTGTAATGCATTACTTTACTCGTTAGATCAAAAAGTTATCTGATTACGTAATGTAGTTACTTGTAATGCGTTACTTTACTCCTTACATCAAAAAGTAATCTGATTACATTATGTACGTTACTTGTAATGCATTACTTTACTCCTTACATCAAAAAGTAATCTGATTGCATTATGCACGTTACATGTAATGCGTTACTTTACTCCTTACATCAAAAAGTAATCTGATTGCATTATGCATGTTACTTGTAATGCGTTACTTTATTCGTTAGATCAAAAAGTAATCTGATTACGTAATGCACGTTACTTTTAATATATTACTTTACTCGTAACATCAAAAAAGTAATCTGATTACATAATGCACGTTACTTGTAATGCGTTACTTTACTACTTACATCAAAAAGTAATCTGATTGCATTATGCACGTTACTTGTAATGCGTTACTTTACTCCTTACATTAAAAAGTAATCTGATTGCATTATGCACGTTACTTGTAATGCATTACTATACCCCTTACATCAAAAAGTAATCTGATTACATTATGCACGTTACTTGTAATGCGTTACTTTACTCCTTACATTAAAAAGTAATCTGATTGCATTATGCACGTTACTTGTAATGCATTACTATACCCCTTACATCAAAAAGTAATCTGATTACATTATGCACGTTACTTGTAATGCATTACTTTACTCCTTACATCAAAAAGTAATCTGATTGCATTATGCATGTTACATGTAATGCGTTACTTTACTTTATTACTTGCATCAAAAATGTGTCCATCTTGAACATAATCAGAATTATCAGCTAATAAGGGTAAAGCGACATACTCTGGTACACTGGAGGGAGCATCTGAATTGGGTTTCCAGTTTTACCTCGACAGGTTGTAAAGATCTCTTATATCAGAACATGAGGACGTGATTCCATCAAAGATACGCTAAGTTCAACTTGTATAAAGTTCAGTTGTGTTTGCAATATTTTGCATTTATATTTTTTGTATATAACTTATAGTTTTCACATGATTTCATATAATTTTATTGATTGGTTTGTAAAATACACACAATATTGCTATGTTATTACTGTATTATGTTTAATACAGTATCTCCAGTTTAAACCGTAAACGCATGCTGTCCACTCAAGTGAACATCTGGAAATCTCTTTGAAAAATATGTGCAAAACAAATTACATTTCAAATCTTGTTTTTCATGCCCTAAGAAGAATAAAAACAGGAAAAAAAAAAAAAAAAAAAAATCCATACTGAGGTTATAATTCATGCTAAAATAGAAGCAAATAAAGTGGGAGTATACATACATATGTGTCTAATTTCAAATTTGTGTATATGTTTAAAGGCAGACATCTTTAAGCATGATTGTTTGGATTTATATGAAATGGCAACACTTTACAATAAGAGTCCATTTGTAACAAACTAAGGTTAATAAAACTATTGTTCACAAATACATTTTTACATTTTAAAGTTGTACCTCTTAACACTAGTTAATGCACTATGAGCTAACATGAATGATCAAAATATAATTAATATATTATTTATGTTTAAAAAGTACAGTACATTTTCATGGTTCAGTACTGTTTTTCATTTTTTGTAATAAAGTACAGCAATATTTTATGTGTCATGTTTGTTTTCATCCAGTATCCACTTTAAAAAATATCGGTTGATTAATCGGTTATTGTCCAGTGTGGTTATCGTTATCGGTAAAATCCACTATCAGCTGACCTCTATTTATTGTGCAGGGCTGCCCCCAACTAAAGATTTTTCTAGTTGACTAGTAGTCGTTAATTTAAGCCATTAGTCGACCAATCGCATGATTATGATATTAATTTAATCAGGGCTGAGAAGAATATTATATGTGACATTGCTAAGATTGTTCTACATTGTAACATTGCTAACATTGTACTACATCACAGAGAAATAACCTATTAATATTGAGCCTTTAAAATGCAGATTAGCGCTCATGCGCATGCATAACACTTGTCATTGCACACCAGGAAAAGTAATGGTTATGAATGTGTTGGAAAAAAACAGCAAGAAGACTTACTTAACATTTTAATCATTTATTGGTAAACAAGTGTTTTCTGAGTCAGTGTCAGCTGCAAAGATGAAGTTGACAATGCTGACTCACCATCTCATGTATCATACGGATTAAATAATCAAGAGATTATTTGTTTTTGAATTTGAATTGGTTCATTCATTTAAATGTAGACATTTCAAGCTTCAGGCATATAGAATATGTGAGGCATATGCTTGAGTGAGTTTTGGTTCATTTTTGTGACGCACTCCAGAAGAAGGAGACCGAGGCGGCAGAAAGCACATTCTGTTTTTTTTTTTCTTCATTTTTCAGAAGAACTATTTTTGTTGTTGTTTTGAGTGTACACAAATAAAAATAACTTTACTGTTTCAAATGATGTATTACTCTTATCTGTATGACCAAAAATGACAGGGTATTTTAAGTTCTTTTCACTGTTTTCAGGAAAAAATGCAAGTGACCTCTGCATGAACACTCGGATTTGAGCCAAATAATAGCATACATTTATCTAACATTAGAGTGAGCGGCCATGTTGCTAACGTTAGGCTACTACTTATGTGTTATGTGTAAATGATAAGCTATATTTGAGGTCGGTGAATGACAGGCGAACATTTGGATTTCCTGCCCGAGACACTGCAATTACCACATGGACCAGCCGTGTTAACGATCTGTCCGTCATGGACTCTGCTACTAATTAAAATATGGTTGACTAAACCTGTTCTTGTCAACTAACATTGAGTCGACTATTAGGGGGCAGTCCTATTATTGTGAAATGTACATACAAATTCACATTATCATGGGATCTGTGAGTTTTTTTTTTGTTTTTGTTTTTAAGAAATTGGTACTTTTATTCAGCAAAGATGCATTAAATTGATGCATTAAGTGACAGTAAAGACATTTAATGTTACAAAAGATTTGCATTTCAGATAAACACTGATCTTCTGAATCTTCTATTCATCAAAGAATCCTGAAAAAAATGTTTCACGGTTTCCACAAAAATATTAAAGGGTTAGTTCACCCAAAAATGAAAATTCTGTCATTACTCACCCTCATGCCGTTCCACACCCGTGAGACCTTCGTTAATCTTCGGAACACAAATCAAGATATTTTTGTTGAAATCCGATGGCTCAGTGAGGCCTATATAGCCAGCAATGACATTTCCTCTCTCAAGATCCATTAATGTACTAAAAACATATTTAAATCAGTTAATGTGAATACAGTCGTTCAATATTAATATTATAAAGTGACGAGAATATTTTTGGTGCTCCAAAAACAACAAAATAACGACTTATATAGAGATGGCCGATTTCAAAACACTGCTTCAGGAAGCTTTGGAACATTATGAATCAGCGTGTCGAATCAGCAGTTCGGAGTGCCAAAGTCACGTGATTTCAGCAGTTTGGCGGTTTGACACGCGATGCGAATTATGATTTGATACACTGATTCATAACGCTCCAAAGCTTCATGAAGCAGTGTTTTGAAATCGGCCATCACTATGTAAGTCGTTATTTTGTTTTTTTGGCACACCAAAAATATTCTCGTCGCTTTATAATATTAATATTGAACCACTGTACTCACATGAACTGATTTAAATATGTTTTTAGTACATTAATGGATCTTGAGAGAGGAAATGTCATTGCTGGCTATGGAGGCCTCACTGAGCCATCGGATTTCAGCAAAAATATCTTAATTTGTGTTCCGAAGATTAATGAAGGTCTTACGGGTGTGCAACGGCATTAGGGTGAGTAATTAATGTCAGAATTTTTGGGTGAACTAACCCTTTAAGAAATGTTTCTTAACATTGATAGTAAGAATAGTAAGAAATGTTACTTGAGCCACAAATCAGCATATTAGAATAATTTCTAAAGGATCATGTGACACTGAATACTAGAGTAATAATGTTGAAAATTCAGCTTTGACAACACAGAAACATAAATTTATATATATATAAAAAATGAGTAATGGCCATTTTTCACAATCTAATCAATTAAATCAAACAAATAACAAAAAGATGCGTCTAAAATCCACCACATCATCATTATAAAAGTAAAAAAGGCTGTGAATGAAATTTCATGTTGACTTCAATAAGCTTGATCAGACGTACAAAAATAGAAATGAGCAGGTGAAAGCTGTGTGCTGCTCAGACTAAACAAAGCAAGGTCAAACAAACCCTAGAGGAGAGAAACATGACATATAGCCTAGCCAATATGTAGGTCAAAACAGGTGGAAACGTACACACACATCAGGGTGAACAGAACATCAACTTTGACCCAACCCCAAACACACACATACACAAACACACATACACGGTGGAAGGTGCTGAGCACTAGACTGACCTCTTAACGTTCTGACTGGTGTCTGTTGGGTACAGAAAACTGAATTTGTCAGTGGAATGCCCGCTTGCCATTCTCAGTGAAGGAAAGGCAAATGAAGGAGGTAGGAAGAATGGATATGCAAATCTGGAAATGACAAAAAAGAAGGAAACAAACAAAAACGAGAGCAGGATATGATTAAAAGGCAAACCATCAAGCACAAGCACAGCAGAGCAAAGCAAAACACAGCAAAGCAACATAAAGCAAGCAAAGCAGCGGCCTGAGCGAGAGAGAGAGAGAGAGAGAGAGAGAGAGAGAGAGAGAGAGAGAGAGAGAGAGAGAGAGAGAGAGAGAGAGAGAGAGAGAGAGAGAGAGAAGGTGACAAGCAGCAGAAATCAAAGCTCACACACCTTCACACACTGATGGACAGATCAGTATGGGGGTGAATAACGGTGCGTCAGGGACAAACAGTGCTGGCTTTGAACAGTGTTCTTGTGTGCATGTAGATGGGCGTTAAACTGCAGTCAAACCCACTTAATATCACTTTCTTTAATGAGACACTTCTTTCATTCCCACCCACTTTAAAAGGGTTAGTGTGCAGGAAAATCAAGCAATGTCATCTCCATTTCACATTATTCTATATTAAGGACAAGCACTTTGGTCATTTTCACTGCTTAAGTAGTAATGTTTGCTTGAATAAATGTGATTAAAGGGACAGTTCACCATTTACTCACCCTCCAAACTAGTATGTATGTTTATCTTTTGCGGAAAACAAAAGAAGATATTTTGAAGAACATAGGAGTTCATTGACTTTTTTATGGACACAAAAATAACATTTCTCAAAATATCTTCTTTTATGTTCTACATTTTCATTTTGGGGTGCACTATCCCTTTAAATGTAATAACTAGTGATGAACATTTAGAGGGTTATTAAAGGTACTTAAAGGACATTAATTACTCACCCTCATGTCGTTCCACACCCGTAAGACCTTCGTTCATCTTCGGAACATAAATTAAGATATTTTTGATGAAATCCGAGAGGTATATGACTCGTTCATGGACAGCAATATAATCAACATTTTCAAGGTCCAGAAAGGTACTAAAGACATCGTTAAAACAGTCGATGTGACTGCAGTGGTTCAACCTTAATCTTATTAAGCGATGAGAATACTTTTTGTGTGCAAAAACAAAACAAAAATAATGACTATATTCAACACTGTCTTCTCTTCTGTGTCATTCTCATACGTTGTTTATGTCCAGCGCTTTTAGGTTCTACGTCAGAACGCCAACTCATTATTGGCCGGCTCCTGTGTCAGCATCACACGCATGCGTCGTGCTGCTCATGTGATCAGCTTTGGCCAATACTGAGCCAGCATTCGGATGTAAACATGGAAGCCTTCACTGTGTTTACACCTGCACAAGGATATTAACAGGGAAGAGATCGTTGAATAAAGTCGTTATTTTTGTTTTGTTTTTGCGCACAAGAAGTATTCTCGTCACTTCATAAAATTAAGGTTGAACCACTGCAGTCACGTCGACTGTTTTAATGATGTCTTTAGTACCTTTCTGGACCCTGAAAGTGTTGATTATATTGCTGTCTATGGACGAGTCATATACCTCTCGGATTTCATCAAAAATATCTTTATTTGTGTTTCGAGGATGAACAAAGGTCTTACAGGTTTGGAACAACATGAGGGTGAGTAATTAATGACAGAATTTTCATTTTTGGGTGAACTAACCCTTTAAGTATAATATATCATCATACTGATGGAAAATTAAGACATTATGTTAAAATATTACCCATGATTCATGTGAAATGGAGGCCAGAGGATGCTACAGATTTTCACCAATGAATTTGCATGACCTTTTCTCACGTAATTACAGGATAACGATTTTTACAAATAATTTTACTCCAACATGAAAAAACAGTGATATTGATTAGACAAAATGATAAAATAGGTTAATAACAATGAGTATTTTAATGCTACATTATTAATTAATGGTTTTAAATAACTGAAAAGTTAACTGAACAATGTAGAGATTTCTTTGGAAAAATATATATATAAAAAAAGCATAAAAAATTGCTTACAAACCATTTTGAAAAGCAAATCGCTGCCATTAATGCACAAGCTCTGTGTCTAACCTTTCACATATTTTTTTTTTTTTTTCATATCATTTCACATGTAGTAGCACTTTGCATTTTCTTACCCAAATAAAATTGTATCTGGTGGGTTGCATGATAACAAAAAAAAAAAAAAAAAAAAAATACTTTACTTGAATGCACCTGAAGGCACACAGTATTACCTCCCATCACATTGTCATATGCATGCAAAGTAAATGCATTGTTTGCTTCCTAATTGACTGCCAGAGATAAGAAAGTGTAAAGAGCGAAAAATATCAATAAACAGCTAAAATTGAACATTTGATGCACGTTCATATATGCTAGATTTTAGATGCCTGTAATTTCTTTGTTTAAAAGTAATGCAAGTATGAAGTGCATCCAGGTAACAATCATGTATGCACATTTTTTTATTTTCATTAAGCAATCCAATAGTGCCCTCTAGTGAAGGTATTATGCATCCATGCTTGCAGTCACCTATCACTGCTCTTTAATAGACAATTGAAAGTGATGTAAAGCAGGTTTGGCTGTACTTTGTACATGTGCATGTTCTTTTTTATGTGCAGAGGCGGCTCTGAGCTGCTTGTGTTCTGCAGACCGTGAGTCATTAATCAGGCCATGACAGGATCACCTTGAGCTGTTCGTGGATGAAGGTGCCCCTCACACCAGAACCTCTCTCTCTCTCTCTCTCTCTGCACTAATGTCTTTCTCAGTAGGACGGTATGATTGATGGCATAATGAAGGGTATCAAACTGGCACACAGATGTAGCGGGGAAATCTACTGAAATTTTATGCGTGTATTCAGAACATGTTCAGACGTGACGTAATTGACTGCCTCGGGATTCTTATTCTTATCAAATATCATCACACTGATGGAAAATTAAAGACTTTCTTCCATGATTCTTGTGCCATAGAGGCACAAATCAGGAATGCTACAATTTTTCACCAATGAATTTGCATGACCTTTTTCAGTTGTGATTTTTACAAATAATTTTATGTAGATTTCTGCAGCAGACTTCCATTTGTATATCAAGCATGTATCAAACTATTAAAAAAATAAATAAATAAATAATGCATCTCAATGGCCATGTTGTTGTGATCAAGCTAATTTTCACTCACAAAGAATACTATCTAGTCTAGTATTTTCATAGCAGCAGATCATAACTAGGAAAATGTAGGGATGCACCGATATGAACATTTTGGCTGATACCGATAACCAATAATTCTTTATATTTGAAAGCCGATAACCGATATATTGGCCGATGAATGTAAATACAAATTTTTATATAATTTTTGAGAGCCTGATTACAAATACAAAACTTTCACCATTAAAAGCCATGTCCCAAACACACAATTATAATTTTCTCATAATTTTATGTAGCTTATATGACAGACTTGTGCTGCACGTTGCGCTTAACTGTATTTTCTTTTTGAAGTGACTCCAATCATATTTCAAGCAATTCAAAACCATCATGGCTAACAGTGCGCTGAAGTGTCTTAGCTGAAGGAAATAATCCATTATTTATCTGTTTTAATATTTCGGCCAAATTTTCTTATTGGGCCGATAACAATAACATTAAAAATGAACATATACCGGCCGATACCAATATGGTGGCTGATATATGGTGCATCCCTAGGAAAATCTCCAACATTTAAAAAATAACATTAATTAAATTTAAATAAACGTTAACTGAAATAAATAAAAAATTAAATGAACAAAAAACAAACACTAATAAAAACACTAAATCACTGAAACAAACTAAAATCACAATGACAATAGAAAACAAAATAAAAACTAATTAAAAATATTAATAAATACTATTTAACTTTTAGATTTCCTGTTATTTCCAGCTCTTCAATGGTCGTATCGCTGACAAACATTTTGTGTTCATAAACCAAATAAACTTTTTAATCAAATAAAATTATATAAATATTCAAGGATGTTTGTTTTTCTATTTTTATGATATTAATATTTCGCCCATCTCTTCTGTAACAAAAAAAACAAACAAAAAAACATATCATATCCATAGACCACATATATACACAACACACAACCCTCAATGGCAGCAATGCTATTTGAAATAATTAACTGGAAAACACAGAGACACAAAATAACCTTTTTATGGTTCAATGACCAAACTACAGAGCAAAATATGTGGCAGAACACAGTGAAAAGCACTCGTTATCCTGAGCAGGTATTATTCACTGCTTTATGTGCTCTTCTACAAGCCAAACACGCACAGTGGCTCATCAAGGGTGGAGAATGGGGTACTGAGCGCGCACTCGGGTAACTAACCAGCATTAAACGCACCAGACTGCCCTTCTTACGTCCCCGAAGAGTCGTTCATGAGGGAAGATAATGTGCAGGGAAATGGCAGACTTGTAATACACGGCTGGTTTAATGCATACCAGAGCTCAGAGATGGCAATAAAAAAAAAAACGGCATTAACTGATATTAATGAATGCACATGAGAGAGAGAGAATATTACAGTAAGCGCGAGGGCACAGGGAAGGTGCTCCTTGTCTTCATAAAGGTTTTCCTTTCCTCTCCTTCCTGAGGTCCGTGACACACCAAGCCGATGTTCGGCCATTAGCTAACGTCGGGCCGTTGGTGAGTGTCTGTCGGGCTAGTTTCTGAGTTCCAGATGTCGCCTCTAATCAGCCTCATGTTCGCCCGATTCAGCATTTTGAATCGGCGTCGGTGAGAGACATAACACTGATTGGCTGTTCAGTTTAGCGAACAAGTCAGTGCATGAGAATAAAAGCGAGAGTGATGAAAGCGAGCGAAGAAGTCAAGACGGCACAGACAGAAGGCTGGGAAACAGTTCCGGAATGTCTGCATTTGATTTTTAATGCAAATGGAATACAATGGAATGGAATACATATCCTATACAAACATTCTTCCTCAAAATTACTAATTTTATTAAACATTTACTTACACACATACTGTGTAAAATTAGTAATGTGTAATTAGTAATTGTGAGACACGCGCGCGCACACAGGTTTGTTTCGCTATCAAAGTGAGGACATTCCATAGGCGTAATGGTTTTTATACTGTACAAACTGTACATTCTATCCCCTACCCTACCCCTAAACATACCCATCACAGAAAACATTCTGCATTTTTACATTTTTAATAAAACATTGTTTAGTATGTTTTTAAGGCTATATTAAATGAGGACTCATGAAATGTCCTCATATTTAATGTTTACGTCGTAATACCAGTGTAATACCCATGTCATTATACAAATTTGTGTCCTCATAAATCACAAAAACGCGTGCACACACACGCACACATCCACACACACACACACACACACACACACACACACACACACACACACACACACACACATTCAAGTTGACAAAATTTTCAGCTTGAATCCATAGAAAGTAAATCGTATTTTCAAAATACATTCTACCACTAAATTGGTACTGCGGAGTACTAAAAAGCTAAATAGTAGCAAAATAATTAATTGTTTTAAATAATGAAATATAATACAAAGTACAGTACAGTTTACAATATACATTTTTTGTCGTTTTTGGAGCTTGACAGGCATGGTCACTGATATAATATGTATGGTATGAACTGTTATATAGAAACAAGACGTGCAAAATGTTTTCTGTCCCATAGAGAAATAACAGAAAAATAAAATAACAAATATTTTGCGTGAACTGTTCCTTTAAGAAAGCGGAATTGTTACGTGGACTCAAAATCAGAATCCTTATGATTGCCATCTCTCCTCGCTTGCTTTCTCCTAACGAGGGATTTTCATGATTTCCCCCGTCCTCTCTCTAACCAAATCAATACCTCCTCCATTCCAGCGTCTTTCCTCCTCCTTTCTGTCCCCTCCCCCCCTTTCCTCAATCTCTATGAATAACTCTCTTTTTTTCTCCCTCCTTTTTTTATCAGGGTGAATCTGAATACACTGCAGTGCCCTTGAGCTCTCACTCCTCTCTCAGGCAGAACACAGAGTTTGGCAGTTATGTTGCAGTTATGTAACACGCTGCTCTTTATAACACGTTGTTGAAAGGTGCATAGTGCTCATTATATTTGCCCTGCAGCATCAGGAGACGGGAAACAAAATGAGGGGAAATCCAGATGCAAAATCAAGCTGAGCGCTATTACATTCACCTCATTTGGTTATTTTTTACAATATTTAGGATGATGTGAATCTGGATTTGATTTTATGATTCCGCATTAACAAACTGTGAGTACAGCTTAAATAAATGTATAGAAAGTAAATCATATCTTTAAAATAAATTCAACCGTATATTGCAGGGTCCAATAAAGCTAAATAATTCATTAGGAAATAATTTCATTAGGACAAAAAATAGTTTTTAATAATAATAAAAATGTAGAATACAGTTTAACGGTCAGTAAGAAATATTTATGTCTTTTAAATCTTCCCAGTTGGTAGGTAATTTTTTTTATTTTTATTTATATATATTTTTTTAAATTGAACAAATCCTGTCAAGAATGTCTGGGTCATATTTAACCACAAATTGTTAATAATAATAATTATTAATAATAATAATAATAATAATAATAATAGAATATTATATTTTTTATTAGGTCTATTTTTAGGACCATGAACATCTTTTAATTATGACATTGCTATCAAATTCTATCAATTTCTTTTTTTTGCAAAGCAAAACAAATGTTAGTAATGCAAATAAATCAGTAAATAAAAAAAACAAATCATAATTAAATTAATAAAAAACAAATAATGTATGATTTTTATTACTGTGAAATAATTAAAAATAATGAGAATTAAAAGCAAATTCGAAAGAAAAACATCAATGCGCAACACAATAATGAAGAAAATGTGCTTAATTGTCAAGAAAATAAAGTCACAATTTATAAATCTTAAAGCTCTTAAAAAAAGGCTTAATTTTCTTTATGTAAAACATAATTAACTATTATTCCCTTTTTGATTTTGGGGTAAAATACAACCTGAACATTTGTGAGATTCACTCGGATGCTTGTGTCTTTCAAAACGCATTAGACAGCAGTTCAGTCCGGTGAGGTTTTCCCTGCTGACTGGGCAGTCGAGGTAAATCTAAGGACACATGCATACTTCACACACTCAGCACTTTGACCCTGCAGTGACCCTACGATGACGATGATGTCATTGTGACATTGGGACACACCACTAACCAGCTTCCTGCAGCACAGGACGTGATTTCCTGTGACTGAGTCTCAGTAATGCTGCTTCATTCACAATCCAATCTGTAATACTTTGTAATGAACAGTACGACTGCAACAACAAAGAAGCAAAAATTTTGCTGATCAAAGCTCAAACAAAAGCAATCTGACCGTATTCTGCTGCTTAGTCATGATTTTATGCATTCAAAAATCCTCAGAATAGATGCCCTATTTCATTTGTCCATTCAATAGATCGTACTATATTAAGGTCCTACATCATGTCTAATTTCCACAACCTAGTTTTTCATACACTAAAAAAAAATGTTCACATAATGTGTCAGTTAATGTTAAGTTTGGGGTCGGTAAGATTTTTTTAAAATATTTGTGAAAGAAGTCTCTTATGTTCACCAAAGCTACATTTATTTGATCAAAAAACAGTAATTTTGTGAAACATTATTACAATTTAAAGGAACTGTTTTCTATTTTAATGTGTTAAAGGTCCAGTGTGTAATATTTAGGAGGATCTGTTGACAGAAATGCAATATAATATACATAACTATGATTTCAGTGGTGTATAAAGACCCTAAATAATGAACCATTATGTTTTTATTACCTTAGAATGAGCCAATGCAAATGGAGCCACTACATGGAAGTCACCATTTTGCGCCGCCATGTTTCTACAGTAGCCCCAAACGGACGAACTCCTCTACAGAGCGCATTTGCTTGACTGGCTACTCTCTGCTGTCTATGTGCTTCAAAAGGGAGGGGTTGAGCGGTGGACTGAGCTGTTGGTTGCAATTCGCAACCTCACCACTAGATGCCGCTAAAATTTACACACCGCACCTTTAAATATAATTTATTTCTGAGATCAAAACTGAATTTTCAGCATAATTACTCCAGTCTTCAGTGTCACATGATCCTTCAGAAATCATTCTAATTTGCTGATTTAGTGCTCAAGAAACATTCCTTATTAATGTTGAAGACAGTTGTGCTGCTTAAAGTGTTAGTTTTTTACTCAACCTTGTCATTCCAAACCCGTGAGACTTTTGTTCATCTTCAAAACACAAATATAGATATTTGTAATGAAATCTGAGAGATTTCTGTCCCTCCATTGACAGCTACACAACTACCGCTTTGATGCTTCAAAAATTTCATAAAGAGATCATAAACTAATCCATATGAATTGAGCAGTTTAGTCCACATTTTCTGAAGAGACACGATCACTTTATATGATAAACATATATAATTTTAGGCTTTTATTAACATAAACATTCATCAACGTAAACATCAGCTATGGTAAGTGGAAGCTCAAGCATGTTCACTTGACCAACGAGGTTCATTCTCGTGTTACGCAGCTTGTTTAAGCTTCCGCAAGAACCAATGAGGTTTGTTCTCATGTATCAAGCAAGTATAGTTGAGTTTCTACTTATGTTCGCTGATCAATGTTCATATAAAAGCCAAAAATTAAATATGTTCATCCTATGAGTGTAACAATACATCGATATAGATCGATACATTGATCTAATGTCTAACGATACGATGCATCGATGCAACGCGTAAAAAATCGATATCTGTGGGCTATTTATAGAGGCACCTTTGCTTTAGCACTCTCCACATTTTCACACAATGACAGTCTATGCATTAGGGCTGGGTATTGACACAATTTTCATGATTCGATTCGATTTCTATTCACATGCTTGCGTTTCGATTCGATTACGATTTTGATTCGATATCGATTATTTTGGATAAAGTATATCAGTTACAGTACATAGCAAATTTTCTAGAAGAAAAAATCTCTCAACTAATGCTGTAAACTACACATGGGAGTCAGTTGGTACTACTTTACTATAATAATGAAGGTTAAAATTAAGTTATTTATATACAAATACTTAAATTACACTCAATTATGTTTTTTTATATAATAAATAAAGTTTAGAATTACATAATTATATTTCTACTCCAATTCGTTTTTTTTTTTTTTTTTCAAAATCGTGGCTGTCATAACTGATTTATTCAAACATGCATTAAATATTGAAGAACATTATAATGAATATGTAACGGTGCATAGCTATATTTATCAGGATGTTGCTTTCTAGAGTACACTTTTCTAGCTGACTAATAAGTTTATGGTCACTGAATATGTTTTTCTGAGGTAAATGTAACGTTACGTGACATTGTTTACAAGCTGTTTTATTGACTTTCCGCGGTTGAAACACTGATTGAGCTATTACAAGAGACATGATATGGATTTCGGTATGTTGTCCTGTGTATTTTAACATACCTTCAGATGTTTAGTCATGTTTATTTCGCGCTGTAACTGGTATTAAAGAGGAGGAGAGGATGTTCACATGCGCTCCGTGCTGCTGCTTCTCTTTAACTGAGGCGCTAAAGCGATCTGTCACGTCACATTAAACAGCGCCAAAACGGTACTTATTTTTTGAATCTCATAATAAGATGGACGTCATTTGAAATCTGAGACTTTGCTTCATATCAAAAGTAACAAAGCACAAAGATTATTGCGATTTATTGGATGAGAGGCGCGCTACATGTTCTGTTGATTCATCAACTGAAAACAGACTAGACTAATCGATTCTTGGATTCGTAAAAATGAGAATCGATTAAAATCGAGAAATCGATATTGTTTACCCAGCCCTACTATGCATTATCGCCAACACGTGAATTCTGGTTTAAACTACCTTTCAGAACTTGTGAAAGATGCTCGGGACAGTAGATGGAACTGTCAACCGATCGAGCCAGTGCAGAATCTTCACTAAAGTTTATAATTTACTTGTGTTTAAAGCCTTGCAAAAAGCAGCGCGCGCACATCTCAAACAGTGTCTGTTAGTTAGATCACAACACTGGAGAAGAGAGCGCTATGAATCGTTCTTCACACACACAGTAACTGAAATTAAAACTGTTCTGTGTTGCTTCAAGCGCATCATTCTGCACACGGGATGCGCACAAGTGCTTTGTGTCGCTGTGTATTGGAGCCTTTATAATACTTTTGCACAATGAAAGAATATTAATAGCCTGTCTTGTTCTGTCCTACCTATAATATGTTGCTGCTTCATTAAAAAGCTGCGCTATACATTTAAAAGAAATGTCTTTCAATTTTATTGAATATAGGCCTATATACAATATATACACAATATATACAACATTTCCTTGTTTATCAGTTTTTTGACATTACACGTTTTAGCACAGAAGCCTAAAATACTTTACTGTTGTCATGTCATTTCAAGCTGTCATTAGATTACTGTGTGAGTATTTTATTTGTGGATGTTCTAATCAGGGTGCAGGATGTGAAATTTTGAAATAATTGTTTATGTTATATAATTTGGTTGCAGATGTGGTGTAAAATAGGCACATAATATCATAATATCGAAATATTGATCAATATACCTCTGAATCGAATTGAATCGTCGCAGAACTTTGAGGTATCGAAAAGTATAGTATCGCTGGCTATGAGAATCGATATTGTATCGAATTGTGACGAACTGTCCGATTTACACCCCTAGTTCATCATATAACGAGATCATGTCTCATCAGAAAATTTGGACTAAACTGCTCAATTCATATGGATTAGTTTTATGATCTCTTTATGAACTTTTTGAAGCGTCAAAGTGGTAATTGCATAGACTGCCAATGGAGGGACAAAAATCGCTTAGATTTCATTACAAATATCTTCATTTGTGTTCTGAAGATGAACGAAAGTCTTATGGATTTGGAACAACATGAGGGTGAGTAAGTGATGAGAGAATTTTCATTTTTTGGGGAACTAACACTTTAAACTTTTTGTGGATTTTTCAGTATTCTTTGTTGAATAGATTAATTTAAATGCGTCTTTGCTGAATAAAAATATTACTTTCTATCAGTAAATTTCTTTCATGAAGGCATTAACGTATGTTATGTATGTATGCAAATATGAACGTATGCATGCCTCTCAATGGCTCATTTTCATTTGGGTCAAATTAAATGAAGTTAACTCTATTATTAAACACAAACTCCTAGACAAAATGGCTGTAAATGCTGAAGGTCGATTAATATTGTATATACTGAACACCATATCATGACTATAATTCACAATTACACCAGTACCGAACCTATTTTTACAGTTCATGTATGAATAATATGGTAACACACTTTACAATAAGGTCTCATTTGTTAACATTAGTTAATTCATAAACTAACATAAACTAACAGTGAGCAATATATGTTTTAAAGCATTTATTAACCTTTATTACTGTTAATCAATAAAAATGTTCATGTTCATGTTAGTTCACAGTGCATTAAAGGGTTAGTTCACCCAAAAATGAAAATTCTGTAATTTATTACTCACCCTCATGCCGTTCCACGCCCGTAAGACCTTCGTTAATCTTTGGAACGCAAATTGAGATATTTTTGTTGAAATCCGATGGCTCCGTGAGGCCTGCATAGGGAGCAATGACATTTCCTCGCTCAAGATCCATAAAGGTACTAAAAACATATTTAGATCAGTTCATGTGAGTACAGTGGTTCAATATTAATATTATAAAGCGACGAGAATATTTTTGGTGCGCCAAAAAAAACAAAATAACGACTTATATAGTGATGGCCGATTTCAAAACACTGCTTCAGGAAGATTCGGAGCATTATGAATCAGCGGTTCAGAGCGCCAAAGTCACGTGATTTGGCGGTTTGACACGCGATCCGAATCATGATTCGATATGCTGATTCATTATGCTCCGAAGCTTCCTGAAGCAGTGTTTTGAAATCGGCCATCACTATATAAGTCGTTATTTAGCTTTTTTTGGTGCACCAAAAATATTCTTGTAGCTTTATAATATTAATATTGAACCACTGTACTCACATGAACTGATTTAAATATGTTTTTAGTACCTTAGTATGGATCTTGAGAGAGGAAATGTCATTGCTCCCTATGCAGGCCTCACGGAGCCATCGGATTTCAACAAAAATATCTCAATTTGCGTTCCGAAGATTAACGAAGGTCTTACGGGTGTGGAGCGGCATGAGGGTGAGTAATTAATGACAGAATTTTCATTTTTGGGTGAACTAACGCTTTAACTAATGTTAACAGATACAACTTTTGATCTTAAAAATGTATTAGTAAATGTTGAGAATAACTAAGATTTATAAATGCTGTAGACGTATTGTTCATCCTTAGTTTATGTTAACTAATGTAGTAAACCAATGTTAACAAATGAAACCTTATTATTGTAAAGTGTTACCAACAATATTAATGATATTTCAGACTAAATGCCATATTTAAGTCAGCAGAAGAATTATAGGAACACATGGTTCTTTGGTCTTAACTACTCAAGGCACATATGAACACATCCAATACCTGTAGTAAGCTTCCTTAATTCCATGATAAATCCTTCTCAAAAATACCAAACAACACACTGGCCATCATAAAAACATAAGCCAATTTTTTTCATCTTCACTTACCAAAATTACAACATTGCTGCATTCCTACTGCATACACACATGAACCAATCTCTGCATGAAGAACTAGTCAAACGAACACAGATTTTATATCTAACTCGAGTGTCTGAACCTGTGAGTTAATGTCAAGATAAAACGTTTTTTCCCCGGTTATGTGGATTGGTCCTGAGGCAAACACGTCTCTCTTCTCTTCTGCTCAACAGCACAAACACACTGAATTAATGATGGCCGCTGCAAGCAGCACAGAACAGCCCAAGGGCTCGACCAGAGGGATGGAATATTCCTGATTGATTCCTGAACATGACACAATGATTTTGACCAGTTTTACTTTTATCAAGTGGTGTGGTGTGTGTGGAGCACCACACAAGAGTAAAAGACACACAAATACTCAGAAAAACGGTCATAAATTAAGTGTAAGAGCCTGCAATATTAATGTGTAGGCTGTATCTAATGTCTGTATATCCACCTAGCAACCACCTAGAACATCCTAGTGGCCACCTAACAACACCCTACCAACCACGCAAAATGGATGTATGTGCAAACACGCCTCAGATTTTCTTCAGAAAGATGAAATGTCAAAATCTATTTGATTCCTATACTTCTCTGTTCAGACACCATGTGAAGGATCTGATGGCTGGCATGAGCACAGGTAGACCAACAAAACAAACAAAGAAAATAAAGAGCAAATCACAGTGTCTTTTCCTCTCGTCCATCCCTCATTCCTGCAGTGTGGGATGAGAGAAGGGTGACGGAAAAGAGGGTTTTCCGCTTCCGTCGCTCTGATCTGACAGGCACTGCGCACAAAGACACACAAACACATACACACACAGGGTGTGAGAGGGACCCATGAAGCACAGGGGCGTCTGAATTATTTAGATAATAAGTGCTCAAAGAGCTGCTGTGTTTCTGTGCGAGTGTGTGTGCCAGTAGGCATGCTGTGGGGACAAAACAGTCTCTGCTGTGAGGTCCAGCTGTGTGAGCTGTGCAAACAGTTGGAGAAAGACAAGCTAACCTGTACCGCAGTGCACACACACATGCATACCCTGGTGTCATGGGCTACTGTCAAAGACAGGCACATTCACACAAAGACATATCATCTCAAACAGAGTTATCATGCAGCTTACAACATATTGGCTGATATATTCAACCTTTATCAGCCTATAACTGTGCCCAGTTTACTCATATCTGTTCCAAAACGGTTACAATAAACAGACATTTTTCAAAATCCACTAACAAGTTCACTTAAAAATTCAAATTTCCTGATAATTTACTCACCCCCATGTCATCCAAGATGTTTATGTCTTTCTTTCTTCAGTTAAAAAAACAAATTAAGGTTTTTGAGGAAAACATTCCAGATTTTTCTCCATATAGTGGACCTCACTGGGGTACAATGAGTTGAAGGTCCAAACTGCAGTTTCAATGAAGCTTCAAAGGGCTCTACACGACCCCAGCCGAGGAATAAGGGTCTTAGGAATAAGCGAAATGATCGGTCATTTTCTAAAAAAAAATACAAAATTATATACTTTTTAACCACAAATGCTCGTCTTGCACTAACTCTGTGATGTGCCACGAATTACGTAATCATGTTAGAAAGGTCATGCGTGACGTAGGTGGACGTACCGATCCAGTGTCTACAAAGTGAACGTGCAAAGACTAAATCAAATGGCCTTTACAAAAAAGTGAGATGGAGTTTTTCGCCCTACCACAGTACTTCCGCCTACATCACGCGTGAGCTTCCCAACGTGATTACGTAATGCGTGGCGCATCACAGAGCTAGTGCAAGACGAGCATTTGTGGTTAAAAAGTATAAATTTTTATGTATATATCTTATTCCTCGTCTGGGATCGTGTAGAGGCCTTTGAAACTACATTGAAACTGCAATTTGGACCTTCAACCCGTTTAACTCCAGTGAAGTCCACTATATGGAGAAAAATCCTTGAATGTTTTCCTCAAAATCCTTAATTTCTTTTCAACTGAAGAAAGAAAGACATAAACATCTTGGATGACATGGGGGTGAGTAAATTATCAGGAAATTTGAATTCTGAAGTGAACTAATCCTTTAATATATTTGGGAACTGTCATGCACTAGGGCTGTGCTAATACCATCATATATCTATATACTGTGATACTTTTTGTCCTTCAGACTCTTGTATGAATTACAATTAATAATTATTTATTTATATAAAGTCAGGCTGATACTAGTCATGAGAGATTGAAACCATATATTCACACTGGGCTTCTCTCATGTGTTTGCTAAAATTTCAAAAATGAACCAATTATATATTGTAATGTACTGAATTCTATATATCATGACATAGTTAGTGATAACTATGCATAATATGGCAGTATATGTCAGATAATCTCAAAACAGCCCTAATTAATCTGGCCAATGTATGAGTCTATCGCTAATTGACCGCTTGGTCAAATATCAGAGATCACAAATTATGTTTTCAAATATTTTTGAGTGAATAAAATAATTCTCTCTAGATACTTAAACTGAGTTTACAGCCGTTAATCAATGAAACACATTCAATTGTGGTACAAATGTACTGTTTTAAAAGAACTCTTATTGAATGCAGCATTGAATGAAGGAATGAACTACCTGATATTCAACGAGGACCTGAATGAATGAAAATCCTCCCAGACAGTCTTGTGTTTAACAAAGCCTGTCTGATTTCCCGAGCTGCCTGCTGAACCACCGTAAATTCACAGCAGTAACCCAGACCATCTCTCCTCCCCATCCCCCTCACGTCATCTCGCTCACCCTTTCTTTCTTTTCTTGCACTTGCCAAGGTCTATAATATCAACGTGAGAGGAATAACCGTGATTTACAGTAACATTACAGATTCAAACGGCAGGATTGGTGAGAAACGGACAAAGAGGGATAGGAATCATTAATAATTCCAATTCCAAGTTTTGAACAAGAACGGGTTCTCAATTCCCAACAGTAATAACGAGAGAAACAGTAGGACAGACAAAGAGAAAGCTACTCATCTGCTGGTGACAAACCACGTGTGAGCTTCTGTCATATAATTTGGTAGTATAAGAAGCACTTCAACAGCTGAGATCACACACAAAAACATTCATACATAGGAAAGGACATGCATATCCACATACACGCACGCATATCCACATACACGCACACACACACACACACACACACACACACACACACACACACTCTATAAATACTGCATTCCTACACCTGCTTTCTGGTTTCAGAAGATTTACTACGATTCATCTAAACGTCAGCTCCGATACAGACTATGAGTGGGATTTGTGGTAACACTTTACAGTAAGGTTCATTAGTTAAACATTAGTTAATGTATTAACTAACATGAACTAACCATTTGTTACTGTATTTATAATCTTCGTTAATGTTAGTTCATGAAAATTCAGTTGTTCATTGTTCATGTTAGTTCACAGTGCATTAACTAATGTTATCAAGATTTTAATAATGTATTAGTAAATGTTGAAATTAACAAAGATTAATAAATGCTGTATAGGCGCAGTTCATTATTAGTTCATGTTAACTAATGTAGTTAACTAATGTTAACTAATGAACCTTATTGTAAAGTGTTACCGGATTTTTTTCTGTTTCTCATATAGCCGACTACTAACACAATGTATGAACATGCTGTGTGTCACTTAACAGTATCAATATCAATTTCAGTGATTTTACACATAATTTTGGCGTTGTTATTCCAAAAATACCATGTTGCATAAATAAAAGGCAGGGATGTACTGAAATGAAAATTTACTGAAACGAAACTTTAGGATGCCGAAAAGTGAAGCTGAAAATAAATAATAAATGTATTAATCAATTACTTATTCAAAAGTAATAATACCCAAATATCTAAAACTGAAACATTTAAATTGCACATAAGGCCGTTTTTATATAAACAATGAGTATGAAGCTCAAGAAAGTGCATCCATCCATTATAAACATATTCCACACGGCTCCGTGGGGTTAATAAAGGCCTTCTGAAGCGAAGTGATGCATTTGGGTACGAAAAATATACATATTTAACAAGTTATAAAGTAAAATATCTAGCTTCTGAAGAAAGATTTTAGATTTAAGAAACCAAATCGAGAAATTAATATTGTTTGCTGACATGTTTAACTGTTGTAGCTTATCCAGGTTGTGTGCACTAAATAGATGCTGTACACAGTCAAGTTGGTAGAAATTTCGGTGAATCCCTATTAAAAGGAATATTTAGGTTAAAAATAATAATAACTTAAACTCTATATAAACATATTTTGGGATTACCACAGAAAGTAAATCCAGCAAAAGCATGGCGAGTTTTACACAATGCATACACAAATATACGTAGCAGTAAAGTTTAACTAGAAGTTCATTCACTTACAAAAACAGTAAAAAAGCATGATTTAGACAACATAACAAATCATTTATCCTGGATAATAAATGTAAGTATGTAAAAAGGGATTGTTCACCCAAAAATACACTATAATTTAAAATAGTTTTGTTAAAAGTATCTGTATTTTGGTACCTAAGTTGGATAGGCCTACTTAAATTATAAATGTAACAATACCATTGTTTCTGCAGTACTGGTAGTAACGAGTATACTGGATCAAATTTTACAAGGTTAATTTTATAACTAACTAACTTTTCAGTTGATCTATTTATTTTTGATTAATGTCTACAAAATTTGAAAGCTACATGCTAATGTTTTAATGTATTATTTACAAATAATTATTAATAGCATTAGTAATTAAACAATTTCATTACTATTTGAATATATTGTAAAATGTAATTTATTCCTGTGATGCAAAGTTTAATTTTCAGCATCATTACTCCAGTCTTCAGCGTCACATGATCCTTCAGAAATCATTCTAATATGCTCATTTGCTGCTCAAGAAACATTTCTGATTATTATCGACGTTGAAAACAGTTGTACTAAATATTTCTGTGGAAACCGTGATACGTTATTTTCTCCAGGAAGAATCACGATTATTTGTGTGTGTGTAAATATATATATATATATATATATATATATATATATACATACACACACACACACACACACAGTATATAGCCTACCTACTCACACCAAACTTTAGTGTACTTTTGTTTTCCACAGTAGAAAATAAGCCATACAAGTTTGGAATAACATGAGGGGGAGTAAATGGTGTGAACTATTCCTTTAAGTGGTACTGAACCCTGAATGTTCCTCTAACTGGGTCAAGCACTAACTTTTGATTTGCACAAGAGAAAACTTCTGAAACAGCTGCAGTTAATGCTAGTAATTTGTTACAAGCTTACAGGTGCAGGAGCTGAGGAAAGATTACACCTGAGCCATCCAGAAACCCAAGGGAAGCTATTCGAGCCTTAATCTCACAGTGACTTCATAAAAACACTTATAAGAAGCTTAATTAGCTATTCAAAAACAACAGTCACACAATAGACCCTTCCCCACCCAGTGGCTCCCTAACGGGACCTGAATGAGAACAGGGCATGGAGGGGAGTGCCCCTCTCCCAAAAAACGCCATTGTTTTAACTGCCCTGCAAGAGCTTGTCCTCTCTGATTCTAAAAAGGTCTATTCTGCCTCAAATCCTGCCTTTCACTGAGGCACAACCTCCATTTTGTATAGGACATTATCCAACAAACAATTGCCTCAAAACCAACATGGTGTGCTGAGATGCCCCTGTCAGTATTCAAACCCCAGGTTCTTCTGTTGATTCTTTCTCCATCCATTTACCCCCCGACATACACACACGGTGCCACAAACGACGGCACCACAAGAGGTGCATTTTTCAGCTTCTTTCCTTTCTTCACCTTGACACCTTCTTCCTCCATGGAAAAAAAAGGAGGGAATGGTTCTTTTCAAAGGGCTTGACTGGAACTACTCTTCACAGCATACTATTTTTGTAGCATGCACCGTGTACTTTGCACACATTATGTGAATTTTCAGTATGTATGCAAATGATGCACATGTACAAGTAGCTTGGGGTCTGTAAGATTTTTTTGAAAGAAGTCTCCTATGCTCACCAAGGCTGCATTTATTTGATCAAATACACAGTAAAACCAGCAATATTGTGAAATATTATTACAATTTAAAACAACTGTTTTCTATTTAAATATATTATACAATGTAATTTATTCCTGTGATCAATGCTGTATTTTCAGCATCATTACTCCAGTCTTCAGTGTCACATGATCCTTCAGAAATCATTCTAATATGCTGATTTGCTGCTCAAGAAACATTTATTATCATTATCAATAAAAAAATGTTTTTGTGTAAACCATGATACATTTTTTAGGATTCTTTGATTAATAGAAAGTTCAAAAGAACAACATTTATTTGAAATCGAATATTTTATATTATATTGATGTCTTTACTGTCATTTTTGATCAAGTTACTACTACTACTACTACTACTACTACTACTACTACTACTACATTTGCTGCATCCCATAATGCAATGTACTAAACCATACATTTCCAGTGTGACATAAACAGGAAGCAATATCAACTATGATTTTAAACATCAACTCATTGGCTTTGACACATAATTCTAACATACTACACAGTATTTACATACAATATAGAGATTTCCTAAATTATTCAAACTGGACTGCTAAATTTTAATACATTTTTACATAAACAACTACTTTTCAGGATTCGGGGGAAAAAAAATTAGTACAATACCACTGTTGACTATCATTGAATAGTTCATACTTATTTACATACTATCTTTCTACAAAATAATAGGCAAAATTTAGTAGTAGTATTTCATTCCAAACAACCTTAATTAGTTTAGATCACAAAATAATGGATTCAAAATGCAAAATAATTTAACGGCACTCACTAAATTAGATAGTCATGTTAGTTTGAAACTTTTACCATTGCATAATGCATATTGTTTCACACTATTATTGTTTTTAAATACAACAAGCAGAACCCAGTATATACTGAATAGTATGCTAATATTCCATTGCCAACATAAGCATTCATTCACGTTCTCTGTCGTACAGTCTTTTGTCAAGCCACTGGATTCTTCAGATGGTTATGTGTGAGGGAGTTCACGCTGAACATGCTCAGTACTTGTGTGACATTAAATTATGTTTGGCAGCATGTACAGCATCCAAACACACACAAACAAACTGAGTCGCTCTCTACCCAAAGTCCACATTTACCTAAATGTGTTGGTTCAGCAGGATTTCTGTGCAAATTATGACAATGGAGAGGAGCCAGCAGCTGGTGGAGTCCATACAACACACACACACACACACACACACACACACACACACACACAAGTTGGGTTTCCATATTTTATGGGGACTGTCCATAGACATAATGATTTTTATACTGTACAAACTGTATTCTATCCCCTAACCTTACACCTAAACCTACCCATCACAGAAAACTTTCTGCATTTTCAAAAAACGTTATTCCTTATGATTTATAAGTTGTTCATGGGGACCGAAAAAAAAAAAACAAAGTCAAAAACTACTGCTATTACTATCTTTGTGGGGACATTTACATAGGGTTTACCAGGAACACACACACACACACACAGAGGATAAACGCAGCTGTAATTTCCTTCATCTTATCAAGAGATATCAGAAACAATCACACATTCAGATGATCTGATGGGCAGCTGTTGGACATGAAAACCCTGTCTGCCAGCTGGTCAGACCTGAAGGCGAGTGTGTGTGCGCACTGCCCGAGGGTCAGTAATGCTGAGAGGGCGATGGTGAGCAGGTATGAGTGATGGAGGGGTCAAAAAAAAAAAAAAAAAAGGCATATTATCACTCTCCTGAATACAATTATCTAATCTATAAACAGCAACAGTCTGCATGTAGGTTTGACTGTACATAAACCAACATCACTTCAAAATACAGCTTCAAATTACAACCAAAAGGCTTCTTAGGACATAGTTCTCAAACATGCACTCGCAGGTGGTACGTGATACGACTCAAAATTTATAATACTAAAAATACTTATTTCAAAAGAAAATACTTTTATTTAATATTTTAATATTAAAAACAATTTTATTTGATATAAAAATACTTTTATTTGTAAGTTAGTAACATTTTTATTAGAGATGCACAATTTCTCTGCCGATACCGATAGCTGATTATTCACAATGATATCGGCCGATGCCGATCCCGAAAGTTTGGTTTTTCTTAAGGAAAAAAAAAAATCTCTCCCAAATAATGTTGCAAACTATACAGGGAACCCTCTCATTTGGTACACTACAATATTAGAGGTTACAATTAACAGCAGAGGTATTATATTCAGCTGCTGTTTAATTTCAGATATAATAATTACACTTAAATAAAAACTGAAATGTATAATCTGGTGGTGCGTGTACTCTTCTGATGACGAAATCTGTGTCACACGCACTGTACACTGACCCTTGCGTACGTGTAAAAAGTGAAGTATACTTTGGCCTTTACTTTACGTCAGCTGTCAACACAGGTGTCGTGCAGTAGGTGGCGATATGCACCTTCAAAAGAAGCTCAAATGTGCGTGACGCGCGAGAACCAATGATGTTTGTTTTAGTGCATCACACACGTTCCTTGTTAAGCATATTTGATGTGCACTTTTGTTACGAATCACTTGAAAGTCATTGTTTACTGAAAATATACAAATAAAAACTAATTCAAAATATGAATACATACGATAATAGTAATTATTAGTGGTTCAATGGATCACAAAACTCACGGTTCGGATCATATCACGGTTATTAAGTCACGGATCGGATCATTTTTCGGATCAGCACAAAAAAATAAAAAAATTGGGGGGTGGGGGGTAACTTTCCATTTATTACTTAGCCCACTTTAACTACTCCGATACCACAGCAGAAACTACTAGCCTAACTAATAATCCGGTTCAGTTAGCCATCAATAACGTAATTTGTATTTGTATAATTTATAATATCAATACGGTAGTAATTTGTACTGGCATTTAAACTTTATTTATCTGACATATTTACTACAGTTATAAAAATGTTTGGTAACGTAAATATACTTACATTTGAAAGCATATTACCCGCTAACGTCCGACATTTTAAAAAATTTTTGAACAAGATCGCAAAGCTGCGCGCATAGGATTGTGGGTGATTTGAGAGCGCGAAGGCTACACATATGCATCCTTTCCTGTATATGGGATATTTTTCGAACGAAGGACTCAGTCCTTGTCTGAAATTCCGAGGATCCTCGACATTGGAACAGTCCTTCGACGGATGTCGATGACGTAGCATCCTCGAAATTCTGGCTTCCGAGGATCCTTCCTTGACATTGAGAAACGCCTACTGTACACCAATTACAAGCATAGATAAATACATCATAAAGTTACAAATAAAGTATAAGGTCTAACTGTAGTATGAATTTTCGTGTACAGAAATGTAGTAATTAAATGCAAAATGACACTGTTCACTGTATAAATTTAATATAGATTAATCTTTGTTAAAGCTGTGTTTTGCTGTTTGATTTACATGACAGACAACAGCAGCTATTTATAGGTTGCTGTCACTTTAAGAGTAAGACTCCATGCACGCACACATCCGATAAATACACTTCCGAATTCTCACCTTGTTCACTTAAGGCATAACCGAATGCGTTTACGAGAATACTTGTGGAAAGGGGTATTTTGACTGACATAATGCGTGTATGTGTCCATCTAAGTGCATTTAGGACGCGAAAGAGATATCAATTTGGAGTTTGCGAGCTATCTGTAACGCGCCTCTCTCTCTCTCTCTCTGTGCGCGCGAGCCTTGTATGCGTCTGTGGGCACCGATAACAACGTGGCGTGCGATACCGAATTAAACCCTCTTTTGCCTCTTCTAGCGCTGGAATGGTTTTATATCTATTTAATGTGTAAACTAGCAAGACAAAACACGTGCAAATGATAACCTTTCACTCTATTGCGGTTAAACTTGTAATTGATCCGTGAATCACATGCGTGCCGAACCGTGGTGCTTGGTCCGTACGGATCACGGATCAACAACGATCCGTTTAACCACTAGTAAATATATTACTAAAATTACACTGGGTCTCAAGAAAACCATCCGGCGTTTTAAAGTATCAATAAAGAAATACTATGAAACATTAAGAACCTTTTTACTCTAAAAAGAACCTTAAAGCAACTCAAAAACCCTATACAGACAAAAGATAAGTAGAAGGTTCTTTACTCAACCTGCGATGCTGCAAAGAACCACTACAGAACCTTCATTATACTTACTTAAAATGCTCCTAAAGCACGTGTTACATGTCACAGCTGTGGGATGTCTTGAAATAGACTTGAATGAGTATTTGGGTGGCTGTGAGCATATGTGTATGCATGTGATGTGTTTATGATCTGTAGTTTATAGTAGCTCAATTACAGCAGCTTTTCAAAGGAGCCAGAGACGCTCACACAGCGAGAGACTCCTTTGTTTACTCCCTTGAAAAGGAGACTAATCTTTTTTTATTTTAATATGTTTGGTGTGACAAAACCAGTAGGAGTTTCATTTTTCCCACAGAGAAATTCAGCAAGGCTGTGATTTCAGTGTCTGCCCACAGAAAGTCCAAAAATACGCCCATCTAGAAACGTCTCAGCCTACACGCCGCTCAGATGATGTTTAGTAGACGTTTGTTCACCATTTCTCACACAGTATGCGTAAGTTCTTCACATTGCTAACAATTAGCGTCAGCATCACTCCAAACACACACTCACATCAGCACAATACTTGTTAATGCCATTTCGTTATCAAAATTTGGTCTAATTTCTCACTAATTCCTAAAAAGGAACACTAATTAGGCTTTGAAAGCTCTAAAAGTCAAAGATATATTCAGCCACCTCTTCTAAGTCTTTAACCAAAGAGCATTTGAGTTTCATTATGAAAAAATTAGCATCAAAGTAGAATTATCTGGACTTTGTAAGGATAATCTCACTAACTCTAGTAAAGTCCTGCTTTCACTAGCTGGTTATTATCCTCTTAAACACCTTCTGCTCTGATTCTCTACTATATGGTTCTCCATGGAGAGACTTTTAAAAATCTTTCCTGTAATAAAAACAACGTAAATGAATGATAAAGGTGCATTAAATGTGTTTGAGTCTAGACTAAAGATTAAAGGTGCAATGTGTAACATTTGTGAGGATCTACTGACAGAAATGCAATATAATTTACATAACTATGTTTTCAGTGGTGTATAATGACCTTACATAATGAACCGTTATGTTTTTATTACCTTAGAATGAGCCATTTATATCTACATACACCGTGGGTCCCCCCCTCCATGTCAAGTCACCATTTTGCGCCAGCATTTTTCTACAGTAGCCCTAAACGGACAAACACTCTACAGAGTGCGTTTCGTCACTATGTTGTTTAATTTTCTTCTAAATCATTTGTGTTTTAGAGGCAGCTTGCATCATCACTACGTTGAATACGCATGAATAAGAAGTAGTAGTAGTAGTAGTAGTAGTCGCCTGGTTTATTAGAAGCAGAGACCGTTTTTTGTCTTGACTAGCTTGACTGGCTAATGTACTCTCTGCTGTCTCAGACGATAACATCTTTGTCTTGTGTCGGCCAGACGGCCACTATAGCTTCTCTATTTTGCTTCGAACGGGAGGGGTGAGCTGCCGTTGGATGCTGCTAGATGCTGCTAAAATTTACACACTGCACCTTTAATTATGAATCCAAAAACTGTATGAATAGCCAATCTTTTTAGAATGAATAAATGACCAAGTGCCATGGTAAACCCTAATTCTATAGAAAGCGTATGCACATCAAAACCATGTTGAGTGTAGCACACAATGCAAATAAATAAATAACCTATTATTGCTACAAATTTTATTCTACAAATACAACATTTAAAGAAATAAATAAGGCAATTTAAATTAAAATAAATAAATTAAGTGCAATTAAAATAGTGTGTGGACATTTACTCTTTTTATCATGTAAACACTGTATGAACACTACATGAATATTGTAATCATTTAATACCATATAATCAAGGAGCCATGGTATATGTCCCAAAAATACAAATCATAGGATTTACCATGGTACTGCCACAGTACGTTTTGTGTTCTGGTGTATGTTCTGCTTTTAGAAGATCTGAAATAATGATAATAGCATTAATAATAATAATCATTTTAAAAATGTAACATATAATACAGTTTTTTTAAACTTTAATGTCTACATATCAGCATTCATTAATGGGTAACTGATTATATGAAATATGGATTATGTAATCAGATTCCAAATTGGGTACTTGTAATTGGATTAAATCACATTTTAAAATACTCATAATCAGACTGAAGTTCCTTTATTATTGACTGATGATGATGATGATTACATATTCACACAAGTGCCAGTGAACTATTCATAATTTATTGATTCTCAATAACTCTTCTTTTTTTCCTTCTTTTAAATTTTTCTTTATAGACATTTCCTTTCTTAATTCACAGAAATCATTTCACTTTCAAGGAATGTTTTCTCACCATTGCATATCTAATTAACTCCGGACAAACACATTAATTATTATTTGAATGATCAATTAACCATGTATTGCTATGTATTTGGAAGGATTTTGTCTTTCAGACATATTAAATTACAAAATTTTACTGTAATTTCAATGTGATGCAGGATTTCCCAAACATTTTTGTCAGCCAAACACCTTTGACCCATCAAGTCACCCTGAGATTTTAAGTTAATAATTTTACAACACATTATTCATGGCTCTCTGATGTCACTTAATAATGGTCACATGATAAACAAATAAAATATTTCATTTTTTGAAATAGTGTTTTTATATATGTATTTTAATTTTAAATTTTATCATTTAATTAATGATTAGCTTTTCATCAACTTACAAATTCCCTGCAGTTCCTTCACGACCCCCATTTTTGGAAACCCTTACGTAATGTCTATTGCACTTTATGTTGTTGATAACAAAGAATGGGATATATTTTATTTCTCTTAGCATTTTTTAAATCATTATGGTACAAGATTTTTAAAAGTTAAGTCAAAATGTAATCAAAAAATAATCAAGAACTAGTCAGATTATATTACATTACCAACTACAAATTTCATAATGTAATTTGCAATCAATATCGTACTAAAATTTGTAAGTAATCTACCGAGCACTGTCCTTATTCACAAACTCTGCACAAAAACTCTTCAACCTGCAGAGTTTGCATTCCAAATCACAAGATACTCATGTTCAATTATATATTATAATATTACATATGATGTTACATTTTGCATGTTATTGTTAGATGATCTCATGAGGAGACACTGATACCTTGAAACGGAATCGCAAATCTAATGGGATTTCCCTGTAGCCACAAGGCAGAATCTCTGAACATTTTCTGCTCCTGTTTATCAGGGGAAACCAACATCCCCTCAGGGTGTGCATGTGTGTGGTTAATCTGAGGTCTATAAGCACTATTAAAGTGAATGTATAAGCTAACACACAGCTGAGAGGTGCCGTCGATCATAATCCTCTCATTTCACTGTGGATTTGGCTCATACACAGACTGTTAATCAAAAAACCATCAATTTTTCAATTCAAAAATAAAACCACCTCCAGTGAAAAAGAGTTCTCACAAAAGATGCATTAACGCAGAAGTGCGCAGACACGATCTGTGACACAATTAACACGTTGCCACAGACTCACATTGTAACATGTTTGTGGCAAACTGCAGGCTTTCAACACTCGTGAGAAATATCAGCAGACCAATTACTGAGCACTGACAGTACAGATGAATAAGAGGTTCTTGCAAAGTCTGGATGCTGTTCAAGGTAAACATAGCAGTGCATTTTGTCAAAATCGTATAGGGCTGCACAATATTCGAAAAAACTGACATTGCGATACCTTGTTTTTCTGCGATATATTGCGATATGAAAAATAATGGTTACCAGATAGCTCTATTTGGAAAGAATTAATCATTCTAGAATAACTGGTGTGTTTTTTAGGGAAGCAAATCTGCATAGAAAATAATAAATTGCCAAGCATGGATAAATACAATAGAACAAACATAGAAATGAAACAAACTGTGCTTTATGTTTTTCTGTTAAGTTTAACAGTATTCAGGTACAGAAATTGAATTATCAAATGCAAAATAACACTGCATAGTCTTCACTGCATAAATTAAATATAATTACTCTTTGTTAAATCTATAAAAGTGCTTTTCTCTTTGTATTTTGTTGCTTGATTAACATTAATGACACAGACATCAGCAGGTATTTTAGGCTGCTGTCACTTTAAGACCTAATGCACGGATCCAATATAATGATACGCATCCGTTTTCTTTCTCAACTGTTCATGTAAGCCATAAATCATTGACTGTGTTTACAAGGATATTCACCGAGATGGCCATTTTAACATAATTTTGCGTGTATGTGACCGTTCAAGCACAAATAGATGCGAAAGAGACTGGAATTCGGTGTTTGCATGCTGTCTGCCAGGCTCTGTGTGCGCACAGTAAACAGCGTGTGAGATTTGAATTGAGTTCTCTTTCGCATCTTCTTGTGCTTGAATGGTTTAAAATAGCTTGAATGTTTAAACTGACAGGACCTAAAACACGTGCAAATGATAAATGTTCACTCTATGATGGTTACGCTTTGCAATTAATCCGAGAATCACGTGTGTTTTGAACTGTAGAGCCTGGTCCGTACGGATCACGGATCAACTACGATCCCTATACTTGATATCGCACATCCTTGCGATATGCGATGCACTGATACTTTTTACAGAATGAGTCCAAAACCGATACTTTAATTTTTGATACTCGCCGGTATCTGTATTTTCAATTTTTTTTTTTAAATATTGGGTAGAGAAACCAAAAGAACATCAATCCTATTATTCGTTTAGCAAATAGATAGCTCCTTCAGTTATTTTCAGCTTAATTATGCCTGTTAAAATGTATCGTATAAACTGTTACTTTCAATGTTCATTCTAATATAAAATATGAACATAAAATATTTTCATATTTTATCTTTCATTTAATAGCAAAGCGCATATTCAGAGCTGCTCCACTGCACCGGCACAGTAATCACATGACGTTTTCCTGCAATAATGTAGGGAACCATTATACATATACATAAATCACGTAACAGTTAATGTTTTTACTTACATATACGATTTAGTTTCAATCCAAATCCCTATAAAAAGTACAGGGCTCCAGACTGCGACCAAAATGGTAGCATTTTGCAACCTTTTTTCTTGTCGATGCATCTACATTTTGCTAGAGGTCACACTGGTGCCACCACAATGTTGCCCAACTGATAAGAGCTGCCATTTCTGTTGCATATGAGAAACATCAAACGGCAAATAAAACGAAAACCACTCGTTTGAGCTGCACAACGTGGACCATTTATCAGCTCAGACCAATAATAGACAGTGCAGCACAAGATCAGAACAGGTTTATGCCTTGTTTATACTTTCGCCTGGCTCCGCACAGCGAGCCTTCGCTGAGTGTGTGCGTTTATACGTTACTTGACATGCTCGCCATTGTACTATTCTTTGAAATGACGGGGCGATTTGGAGTAATTGTCTTCTAAACCATCAAGAAGCAGTGGTGAGAAGAAGGTACACACGACAATGTTTGTTTTTATTACACTTCACCAAACCCATGCTACAAAAGAACCAAAGAATCATGTAAAACCCAATAAACCTGGGAGATTATTACTTGTGACAGTAAAAAAAATCCACATATGGATATGAGAACATGTGCATAAAACTAAATTAAACAACAATCTCGTAATATTTTCTTATTTCATTAAACATGGCCCTTTATTTTCATTAAAAAGGCTTATTTCTGCTATTTTAGGCTCATTTTGTAAATATAAGCAATTAATTTAGACAAGCGCAAACTGGGTGCCGATAAGAGATGCCAGTACAGACGTTCCTGCTTGGCCAGAATCGCCTCAAAGTCGTGTATCTTCGGAAGCGGAGCTGCGCGAAAAGTTACACTCAACGTGCACAACTGCCAATACCACAGTGATGTCTTTTTTGCTGCACTCGTGCTGACGCGTCGAGTATAAACCAGGCTTTGGCTGCTTTTTTGTAAATAAAACTTTGTTTGTAGGCAGCGTCTGCGCACAAAGTTACCTCACAAAACTCATTTCGGACAGACTTCTGAGGCAGCGTAATGGTTTAATGATCTACAGCAAAATATAGCAAGCTTTAATGATAACTAAGCAAGTATTTAATTACTACAATAGTATTTTATCACTAGAAATGACATCAGAAGTGGAAAACCTTGGGTACATTTACTGATCACCAACCTCAACTTTCAGACGCCATTTTTATTTTGTTAGCTCACCTGTCACAGAATGGAAAGCACAGGATTGTGGTATATCAAAGGCAGCAAAGCATACATCTATGTTGCCTTCAAAAATCGATCAAATGAAGGTATATTGGGAGATGGGAAGTGAGGATAACATTGGATTCTGACATGCCTTGATGCCTTCCTACCTTAGAATGCATCCTCCGAATGCAACATTGTTCAATTTTTGAATGCAGCCTTTACTTGCAGGCTGATCTTGATCACGCAACAATTTTACTACACAGAGCTGGGAGATCCAGTGAGAAAGCGTTTGAATTCGTTGCAGAATAATAACGTCGCTGCGAGATCTAGTGAGAAGCATTCGAATTCAGCGCAGAATTCTCTGTTATAAACCATCGATATCAGATTAAACTGCGCTGACGTAGAAACCAGGAGAGACATTGTGCCATGAACGAACAAGTTATAGAAGGCTTTTCAGTCCACATAACACCAACATTCACCATGGATTTAATGTAGTAATAACAATAACTGTAACCATGGTATTGTGGCAGAAATAATGCTTTTATATTATTCATTTCAGGTTTCGTACAACCTTTTGAGAGTCAAATTAAACCACTTTTCAAGGACTTTTAAGTCACACAACTTTTTTTTCCAGCACTTAAAAGCTCTAAACATTTTTCATATTTTTAATGTGATGACCCAAAACATTATTTGTTCATCCTTCAAAGATTGTCAACATTTGTAAAACTAAAAGTTTCAAGATGCAGGAAAACTAACACTTGGTGGCAAACAAACACTTTTATTCAAAAATAAAAAAAGCGATGAAATTACCACTATAACCAGTTGATGGCTGTATATATATATATATATATATATATATATTTATTTATTTTTTTACATGTTTTTCACATACTTTTGAATTTATATTTAGACATTACAAAATCACTATTATAAAACAACAAATAATAATTGTTTATAGTTTGACACTTTATTTGTACTGAAATATGAAAAGTCACAAAGTGTCATGAAAAATAAAAACTTCAAATTGCAACTGAATTACACAAAAATTAAAGAGTGCTCCTTTTATAATCTCTAAAGCTATCAGTCAGTTTAGTATGACACTATAGAAGAACAATGGTAGCCTACATTTAATAAGAGTAGAATATTTACATTTTTTCCCCTAAAATACTTAGCGCTTTTGCATGTTACTATTGTTAATAAAAGTTATTTATCTGCATCGCAACTCAAGCTCAATGCTTTACTGTCAGATGTGCATTTCCAAGAAATAAACATGTAATATTTGTAACTGCACATATTAATGCAAAACAATAGTAATTTTATGATTAAATTACCTTTATAATCACCCCCCTCCCCCTACTCTTCCATTCCAGCACCTGTCACTCCTACAAACGACTAAAAGAAATCTTTTAATTATGACAGAACCCCAAATGCTTCAGCATACTTGCAGCACAATCCATAAACCTTTAATAACTTGCAGTCATACTGCGATGGCAAGCTTTTCTGTACAAATTGAATTTCAAGCTGATAATGAAACTATCAATGAAAACAAACGAAGCGTTTTCTGTGCCTGTTCAGCCACTGTAACGTTAAGACCATCTATCAGAAAAGCTATTGATGCTTTTATTGCAGGAATGGTGGATTGGACAGCACATGATGAGGAAGCCGTCTGCAAGGGTCCAAGCATCACCGATTCAGAGCATCGTCACAGATTTTAATAAACATCAACTTTCTGGCCTTTGGATTATGAACGCTTCACATTTTTGTTTGTTGGGTAACTTCACATTACACTGTCTATGCTGATTTTGGTCAGAGCTAGAACAATACCATTATTTTTAGTGTAACCAATCAATTATAATATCAACAACCAATAGTGATTATCTTCATTTAAGTGTCCAATAATGTTTTATTTCTGGATTTTGACACAATAATATATAGATCATTAGACAACCACATTAAAAACACAACACACACACACACACATATATATATATATATATATAAAATGTACATTAATTATCGATATGTAACACGGACAATGCAATGTAAAATGTCACCCATTGTTACATCAACTGATGGAGTTAATTTTGTTTCGCATTCCCTTGCTAAAACACAAAGTACCCACATACTGGCTATAAATGGCTGTAAAAATGAAATTACATGCACAGAAATGGTCATGGATTTTGTCTAAAAACACACTGACTGCTGTTCGATACTGACCAATGTGCTGTTTTCCTTTGTATCAATCAAGCAGGAATGCAATGATAAAAATATGCCAAATTTAAAATGATAATGGCATAAACCCGAAAGCATCGTGAATCAATGCGAAAAAAAAGAAAAGAAAAAAAGAGAAAGTAGCACAGGCGCTCAAATGCGCGTTACACCGTAACGCTGATCAACAAAAGATCTTTTATTGCGTCATAATCGCTGTTACATTGTTGCACATGGATGCGTCTGATTTTTTGATCGCGCTTCGTATTTCCTCATAACAGCGTTTATGATTTGATCTCTTGTGTGTTTAAAGGCCTCAAACTCCTCCAGACACCATTTTGAGTGTCTCTGTGTCTCAGCTCTATGGAATGTCCAAATGCATGACAAGGGAATGAACAAAGTCAGCATGAAAAATCCATCTCATTCATGGATCCGTCCCGAAAACGGCGTTAACCGATATTCTGAACTCGAATAGGTGAAACGAGTGCATCAGTTTTTTTTAAATCACCATTAGACAGCATTAGAAAGAGCCGCACCATCACTAACACACATTGGCAGGAGAAAAGCATTGCTGCTGTTTGATGGTGGTGAAGCTCTAATGGTGGTTGGATGGTGTTTCTGGACTTTGGAAATCACTACACTACTTTGGAAATCAAACTACATAAATTGTTACTTACCACTGGGCGATGGTTTAGATAGGTCACCTTGATCCAGTCTGTGATCCCGGTTTAGAGCGATCTTCTGGGTTGCTGAGGGTCAGTCTATTCTCCGTGAGTGTGAAGGTTTCCTCCTCCGGTTGATTTTTCAGGCTGTATGGAAGCACATAAAGCGATGGGGGATGGGGGATGCCAGAAGAGAAGAGAGGAAGGGAGGGGGATAGAAAGAGAGCGAGAGAGAGGGGGGGGCAGCAACATGGAAACACAAGGGGAGGACCTCTGTATCTGACGCACGACTGAACGCACCAGTCACTCAGTGCACCATCCATTCGCCATATGCACGAGCAAAAATCATCTAATATGGCCAAATTGGAATGCATGCGTGTGCATGAAAATAAACCATACTAAATTCTGCTCTAATAATCCATATGCATAAGCATCCATGTATGTGTAGTCTATGTGAAAACAGCCTAAACGATAGTCAGAAAAATGCGGCAGTTCATGTACGCACTTTTTTTCATGTACGCATTTTTTTTTTTTTTTTTTTTTTTTTTTAGTGTTGGTGTATTTTAAGCAGGACATGTAGGGCTTTTATTGCAAAAACATCCATATTTAAATATTTATATTATCATTAACAACAACAACGATAATAACAACAATAATAATAATACTTTTATTGATCATTTTCTTAAAAAAACAACAACAAAAAAGATGATAGGCTAGTTGATAGTGACGAAAATGTATTTTTCCTTAGACAGCCTATAAAATTAATAATGAATAAATACCAATTCGATAATTTTTTTGCCATAATATAAACTATATAAATTTGCCTATATATAAATGTAATAATATTAACAAGAACCATAATAATATAATATAATATAATATAGGCTAACAGCAATTGTTTTAGTCTTCGCGCCCTCTAGTGTCTGTAATGAACCTCTACATGAGGTAGGGAAAGAGATGAAAAGGGTTTTTACAGCGACTCAAGCAATTGAAACAAGAAATATGTAAACTAGTCTTATATTTCACAAGTGGGGCAATGAATAAATCTTAGTATCATTCTGAATGGCCAATTTCCTGGTGAACCGGATAAAGAGAAAGCAGCTCGGTCAGCTGGGAAAGAACAACAATGCCACCTTGTGTTTCGAACATGATATAAAATTACATTTCATCTGTATCGCTTTTCCTTTTGTGTTCTTGAGAGATTATTTGAAACGTATAGGCCTATACAATGTATATTACATAAATTCCCTTACAAAAGGGAACTTACATTTTGAATAATAGTATACTTATATGACATTGTGTATGGCATGATAGGCTAATTATTCAGCTACATGTTATTACAGTACTTCAAAGAGCACAATGGATTTTCCATCTTGGTTTATTCATGATATCACCATGTAATTCCATGATATATATATTTTATATATATATTTTAATGTTTAACATTTTTTGACATTTGCTTAAAGGGATAGTTCACCCAAAAATGAAAAATCTATCATCATTTACTCACTCTCAAGTTGTTCCAAATCTGTATAATTTTCTTTGTTCTGTTGAACACAAAGGAAGATATTTTGAAGAAAGTTTGTAACCAGGCCACTTTGGGAGACCATTGACTTCCATAGTAGGAAAAAAAACTACTATGGAAGTCAATGGTGCCCCGAAATTGTTCACATTCTTCAAAATATCTTCCTTTGTGTTCAGCAGAACAAAGAAAATTGTACAGGTTTGAAACAACTTGAGGGTGAGTAAATGATGACAGAATTTTCATTTTTGGGGTGAACTATCCCTTTAAGCGGTATAGTCAGAGCAAATACAGAGCTCCAGTTCTTATGAGATGAGAAACTCAACAGCGCCCTCCTCTGACAATGAACAGACTGGCCGACAGTCTTATGAATTTACAGTGAGAGAGAACATTACAAATACGGAACATTTGGATTAGAGTCTCCGACTTACAACAACATTTTCTCAGCATATCGAGGCAAGCTACAAAAAAGTTTCAACACTTCCTAAAATATCATGGTAGTTCCCAAGCTATTCTTGAAAGTATGAAGCATAGTAGTGTAAATACTATGACACATAAATCAGTCTCATAAATTACTTTTGCCGTACCATATTTCTATGGTACTCCAAGGTATGTCCAAAATACCATGGTACTACTATTGAAAGAAAAAACCCCCACAATGGTACTATGGTACATGTCCATAATACCATGGTACATTTATATACCATAATACAAACATTGTATCAAACCTGCAAGTTTCAAACTAAAGAACACAAACTATCATCTTTCAAGGTTAAGGGTATTTCAGGTGGATTGTCTCTGAAATACAAGTGTATAGCAATTCTGCAAATGATTCTTACTAATATTTTATATAAGTAAGCATTATATTTCTTATGGTCTATTATATAGATTCTTTTCTATTATATAAAGTGTCTCTAATCTTTTAGACAGTAATGTACTTAATTTATCCATTATTTATCATCTTTAAGTGGAACCCATAATCTCAACCCTTAGGCCTAAAAATGTACTTAACTATCATTGGCACTTTTTGTAGGCTTTCTTAACTTTCTGCCTATTACTCTAAATTATTTATTCTTTATCTTATTAGATCAACTTCATGACTTGACTCCTCTGTAAATCTCACACCAACAGAAAATCCTCCCTGCTATGACAGTGAATCACCACAAGAGGGAAATGAGGATCTATTCTCACTGGGCCAGAACATCTGGTGGGCTCCACCCAAAGTACTGTGTGTCCTTAGCTTGGGAACAATTTAAAAAATCTCACTTGTTTTGAATAAGTACCAAAAGTGACATAACTGAGCTTTTAAGGAGATTTTAATGAGGCCAATGAAACTTCCATTTGATATATGTAATCCTAATTCAGGAAACGGCTTCCCAAACAGCATTATTTGAAAATGTTCTAGTACATGGTGTGAATGTGTAAAATAAAACAAAGATAATCGAATCCATGTTGTTTCATTCAATGTCACTGTGTTACTTGCAATTTCTGGTAACAGTTTACAGTGTCAATTGTTGTTAATTGAGATTACTCAGTACGCAAATGTATAATTACAGTGTAACAAGGACACCTTAAAATAAAGTGTAACCCAATTTCATTGTAATTATTTGTGAAATTTACTAGCAGAGATGTTTCAGAAATTATTCAGAAGAGTGTAGGTTCTTTTCGCTCATTTGTTTATGCAGTCAATGGATATCTCTTTGTCAAATGTTTTCTTTGCTGCCCCAAAACGGTATCAGATGCTAATACTATGGAACTTTATTTATCAGTATCACTCACAAAAATACCATGGTACTACCATGGGTTTTTGGACACGGTACCATGGTATTCTTATACAAACCCGATTCCAAAAAAGTTGGGACACTGTACAAATTGTTAATAAAAAAGGAATGCAATAATTTACAAATCTCATAAACTTATATTTTATTCACAATAGAATATAGATAACATATCAAATGTTGAAAGTGAGACATTTTGAAATGTCATGCCAAATATTGGCTCATTTTGGATTTCATGAGAGCTATACATTCCCAAAAAGTTGGGACAGGTAGCAATAAGAGCCCGGAAAAGTTAAATGCACATATAAGGAACAGCTGGAGGACCAATTTGCAACTTATTAGGTCAAATGGCAACATGATTGGGTATAAAAAGAGCCTCTCAGAGTGGCAGTGTCTCTCAGAAGTCAAGATTGGCAGAGGATCACCAATTCCCCCAATGCTGCGGCGAAAAATAGTGGAGCAATATCAGAAAGGAGTTTCTCAGAGAAAAATTGCAGAGTTTGAAGTTATCATCATCTACAGTGCATAATATCATCCAAAGATTCAGAGAATCTGGAACAATCTCTGTGCGTAAGGGTCAAGGCCGGAAAACCATATTGGATGCCCGTGATCTTCGGGCCCTTAGACGGCACTACATCACATACAGGAATGCTACTGTAATGGAAATCACAACATGGGCTCAGGAATACTTCCAGAAAACATTGTCGGTGAACACAATCTACCGTGCCATTCGCCGTTGCCGGCTAAAACTCTATAGGTCAAAAAAGAAGCCATATCTAAACATGATCCAGAAGCGCAGGCGTTTTCTCTGGGCCAAGGCTCATTTAAAATGGACTGTGGCAAAGTGAAAAACTGTTCTGTGGTCAGACGAATCAAAATTTGAAGTTCTTTTTGGAAAACTGGGACGCCATGTCATCCGGACTAAAGAGGACAAGGACAACCCAAGTTGTTATCAGCGCTCAGTTCAGAAGCCTTCATCTCTGATGGTATGGGGTTGCATGAGTGCGTGTGGCATGGGCAGCTTACACATCTGGGAAGGCACCATCAATGCTGAAAGGTATATCCAAGTTCTAGAACAACATATGCTCCCATCCAGATGTCGTCTCTTTCAGGGAAGACATTGCATTTTCCAACATTCAATGCCAGACCACATACTGCATCAATTACAACATCATGGCTGCGTAGAAGAAGGATCCGGGTACTGAAATGGCCAGCCTGCAGTCCAGATCTTTCACCCATAGAAAACATTTGGCGCATCATAAAGAGGAAGATGCGACAAAGAAGACCTAAGACAGTTGAGCAACTAGAAGCCTGTATTAGACAAGAATGGGACAACATTCCTATTCCTAAACTTGAGCAACTTGTCTCCTCAGTCCCCAGACGTTTGCAGGCTGTTATAAAAAAAAGAGGGGATGCCACACAGTGGTAAACATGGCCTTGTCCCAACTTTTTTGAGATGTGTTGATGCCATGAAATTTAAAATCAACTTATTTTTCCCTTAAAATGATACATTTTCTCAGTTTAAACATTTAATATGTCATCTATGTTGTATTCTGAATTAAATATTGAAATTTGAAACTTCCACATCATTGCATTCCTTTTTTATTCACAATTTGTACAGTGTCCCAACTTTTTTGGAATCGGGTTTGTATTAAATTCATGCAAATACCATGGTAAACAAATTTCATGTATGCCTACCATGGAGCTCCAAAGCATTTCCAAAAATACCATGGTACATTGACAAATATTCAAAAACATGGTACTGAAAATGTTAAGCTGGTTTGACCTGTTCCCTGCCACAGCAAGGGATAGTTCACCCAAAAATGAAAATTATGTCACAAAAGAAGATATTTTAAAGAATGTCGGTAGCCAAACAGTTGATAGGCCCCACTTCCATAATATTTCCCCCCCCCATACTATGGAAGTCCATCAACTGTTTGGTTACCCATATTCTTCAAAAATATCTTCTTTTGTGTTCAGCAGAAGAAAGTAATGAATACAGGTTTGGAACAACTTGAGTGTGAATAAATGATGACAGAATCTTCATTTTTGGGTGAACTATCCCTTTAAGATTAGGACTAATAAAGATATAATTGCTTATGTTTGAGTGGTTAATTCCACCTCTTCTCACCCTGACGACAGAAAAAACATGTTTCTCTTACAGAAGTGTGCACCTCTCAAGTTTTCTGAAGTATAAATAACAATGTCTGGTGAAATCAGACATGACAAGGTGCCAAAACACTCCTCATTCATTATCCTAACACAAACAACACTGAGCAGAACCGTGTTTAACAGGTGAATGAATGCAACATACGTGTTGAGAGCAGAGGACACTGCAGTATGCTAATCAAAAGTGTTAATGCGTCAGCCCTCATCTGAGGAGGCAAAGCGCAACATACTCACCGCCACTGCGTGTGACAAAAGTCATTTATGAAACAGCAAGATCAAAAGAACTAGTTGAAGCAGCCAGTGAACAGTATAATTTTCATGCCTGCTACAATGACATGCTTCTCACAAAAGTGTCCAGGAATTTGTTCGACACAATCTTTACAACTGACTGACTGCACTTTCATTTTGCAAGTGACAAAATCAGATCGGTGTGTTTCAGGTCGGCTCATGGATCCACAAGACTAATTTGGCTATGCTATCAGCAAACAAATATGAGTGTACACACAAAAAGATGTTCTAAGTATTTTTGCCTTGTTTTCTATCACAAATATTTACAAATTCTTACAAGCATTTACTTGAGAAGGAAAATGAAATAAGATATTTCTGTCATGACAACTCTGTGTTTGGCATGGTAATGGGTATGACGATGTTGATATGTTTGGTCTTGTCGGAATAGATCTGCTACGCTGCTGTTGCTGTTATTACCGCTGCAAAGCAGATACGGGATTTTCTACTGCCAATACATACACAAAATGCTGCTGTGAGAAAATAAGACATGCTGCTGTTGTACAATATAGCATACACGAATTACCCATAACAGATCTATACAGGTGGAGCTGGGGAAGGTGAAGGGTTTCTGAAAGCAGGCTGCAACTGCTACAGCAAATGCTGACCAAGTATTTGAAGGTTGAGCAGTGAGCTCATTGGCTACTGATACAGCAGGAACCAATCAGCTGTGCCCTATAGAGAATGATGTGTTTGCAAATAGATTGCATTAAGGACCTATCAGCCTGCGCCATCTAGAGTTTTGTGACAAAACTTTGTATTTAAAGCTGCAGTCCTTAACTTTTCTTGGTTAAAAATGATCCAAAATCAATTTTTGAGCAAGTACATAACCAGCCAGTGTTTAAAACTATCTCCTTACCTTAGCCCGATTCACAATGGTAAGCTTGTAATAATGTTTTATAATAAAATCAGTACTGGTGGATTTTCGCTGGAAATTCGAGCATGCAGCCATTCATCTTTGCGTCATTACGTCACGTCTGTTTACATAAAGAAGGAGTCCCAGCTAGTATATATGGCATTTGAGGATGCTACAGGTGGTGGATCATTTATAGCCTTTTCTCACAGCAGCTGGAATAATTAAACTTATTTTGATGGTGGATTGTAATCCAGAAAGGTCCAAATGACAATCATCAGTGACGACTGGAGACTCACCCGTAGACAAAAGCAAAAGACTTCGGACTGCGGAGTGGCTACAGAAATTGAAATCTACAAGTAGCCTCACACTAATACGCACTAAATACACATAGTCACGCAATGCTGATGTTGTTAACATTAACAATTTGAGAACAAAGTATAACAATAATAATAATTTGCTCGGTTTGATGTGATATGAGCTAAGCGATCGTTAGATTTAATCACCATTGGCAGCGCAATTTATTGTAATGCTTTTTTTTCTCAGTTGGTCAGAACAAAAGTGGCAGACATGTTACTTACTTGTTCAGATGACATTTTCCAGTGAAAATTCTTATTTTGGTCATACTTCCAAGATGTGGAATCTGATTCTGAAGTACAGTATCCACACCGATGTGGTGACTGACAGAAAACATTAGATTCATCCGCGTTGAGGAGCCGTGCTGATGCACAATCCACGTAAAGATGATAATTCCACAAATAACTGCAATTGCAGGTTTCAAACAGAGATGGCGACAAAGAGGCAAAACTTACGGACTGCAGCTTTAAGTCTTCTTTTCTAAAAAAAATAAATAAATAAAATAAAAGAAAGAAAATTAAGTTAGTTTATGCTTAAAATAAGAAAAATCTGCCAAAGGGGTATATTGATATTTTGATAATTTGAAAACAAGTAAAAAAATACTGAGGAAGAAATTCATTTTTTTTGCAGCGCATTAACTTCTCATATCACCATTCCACTGATTTTCCACCAGAGAATCAGTGCATATTCCATCTGGTCATTCTGAAGGCAACCTTGTGGACTTTGAGATCTTGGACCTTCCACCTTCTAATGGAGAGCTGCAAGGATGATGTATTTTTGTAAGTTAGCATCACCCTTGACAAAACGCCAATAGGATGGATTATTTCAGAAAAAGATCAACAAAAGTTTATGATTCTTACGTTTTGTTCATCAAGATAATCTTCACAAATGAACAACTTTTATCAAATTTGAAGCCTAAATACAATCACCATAAGTAAAATACTAAAATAGACTATAAATGAAATACACCATGGTCACATGACTTCAGCGTTATCATCGCTAAGCTTCCAATAAATACATTTTTATGTAAAAGCTACAAGTTGGGAAGTTTGAGTTAGAATAATTTGCATGAACATGTAGATGAGTTTCTCTGCTTGGAGTGATGGAGTTTAATGCTGCCGACAACCTCTGAAGTCCCATTTAGCCACTTGTTTGCTTTATCAAGACATGTAAAAGCTTAAAAAAAAAAAAAAAAAAATCACAAGTGTGGCTTTACTGATCTATTTTATGTCAGATAATAAAACGTGAAAATAGCTTGTGTTAACCAAAAAACCCACTGACTTCAGGATGGACTTCATTTCTGTAGCAGTAGAGCAGTTTCATCTTTCTATCTTAGACATTACATACTCATTCATACACACTAGTGTTTTAGGTAATGAAAACGAACTAACCTAAAGTCAATAAAGTGAGTAAAACTTCATGAATAGGTCAACTTCTATTCTCATAAACATCATAAAGGCATCCTGGTATATGTAGTCCAGCTCATTGTTGCTTCTCTACACGTCTGTCTGGTTCCAATCCCTTAGATATTACAGACTGTTTGATCTTATTTTGTTTGTAATTCTGCATAGAGTGAGAAAAAAAAAAAAAAAAAAAAATCAGGGACTAACTTGTGCTTTTTCTCTTTGTATTTCTTCTCTTTTTTTTCCCTCCAGGTCCCACAGAGAAACTGATGTGACTTTGAATGAAGAACCTGAGGGCTTAGCGTTGATGTTGGTAGGACTCAAGAGACGCTACAATCTCGTATGACTTCTAAAAAGTCCTACAACAAGCCCAGAGAGCCTTGATTCTGTAGCCGTCGAACACCGCTGAGTTAAAACGGGACAGAGAGTGAGACAGACAGAGAGAGAGCAACAGTCTTGAGATGTACGTTTGGCAGGAACAAGGACAACACATGACAGCCATCAAGAAGATAAGAACATATTTCAGAGAGACTCTTGTCAGAAAATTTTCAAGTCGTCTGTTTGTTGTCAGAGCCACGTTCACGGTTCCAAATTGCACTATGGAGAGGTAACTGCGGTCAATGACTGTTTTTCCAAGGACAAGCAAACATCTACCATCTGAGTGTGTTTTACATCAAATAAAGTATCCGAATGCCTTGAGGCAAGAATTTCAAACAGCTGAAAAAGTGAATGTTGTTTTATCACTGATAGCGGTGATTGTTTTAACTCGGTGAGACCTGCTGTTACCCTGCAAAAAGAAGGTGACTGGCATATGTTGAGCGATACATAAACCAGCAAGACTTCCTCGGTCAACCATCTTCACCAACCAAGTTTTGCTGGTGAACAGCATGGCTATGCAAACCAGCAAAAACCAGGAGACTCGTTCTGCAATGCTGACATCAATACCACATTAGCAACTAGTAGCCATGTCAACCATATTAGAAAAGGTCAAGCAAATCTGGCAATAAAAACATGGAAATGAATTGATAAATGCAGCATGTGATTTATATACACGTGATGAGTGCTTATGAGGCAATTCGAATTTCTATGACCTTTTCCATCAACGCTCCTGTCATTTAAATTTTCAAATATCATTAAAAAAAATGAGACTGATTTGCTAATGAATCATTCAGGCCAACATTTGAATCAGTTGACCGATTAAAAGGAACCAACTAAAAAGAACAATTCACTCATAAATATGGCATCATTATATGGCTTGTGAGCAAGTTTTACTCAAAACAAGAGCAATATCTATTAACTTAAAGGGTTAGTTCACCCAAAAATGAAAATTCTGTCATTTATTACTCACCCTCATGCCGTTCCAGACCCGTAAGATCTTCGTTAATCTTCGGAACGCAAATTGAGATATTTTTGTTGAAATCCGATGGCTCTGTGAGGCCTACATAGGGAGCAATGACATTTCCTCTCTCAAGATCCATAAAGGTACTAAAAACATATTTAAATCAGTTCATGTGAGTACAGTGGCTCAATATTAATATTATAAAGTGACGAGAATATTTTTGGTGCGCCAAAAAAAAACCAAAATAACGAATTATTTAGTGATGGCCGATTTCAAAACACTGCTTCAGGAAGCTTCGGAGCGTTATGAATCAGCGCATCGAATCATGATTCGGATCGCGTGTCAAACCGCCAAACTGCTGAAATCACGTGACTTTGGCGCTCCGAACTGCTGATTCGACACACTGATTAATTTATGCTCCGAAGCTTCCTGCAGCAGTGTTTTGAAATCGGCCATCACTATATAAGTCGTTATTTTGTTTTTTTTGGGCGCACCAAAAATATTCTCATCGCTTAATAATATTAATATTGAACCACTGTACTCACATGAACTGATTTAAATATGTTTTTAGTACCTTTATGGATCTCGAGAGAGGAAATGTCATTGCTCCCTATGCAGGCCTCACGGAGCCATCGGATTTCAACAAAAATATCTCAATTTGTGTTCCGAAGATTAACGAAGGTCTTACGGGTGTGGAACGGCATGAGGGTGAGTAAATGATGACAGAATTTTCATTTTTGGGTGAACTAACCCTTTAATATATTTTAATGTGAGAGTGACTTAGCTGAACTTTAGGTTCTTAACTTCAGATTTGATTGAAATATTTTCTTTTTTTTTCCTCTTCCTTTTTACAAAAAATACTTTTGAGATCAAACAAAATCAGCAGATCCCCTGCGGTACCTCCATTGACCTGTTGAAGACCCTTGTGCTTTTATAAAACCTTAAGACATCAGTGAGATTGTGTTGTCTAATCAAGACAGATCAGTTAAAGTAAAGTGAATAAGGTACTTTTACTCTGACTTGTAATTGCAGACTCTCTCTCTCATTATACCACCGCGGTGACCTCTGGGGTCTCGCAACAGCACCGGCGCTAAAGAGGCAGCAGCGATGAGGGCTTCCAGTTTGGCTTCATTAAAGATGAAACAGAAAACACAAACACCCACTGATTGATACGAAGGGCTATGCGTGAAGCCGCCATGCCAGACCGCACTTCTTATTGGACTTCTGAAGGTGCGTCTGTCTATCCATTAACAGCCCATTATGTTCAGCACCAGAGCTCTTATGCACATCTCTACGAGCACCTCGCCACTGACCTCTCATCAAAGGGCCACGGAGAAAAGAAGAATGGAGGAAATCAAAGAGGAAAACAATAATTTTAAAGCAAAGTAAAAAATAACACTGAAACCTGATTTATGGTTGGGGTCTCTATACGGTGAACGTGATTTTACCAAGTACAACATGTTCCTGGATCAACATCTTTGTTGATCCTGGAACAACATTCCAATAAACCAATCAGATTTGAGGGAAAAGTTTAGAGTTTATGTCAAGTTTAGGCTTACAACCAGGGTTAGGTGCTTCTACGTCAGTGTTATTCACCTATCATTTCCCTCTGATTTTAGGGATAAATTACGGGTAGGGATAGGTTTAGGGGTAGGAATGGGGTTATGACTAAATATTCAGACAAGAATGTTGTTCCACAATTGCAAACTGAATTTGAAATAGCAAAGAAATTCAAATAACTATTATTAACTAGAAAAGCAAAGACAAACTTTGAATGACGGCTTGACAAACATGTTTGACAGATTTAAAAAAAAATCTCAAAAGCCTTTGAAGTTTGAAGGTTTATAGGCCTTACAGATAGATAGATAGATAGATAGATAGATACTAAGCAAGTACAAGTAATCACTTTAGATTATGTTGACCTTTCTTTACCAACACACACAAACACACACACACACGCTTAGTTTGATGTGACTTTGAAGCAAAGCTCGGTGGAGATGTCTTCCCCTGAGCTTTCCAGCTGTTTCCATTTGTATTCACAGCAGACAGCGACCGCAGTCACAGCTATATAATACAGAGAACTTCCTGTAGATTCATTTTACTTTCCTCAACTTTCTTCTCTGTGTCAATATATCTTTAAATTTAGCTTTTATTTAATACGCTGACTTCACCCTTTGCTTTGAGTGCGCATTTATATTCTTTCATTAACAATGTTTATACTTCGATTTCAATTTCCATGTTTGATTTTAAGGCTACAGCACAGGAATTTTCAGTGAATAAACGCTACCAAAATTTTTGGGGAATGAATTGTGTTCAATACACACGTCACTCCCGTAAATGACTGAACTCTGTGTGTACAGAATGAGATTAAGCTCTCAGAAACCAAATTTAGCTGCAGTGTCTTCATTGTCCTGAGAGAAGTCATTACACAGGGAGAAAACATGGAGGTGATGGTCTCATAAGTACCTGTAAGAAAACACTACAACTTTAGTTGCTCTTTTTTTTTTTTTAAGAGAGAGAGATTGATGAGAAAGAGCTTTCAGTTGATGTTCTAGTCATGATATCAAAGAGTATTGTTCCTCTCAGTGTGCACTGCCATTTCTGTTACAAATGGGGAAATGGGTAAACTGTGAGTCTCAGCTCCCTGTTTATTAAGGAGAAAACTTTCAGATGGTGTGTCCTGCTAAGTCTGCACTTCTCTGCTGGAGTGAGGATGAATGGAGTCGGCGGGGGACAGAGCGAGAGACCAACAGAATACAGAAAACAGCAGTTTCATGCACTCACCACCTAGGAAAATGATGCTACACCAGCAAATTTCTTCATTGCACTAGTTCCATGTATGTATTCTTTGTCATATCCAAAGTGTGAATATATCTAATTTTTACTCTCAGCAGTCAGCTGTTTTCTGCATTTAGAATATTATAGCATAGGCTAGCTACTGTTTACTGCACAGGGCCCAATAATGAGATATGGCCAAATTGTCACCCCAATATTTGATATTATTGATGATGCTGCTCTGCTGCACCCCATTACGCACCTGTTTGTTGTTAGGATGACAAAATTTTTAAAAGTAATTTTTTTTTTTAGGATTATCTGCTTCAGCGCTCATCAAAAGTGATTGAGATGCCCAATAAAATCAAAGAAGGCGGGGTTTGCTGTAAACAGAAGCAGCTTTTTATGTGTTTTGGCCATTCATTTACACAACAACAGCATTTTGGGGGCCTGAACACAAAAACTTTTGAAAACCACAAAATCCACTCAATTTCTTCTCACAACTAGTCCAAAGCTATCCTAATCACATTCCGTGGGGTAAAAAACGCGTTCCAGGGGTTAAATATTGCGTTAGTGGGGTCGCTTCAACCCACGGAGTTGCAAAACAACCCACCGCAACAGTGAAAAAGTAACCCAATTCTGCGGGAAAATCGGACTTGGCAACACACACAGTGCAATTTTTACCAGAATACCCCACGACTTTGGACTAATTTTGAGAAGCAATTGAGTGGATATTGTGGTAAAAACCTGGCAACCCTGTTTGTATCGTTCTTTTGCGCATGCAGGTCAGTTCAGAACCATGACCTGTTCATATTGGAAATCTGATATTGGCCACATTTAAAACAACAATGTGAACAGCTATACAAAAAAAAAAAAAAAAAATCAGATCTGAGCAAAATTGAGCATTAGGGCTCGCAGTGTGAACATAGCCTTTGTTACTGTATCCTCCATAATGGCATCTCTGAGGATTCTTTCATACACTTTTCCAACACAACTGATTAATGAAATCTGGCGGTAATCTGCTGGAAAACATGGCTTCACTTTTTATGAACAGCTTTGACCATAGCCTCCTTCCATTGTTTTGGAAAGATATTATGTTGAATGCATGTGTTAAAGATATCACATAACAAGATCTTCATGAAAAACCCAAGGAGGAGTACAGTCAGAACCAGCAGCCTTCACTGCATTCATTTTGCGAAGTCTAGCTTTAACTTGCCCAATACTCAGGGGAGGTATTCCACCATTTGACAGCTTGTGAATAACATCATCTTCAGAGGGAAAAGTGTGGATCACTTGATCCCACATGGAAGCAAAATGCTTAACCAAGGTATCACACACATGTTGCAAGATGTTATAATCCTGAGACACCACTTCTCTCCAATCTCCTTCCATCCTCATTAATGCCTTCTCAGACTTAAGCTCTGAGTCTGAAATTTGCGTCCGGAATTTTCACATGTTAAAAAATAAATACGACCTCACGTTGTGCCAATCATGTTTACACACTGCCCCCGAAATTGTCATCCGTCATTAAAAAAAAAAAAAAAAAAAAAAAAAAAAAAATCGGATCTGGTTCAATTTTCTGTGTTTTTTTGCATCCGTAGCAAACATTTTGAGAGGTGTTTTGACAATTCAGAGCCACTGTACAAGCGAACGGCAAAATCCTGAATGGCGTCTCACAAGTTGATTCACTTCTTCTCGCAATCCCACAGCTCCTTGAAAAGGAGGTGGAACTCTCCTTCCTCTTTACGCAATCTCAGAATTGGATGGACCCAATGTTTCCTTTCTTTTTCACATTTTAACAAGAGAGAGAACAACAAAAATCATCCTCTCTGCTTGAAGACTCCATTTTGTATTGTTTTGCGCGTCGGACTCGGTGTGCAAGGTTGCTGTGCGTGACTAATTTTTTGGATTATGAATACGAAAAAACGCATATGAAAATTTCGGCCTCAGTGTGCAAAGACCTTAAAACCACTGTTTTGGCTTAGTACAGAACAAGTTCTTCCACGTTGTTCTTGTAGTAGCGTTTCTTTGTATTCTTTTATTTTTTTTTCGTTTTAGATTCCTATAGCAAGTTTTATCACCAGAGCAAAATGCATGCCGCCACTCTTTTATCAGATCTTTAAAGTCCCCGTGAACCAGAAGTTGCAAACGACTTTTCTCCAGTGTTGTGACGTATTTCCAAGTGAAGCGGAATATTGAATAGAGGGCAAGGTTTTACCTTAGAGCTCCTCCTCTCTGTCTCTCGCTCATAGCAGACTAACGGTTGGAGGGGAGTGGTTTAAGCGTTTTCAACCCGAGCCGTCAAGCTGACGTCATCAGAGAAGGAACGCCACGACAAACAATTTTTTTCTGTGTATGGATTATTCACATCAAACTTGCATGGATTAATTGTTCAACACAAGACTAATAATATGCACTAACAAAGTAAATAGGGTCAATTTTGATTTCATGACAACTTTAATTTGTATGGTCATCCAAGGCATATTTGTAGTAGAAACTTTCTTTCTTTTCTTCTAGAAAAAAGTTTTGTCTAAAATAGCCTGATAGTGGAAGTAAAGGGACTATAGTCTCAAGGGTATGTTTTCTCCAGAAAATGTGCTGAATAGGCTTGGAGATCCATTTACCAGCATTAAACATGATAGTCTGATGGTCAGAGGAGCCATCAAGGGGGCAAATGCTCAGGAGACTCAAACATAGGAGCAGTGTTGGTAAAGATTGAATCAAGCTGACTGGCCTTTCTTGTTGCTCCAGACACTACTTGTTTCAGTCCATGTCCATTACATATGGTTTTAGACTTATATCTATTTGTGTCTCCAAGTTTATACTTATGTGAATTAAAGGGATAGTTCACCAAAAAGGAAAATTTGCTGTTAAAGGAACACTCCACTTTTTTTGAAAATAGGCTCATTTTCCAACTCCCCTAGAGTTAAACAGTTGAGTTTTACCGTTTTCGAATCCATTCAGCTGATCTCCGGGTCTGGCGGTACCACTTTTAGCATAGCTTAGCATAGTTCATTGATATCATTGCGCCTACTGCACCTATGGTACGGCAGCAAAGTTCATTGATTATTACGCCGGAATGAGAGTATAGTTCCTAGCCATTATCGGCCTAGAAAATCGCAAAAAAATTTACTCATCTTCAGGCCATCCAAGATAAAGGTCACTTTTTTTCTTCAGTTGAACAGTACAGAAGATTTTGAGCTAAAAACTGTGGTCCTTGGTGATTCGTATAATGCAAGTCAACAACTACTGTCACTTTGAGGGTCAAAAAAACAAAACAAAACTGGCAAAACAAAATTAATACCCGTGGCTGCTGACAATACATTGAAGTCTTATGAAGCGAAATCTGTGCAAGAAACTGAACATTATTTACAGCATTATTACCTGTAATCCACAGCCTCTGCAAACGGTCCAGAGCGCATGCCACGCATAATGAGAGTACCGGTCAGAAGTCTGAACACATTACTATTTGTAATGTTTTTGAAAGAAGTCTCTTATGCTCATCGAGCCTGCATTTATTTGATCAAAAATACAGAAACAGTAATATTGTGAAATATTATTACAATTTAAAATAATGGTTTCGTATTTTAATATACTTTAAAATATAATTTATTTCTGTGATGCAAAGCTGAATTTTCTTCAGCCATTACTCCAGTCTTCAGTGTCACATGATCCTTTAGAAATCATTGTAATATGCTGATTTATTATCAATGTTGGAAACAGTTGTGCTGCTTAATATTTTTTATAACCTGTTATACTTTTTCCAGGATTCTTTGATGAGTAAAAAGTAAAAAAATAACAGAATTTATTTAAAATAGAAATATTTTGAAACAATATACAGTCAAACCAAAATGTATTCAGACACCTTGAACATTTCATTCATTAATACAGTTTATTCACTATAGTTTAAAAAAAAAAAAAATGGTAATAAAATATGACAAGATCTCAGAGTTAAACTGTGCCAGAAGAAAATTAATCTTAATTATGTCTGATAACACTTAAGCAAAACATGGTCAAAGTGTCTGAATAATTTTTGGTTCCAAATTTTTTATCAATTTTACTGGTAGTCCACTGTATGAAGAATTTTTGGGTATAATATGTCACAGTTTACTTTATTTTGCTATCCTCACTTACACAAATGAACTATAGTGTCCTGCACCCACTAGTAAAAATATATCAAAAATATCAAAAATGTCTGAATAATTTTTGGTTTGACATAATACTGTTGAGTCAGTAGGCCTAACCTATTTTTTTTTTCTTTCTTTTTTGTCAAAGAAGTCAATACGTTTATTCAGCAAGGATGTGTTAGTAAAGACTTATATTGTCCCCGGAAATGTCCTCGTTTTACTGCTCGTTCAAAACAACACGCAAATACATTGCAAAAAACCCCGACCATCATACCGCAGACGGCAATCGTGTAGTGATTATATTCACCAACAGATGGCGCTGCGAGCTACGCTGATTTTACTTGGTCGCGCGCGCGCGACATTACTTCATAAAGAACGTAACTGGACGAAAACAGAGCGCCATTATCGTCAAATATCAAAGAAACATCGTTATCGCTTTCAAGGTAGTAACATACTAACTATTCATGTTAAATTAAAGTAATACTGTTTGTATGTGCCTTATGGGAACAATCCTGCCCTCAGCAGGGTGCAGGATTGTTTGCACAATTTTAAACGTCAATTCCGCAGTCACAACGCAGTAATTTCCACACATTTTATTTTTTACTAGCCAATGTAAAAAACTAAACAATTACACTTGCAACAAACACATTTGCAGAATACACACATACTTTCTGCTTAAATTAAGCCTAAAATAAGCCTAAAATGCAAAATAACAAGCCTAAACAGCTCAAGTTCATGCAGCTGCCCTTAGAAGTGCCACCTAGCTAATATGAAGTGCAGGAAGTTTTAGGGAGAAAAGGATCAAAACACAACAGATTTTGGATTCACACCGCATGAGCACCATGCTTATTAGGAACCAGCTTTGGTTTGTATTAAATTTATAACTCGTGTTATTTGTAATTTCCTTACAAAGTCCCCTAAATATCTATGCACTACTATTATTGAGCTTAGCTTACTGTTTGATGTAACCAAACAAACATTTCTCATCCATCTGTAATACTCCAGAAATCGCATCTCTAATGATTCTCTATGTCACAGCAGATGCACAGGATCAGTGGGCAATTAAAATCTCACTCATTATCAGAGCCACAGTGGAACAGACTCACCTCTGAAGCAGAAGTAATGAGGTATGAAAAGATACTAAATAATGTTCTCTTTGACTTTTTTGACTCCCCTTTCTTTCTTTCTTTCTTTCTTTCTTTCTTTCTCATAAAGCTTCAAATGGAGCACTTTTCTCCATCAAAAATGTTCTGTTCTTGGTCTATCTTCTGACTATCCTTCATTAGCTATCATTTTGAGCGTGGACCCCCAAAACACACGCTAAAATCCTATCCAGACACTTTGAACCATCGTGATCATGCGGGAGATTCAAATACATGCTTTTGTAACCTTAACCTACTTGACCTTCCATTTGTAGTGTAATGAACAAACCAGAAGCACTGTAATATCAGCAGTGACTGACAAAAGTTCCACACAGATATATAAACAAAACTGGACTAAAAGTTATTATTTTTTTTAAATTTAATTCACAACACACTGAGAGTATTGCAATATTGCAAACACTAGAGTTTAACTCAAATCACAAGCTTGAATCTGATTGGCTGAATTCGTAATTTCTGAAAATTTAGAAAATGCATTCAGAATGGACATTTGAGATATTTGATGTCCATATTTAAGTCCATTTTTAATTTAACCTACAAGTCTACAAACATATACATGACTGACTCTACACTAACTCAAATGACTTGATTCTGGCACTACATTTGGCAACATTTTAGCATTTAATCTTCCTTAAATTTCAGAGTTTCAAATAATTAAAAATGCATCTTTATTTGGCAACATTTTTGCATTTATTCTTGCATAAATTTTAAGGTTTTAAATAATTAAAAAGGAATCTTTATTTTGAACAACTAATACATTATTCAGTTGATGTGACTAGTAAATCCACTAACAGTAACACCAAAGACAACAAAATGACCAAATGACAAAAATGATCACTTAGGTAATTTGTTAGAGCATGCATATTCTAGAAATATTTACGAAATTTCATGAAAAAAAATTATATATATATACGTATAAAATATTATATATACACACACACACAGTGCACAGCATAAATTAGTACATCCCCTCTGAAACATCTGAAAATCAGCAATTACTCAGCAGTTACTTAGAAGACATGTTAGGGTTCTTTAGAGATAAAATGTCTGCTTAATCAGTTACCAAAGAAGCTTGTCAAAATTATTGAGGAAAATAAGATTTCCTTATCAAGGTGATAAAATGTTGTGTAGCAAAAATGAGTACACCCTCCTAAAAGTTACTAAATAAAATGAAATAAAAAATTTCTGGTGTAAGTTTAAGGCAATGTTTGATCAACAGGTAAGTATGTTGAACCAAAACATTTAAAGCTTTACATTTAAGCTTTCATTTAGTGATGAGGGATTTTTTTTGCTAGACAAAGAGCAGGAGGAATAACAAGCCAGTGTCTCAGAGCCAGCAAAAGCTATGAAAAGAGTGAATGTTTATCTCACAGAGTAAAATGCAGCCTGCAGAAATTACATGCATGGTTGTTGTTCTCACTGGAACTACCTACTGTCACCAAAGCACAATAAAGTCATTTAGTCATTAATTTCCAAAGTCCATATTTACAAAATATAGATTCTGGGAATCAATACTCTGGTCTCATGAGACCAAATCAATCATTTTGGATCTAACAGCATCCAAAATGTTATGGTGTTGCTAGAGGAGGAGTACAGTGAGAAGTGCCTGGTTCCCACAGTAAAGTTCAGTGGTATTAAAGCTCTTATATAGGGATGTATGAGTGCTGAAGGTGTGAGGGAGTTGTGCGTTATCAATGCTGTCATGAATTCCCACACCACTGTGTAATTTAATACACAAACTTGAAACAGAAGATGTTACCCTTTCCTCATTCCCTGCATTGTTGGGCATTTTTTCAACATGACAATGAGGATATGCATTCTCACAAGGTGAAAAACCTTCTGTGGACATGTATTGCACTTAATCTTAATACATGCAATACAATCTTAATCTTAACACTCTTGAGCACCTGTGGGGGATTCTGTAGAGACGAGTTGAGCAACACTTCCTATTAAAGATCAGTACATTTAAGGAGCTCATCATCCAGGAGTTAAACAGGACAGATGTGACAATTTGTCATGAACTTGTACACTCCTTGCCAAGAAGGGTCAGAGCTGTATATTCAAAATTATGGAGGGCATACTAAGTACTAGAATATTATACATTTGTTGAATTAAATCTAGGGTGTACTAATTTCTGCAATCCTTAATTTAAACAAAACTGGCTAATTTACTTACTTTATGGCTATTAATGACATATATTTCTCAGTTTTTTTTTTATGTATATGTTTAATACATTTTAGTTTTGCCATCTTTCCATAAATTGTATTAGTGATCATAAAGAAAATACATCTTTTGTATTTGTTCAGAGGGGGTGTACTCATTTATGCTGTGCACTGATATATATATATATATACACATACACACACACACACACACACACACACACACACACAGGTGCATCTCAAAAAAGAATATCATGTAAAAGTTTTTTTTTTTTCTGTAATTTAATTCAAAACGTAAAAAAAACTTAAATATATTCTAGAAAATTTTCCAGACTTTTTTGTTTTCATTTTGATGATTACAGCTTGCAGCTCATCAAAAATAAAAATAAATAATATAAAAAAAAAAAATCAGTATCTCAAAAGGATTTACAATACAAAATAAATTCAATTTTCTGAAAAGTTTATGTTCATTCTTGCTCTCAATACTTGGTTGGGGCTCCTTGGCACGAATTACTGCATCAATGTAGTGTGGCATTGAGGCAGTCAACCTGTGTGCACTGCTGAGGCGTTACTGAAGCCCTTTGATAGCGGCCTTCAGCTCATCCGTATTGTTGGGTCGGGTGTTTCTCATCTTCCACTTGACAATATCCCATAGATTCTCTAAGGGGTTCAGGTCAGGCAAGTTGGCTGGCCAGTCAAGCACAGTAATATTATGACAGGCAAACCAGTTAGTAGTACTTTTGGCACTGTGGGCAGGTGCTAAGTCCTGCTGGAAAAGGAAATCAGCATCTCCATAAAGCTCGTCAGCTGATGGAAGCATGAAGTACTCTAAAATCTCCTAGTAGACAACTGCGTTGACTCTGGACTTGATGAAACACAGTGGACCAACACCAGCAGAAGACATGGCACCCCAAATCATCAACGACTGAGGAAATTTCACACTGGACTTCAAGCAAGTTGGATTCTGTGCCTCTCCACTCTTCCACCAGACTCTGGGACCTTGATTTCCAAATGAAATGCAACATTTACTTTCATCTGAAAAGAGCACTTTGGACCACTGAGCCACAGTACAGTTCTTTTTCTCCTTAGCCAAGGTAAGACGCTTCTGACATTGTCTTTGGTTCAGAGGTAGCTTGATACTTGGAATGTGACAGTTGTAGCCCATTTCCTGAAGACGTGCGCGGTGGCTCTTGATGCACTGACTCCAGTTTCAGTCCACTCCTTTTGAAGTTCTCCTAAGTTCTTAAATCGGCTTTGCTTGACAATCGTCTCAAGCCTGTGGTCATCCCTTTCACTTGCACACCTTTTCTTACCACACTTTTTCCTTCCAGTCAGCTTTCCATGAATATGCTTTGGCACAGCACTCTGCGAACAGCCAACCCTTTCAACAATGACCTTCTATGGCTTACCCTCATTGTAGAGGGTCTTGATGATTGTCTTCTGGACAACTGTCAAGTTAGCAGACTTCCCCATGACTTCTGTTGAGATTACTGACCTAGACCCAGTATTTATACCCTGAGAATGGTAATTTAATAGAACTTGAAATGAAATATTATAATAATTTGAGATGTGATTTTTTTTTTTTTTGAGCTGTAGGCCATAATTAGCAACATTAAAATGTAAAAAAATGTCTGAAACATTTTAGTTTTCGTGTAAGGAGTCTAGAAAATGTCACATTTTTACTTTCTTAAGTAACTGCTGAAAAATGCTGCATTTTTCCACAATATTCTAATTTTTTTGAGATGCACACACATATATATGTATATGTGTGTGTGTGTATATATATATAAAATGCATATATATATATATATATATATATATATATATATATATATATATATATATATATATATATATAAATGCATATAGGCAACTACAAACTTTTGATGAATTTGGGGCAGGAACTTTTTATATAGAAGTATGACAGGGAAATGCAGACTTCTATGTTTTGCATATTTGTGCTCAAATCCATTAAAAGATAAATAACTTCAATGCAGTACAAGAGTCTACAACATTCCTCAAATGTAGAACAAGCAATCAGAGCAGACATAACATGAGATGGAAACTGTAATAAGGAGATAATGCATTGAGCTATGCTAGTTCACCAGACGCATTCCAAAATCTGCAATTATTGTGCATTTACGTTTTTAAAAGACCTGCGAGGATCAACAGCAATGCTGGTAGATAGAAAATGGTAAAAATGTAATTGGAACATCCCCATAATAAGCTACTCCAGATGTCTCGCATCAGATAAAGTGTTTGAGAAAATTACGAGGCAGATGGCAAAGCTGAATTTGAAGAATGCAGAATTTAATTTGCATAATGCTCTTTTTAGAGAAAATTACAAAGACAATTCTCTGAAGTTGACCTTGATAGGTTTTTTCTTCCCATTTTCATCCTACACAGCTCTAAAAATCAGGACAGATTCAGTAACCTGAACCGGCACTTAAAGGTACAAGTGACTACAATACTACAAAGACTTTATATTGAAACTCTGAAGACATTATAAGTAAGTGCCATCGGCGCCAGTGAAGCGAATTTCTGTCAACTTGAATTTCAAGCCATACTAAAGATGCCATACTATACTGTCAGATGAAAAATGAAAGCTAATTATATTATTAATAAATATACTTAAGTGGTGTGACCCTAACTTGAACTGAATATGTTAGAATAAGAGGCTGATATGAAACCCAGCACCACTGGGCAAATTTAACTTCCCAGAGCTTGATACTGTATGTGCTACGGTTTCGTCAGCCTGCCTTTGTGTGCTTTGTTCGATGCCTTTGGGCAACCAGCACACAGAACAGTCAGCTATCTGAAGATGGTTCCAAAGCAGATGTTTTGACAGTGGAAAGACATTACAGCTCTAAACTACACAGTTGTGCACGAGTGTGTGTGTTTGTGTAAGAGTGTGTGGCCAAGGGGTGTAGATTTGCTTGTGGCTGTTTGATGTCCTACGACTTGTAAGCTTTAGAGACAAATGCCATGTTTTTTTTTGGATATGTTAGATAATAATTTAAAATTAACCTACCATGAAAATTAGATGGTTTCAAGCTCATCAGTTGAGTTTATAATAATTAATATTCAATGAATTGCATTGACACCTCACTCCATTTCCCCAGTTTTTACGCTAATTCTAGTGTTGACTGCATTTGTCAAGCTCAAACCATTCAACACAAGTTAATGTAAGAAAAAAATTCTTAACTCACAAATTACACTGAAAAAAAATTGATTTTCTTACTTCTTGACCCCATTTTCAGATGTTTTTTTTCTTGTATTAAGCATAAACTCAATTAAACTTGATACTTTTATTTTTTTATTTTTAAAGGGTTAGTTCACCCAAAAATGAAAATTCTGTCATTTATTACTTACCCTCATGCCGTTCCACACCCGTAAGACCTTCGTTAATCTTCGGAACACAAATTAAGATATTTTTGTTTAAATCTGATGGCTCAGTGAGGCCTACATAGGGAGCAATGACATTTCCTCTCTCAAGATCCATAAAGGTACTAAAAACATATTTAAATCAGTTCATGTGAGTACAGTGGCTCAATATTCATATTATAAAGCGATGAGAATATTTTTGGAGCGCCAAAAAAAACAAAATAACGACTTATTTAGTGATGGCCGATTTCAAAACACTGCTTCAGGAAGCTTCGGAGCACAATGAATCAGTGTATCGAATCTGCTGTTCGGAGCGCCAAAGTCACGTGATTTCAGCCGTTGGCAGTTTGACACGCAATCTGAATCATGATTCGATACACTGATTCATTACGCTCCGATGCTTCCTGAAGCAGTGTTTTGAAATCGGCCATCACTATATAAGTCATTATTTTGTTTTGTTTGGCGCACTAAAAATATTCTCGTCGCTTTATAATATTAATATTGAGCCACTGTACTCACATGAACCGATTTAAATATGTTTTTAGTACCTTTATGGATCTTGAGAGAGGAAATGTCATTGCTCCCTATGAAGGCCTCACGGAGCCATCGGATTTCAACTAAAATATCTTAATTTGTGTTCCGAAGATTAACGAAGGTCTTACGGGTGTGGAACGGCATGAGTGTAAGTAATAAATGACAGAATTTTCATTTTTGGGTGAACTAACCCTTTAAGACCTAATTACCTGTTTTCACAGACAGCACTTAGATTAAAGAGTTCAACCAAATTTCTGTCATTTATTACTCACCCTCATGTCGTTCCAAAAACCGTAAGACCTTCATTCATCTTCAGAACACAAATTAAGATATTTTTGATGAAATCTGAGAGGTTTTTTATCCCCCCATAGAAAGCAACATAATTACCACATTCAAGGTCCAGAAAAGTAAAGACAGTGTCAACTGTGTCTACAGTGGTTAAAATAGTCAATGCGACTCATTATTGGCCAGCTCCTGCTTCAGCATCACACATATGCATCGTGCAGCTCATGTGAACAGTGTCGGCCAAAACTGAGTCGGCGTTTTGATGTAGTACACGGAAGCCTGCACTGTCTATACAACGTAAACAGTGAAGGAGAATGACAGGGAGGGACGAAATTGTTGAATAACTGGTAAGGACAGAATTTACTGTAGATTTCTATAAAGTTCTCATTATAATGCCATGTTTATGGCAGATCTGTGCTTTATTTTAATCACATTATTAAGTGATTCCATAAATCGCCTGCACGTTTTCAAAGCCATGCGGATTATGCCATTGAACAAATATGACGAAAACTGTACTGCTGCATTATTATAACATCAGTATTTTTATTTTTCTTTTTTTTAAAAGAAACATCTAAAAGCAATATGACTGTCTCAAATAACTGTCAATATCGGGCATTGCATTTGAGCATGAAACTAAACACTGATATGCAGCGCATTCAGCATGTTAATAAATGTTGATATCCCAACGCATCCTATAGTAGATTAATCAGATGTAGCTATTACAACTTTCATCTGCAAAAGGTTTGCGAATGCAAACGTGAGCTTGACCGAAAGTGTAACTCCGATTGTGCTTTAAAAAGTGTCACTAATATTTCAGCAATATTTTGGATTCAATTTGCACTTTCTGATCAACCAAAATGTTATTTTACAGTATGAAAATCACTGATGATTATTGCTAAATTAATTCTGAATAGAATTTAAAGGATATTTTCAGCACAAGATAAAAGCTTGGCGCTGCACAGCTTGCATTGAACTGTATTTTCATCTATCTTGTAAAAGTGAAACTAGGCATCACTACATGACTTCGAGGCCATTCCCTCTCTTCTCACGTCTTTCGACGCATGCTGTGGAAAGCTAAACAATCGGAGCTCAGGGCACCGCCCAAAGTGCAGCTATAACCAATCAGGAGAAAAAAGAAAAATTACATTTCGATCATCGTTTACATGATCGATCGTCACTGTCACGGTCGAATACTCGAGTACTCGGTCGCTGTTGCACAATCCCTAATCTTGATTTAAGAATGTTTAGATATTTGTACTGGAAAACAAGACAAAAATACTGAGTGAATCATTTTTTGCAGTGTATGTCAGGATCAGAATAATAAAACCTTTCATTTTTTAGGCCATGTTAATGGAAAGTGCCTTGCAGCTAATGTGGTGGATGGTGATAACGAGCCTCCAGTTAAATAAGGAAACAGAAGAGTGAGGCGAACATCCGCATTTCAGTTTGAGTTGAAACTGTTGTGACTTGACATTTCAGCTGAGCTGTGAATCACAAAATCATCCACTAACACTGCAGCTTTATGTATTTGTTTGATCAGTTCCATATTTGGCAGCATGAGATATGCTGTAGGCTTTCAAACTGACTTTAAAAACTGACTCCTTAAATTTGACCTTGAAGAAATATTCTGGATCTGATATTCTGACTTAATATTTACTCATCTGTTGCATTCTGTTGATTTTACCACAGAATATTTCAACACAAACTTTCGACTAAAAGTTTGGGGAACTCAACTCAACAATGTAAATAATGCTTTAAGGATAGTTACATCATGCCTCTTTCTGGTATCCTTGCACAGATACCAGTCAAAAGTACCACGGTCATGACACAAGTTGAAAAAACAAACAAACAAACAAACAAACAAACAAACCTTTAGATATTATATTGTGGTAATATCTTGGCACAGAGTTGCTGATCGATTCTATAACTTAGGAGTCATGGCTATATGTTTCTGCCTACTAGGCTTCCATTAAAAGGATATTTACTGCAAAACAAACATTTGATAAAAGCTATGATAATATTTATATTCGTGTATTTAGGATACATAAAATGCTAGTTATGAAATTATCCTTATAGATACTTTTGGAGTCACTTATTGTTTTTTTTTTTTTTTAAAACGGCATGTTTAAAATGTCATTTCCATCTTTGGATAAATGGTGATTTTAAATGGAAATGACATGACATTTAAGGTTTAAAAAAAAAAAAAAAAAACTGACATAATCTTATTATTATATCCACTGTCCAACCATTTAATTTTTAAAAGTCCACCTCCTGAAAAAAACATTGTAAACCAAACTTTGTTGGATTTCCCAGCCTGACCAGCTGGCAAATGCCCAAATCCCCTCTAAAACCAGACCAGCTTGATTACACTCAGAAACCAGCTAAGATCTGATTAAGCTAGATAAAATTGATTTTTTTTTTAGAGAAAAACCCAATATATGATATGTTATTTGTCTAATATATGTTAGCTTAGCTGGCTAATTGGATTGCATGCTGACTAAGCCAAAAAATCAAGCTAAAAATGTTTAATATACCTAGAGAGAGGTATCCATTAACATCCCCATTCATCTCTATGGTAATTAGTTGTCTGGCACAGGATTCCTTGGAAGAACACCACCTGTTTGCTGCCATCTTTGCTCAGGGCACCCAGTTCTAGGAACACATTTTTTTTTTCCAGCCAATCACCTGAGCTGTAAATGTCATATGACTGATCACTCTGGAAACATGTAAAAAAGGACCCATGACAACACTGATTAGCTCATGGCACACTGGCACATGGCATAGTCACACTTTCAAAAGCCTCAAAAATTAATAAATAAATAAATTTACTAATAAACAAACAAACTAACTGGTAAAACATCTCCTATAATATAATAAATTTAGTAGTGTATATATATAGAGAGAGATAATTTTCATGGTTACACACACACACACACACACATATATATATATATATATATATATATATGTATATATATATATGTATGTATGTATAAATAAATCATCAAGTGATATTAAAATAAATCAAGTGATTTATTTCAAGACTGTCTCTCTGTGATTGGACACGAAAAGTTTCTGTTGAAGTTTAGTTTGAATAAATGGTCTTTTTGGACTGGGGAGTTTTGAAAGTTTCAATATGTTGCTATAGTCAATCAAGCTCTTTTATCTGAAAACATCGAGGCAGATTTGTTTCCTCCTGATATGACCTATGTGCAAGATTTATGTAATATCTGACTCCATTAACGGGCTCTTCTGTAGTTTTGTGGGAACATAATTTGCACACAGCTCCTGTTTTCCTATACTTGAAAGTAACCTTCTTTAAACCCCTCTGTTGAATACATAATCTCTCTCTCTCTCTCTCATGATGAAAATGTTGTTGTTTGTAAGTTGACCCAACACATAGATCAAATGTTTAAGAAATAATACCTGCAATTGTTTTCCGGCTCCATTACGAAGTACATTTTTTCTAATTAATAAGTAATGAAATGAGCTATGCTGCTGCTTGGTCATGTCACTGTAAAGACCATAAAATGTGCAATAGAGATTCATCTGTTTCAAAAAGTCATGTTTGTACCCCTGCGCATGTTGTTTGTCATATGGTTGAGTGGTTGTCTCAATTTTCATTGCCATTTCTGGGCAGTCGTTCCAAACCCAGATCACAGTTTAAAGTCTAGGACACCTCATTTTGTTAATAAATTAGTTTAGATTAATATCTCTCCTTTTTTTGTCATCTTGACTTTGTTTTGGACTAATTTGTCACGGTCATTAGTCATATGTATTCAAACGGCGCTTCTCACAGTGAACTACAAAAAGTAAACGCCTCCATTTCACACATACTGTTTATTAAAAGCTGCTTGTGATGCAACAGGTTGTAAGGCAAATGCAATCTCATGCTGTAATTCTTATGACAGTAAGCCATAAGAGATAAAGATAGATACATAACACTGTTTTTGTTGGCAGATGTACATGGAACAGTCTGAACCCTCACGTACACATAATCTTTTTTGACATGAAGAAGTAATGTTGAGGATAGTTTTATTATAGCTTCATTAACTGATCCAAAAGGCAGAATGTTTCTTAATTTTTGCTCTTGTTCAGAGTCCATTCACATTTGAGAGATTGTTTAAATATGGTGTGTGAAGATACACTCCTGGGCAAAAAAGAAAAAAGAAAAAAACGGACCAAGCCCAAAATGGAAAAACACTAGCTTTTAATTGTCTTAACCATTAATTAGCATTTACCCTCACACATGGATAGGTGCGTAGGAGAAAGGACCAAAAAAGTCAAAAATCAAAAGAAAGTCCTGCACACTATCAAAACTTACAAAAGTATCAAAATGTTTTATTTATCACAACATTTCGGACCCATGACCTTCATCAGGCATATCCAGATAAACTATTCAAAGCACAAAAATATATAAAATCAACTCAGCTCATGACCAATCACTGCAAAGAGCCATCAATTATCAATCACAAGGATGGTTCTTTGCAGCGATTGGTCATGAGTTGAATTGATTTTATATATTTTTGTGCTTTGAATATCTGGATATGCCTGGTGAAGGTCATGGGACCGAAACATTGTGATAAATAAAACATTTTGAAACTTTTTGTAAGCTTTTATAGTGTGCGGGATTTTCTTTTAATTTTAATTGTCTTAACCAAAAATTATTGGTCAGGAAATTAGTGAAACTTAAGCAAATGCAGTACTTAAAAAGCCATTGCTGTCTCTGAAAAACATCAAAGTGAGAATGAAGTTTTTGGCAGAATATGGAAAGTTTGATTCAGAGTGGTTCAGCTGAGTTGTGTGAAGTGATGAATCAAAATGAAACACGAGCTGCATGGTGATGCTCCAGAGTGATGTCTTTGAAAATCTGGTGAGAAACATAATAATAAATGCATCTCTGCCACAGTGAAGCATGGAGGAAGAGGTGTCATTGTGTGGGAAGCCTTTTTTAGGTGCTGGTATTAGCAAGCTACTTCACTGTGAAAAGTCATTTGAGTCATTTTGCTTTGGAGTACAGGAGAATATTGCAGAATGGCTTGCTTCCCACAAATGAAATGTTTTTTATCTAATGATCAGATGTCATTTTTCAACAAGACATAGGTTTACATGTGCACCAATAATGCGATTATTTCTCATAATCAGTAAGGTCTTAATCGCAGTAAGATGTTTACATGACACAAGCAAACTCTTCATGTATGCAATTTTCATTACACTGATAATTCGCTAATATACCACACTCAGATAGGCATACAGTATGCATGTTCTAATCTACTCACATCGAATTCAAAATACATTTTTATGGATGTACTGAATGTTATTCGGCGCCGTGATGAACATCACAATGTCAGGTTTGCCTATGCTGCTGTCGCGTTCTTTGCGCAGTCTGGATGAAGATACAAAGCAGAGACTGCGCAGCAAGTTGTGTTGACAGAGTTTCGCGATTTGGAGAAGAGAAAACTTCAGAATAATGTCACGGAGTTCATTCATGAAGTTGTGTGAACAACACACGGCATCCGTGTACGTCCGAGCACATGCACACTTTGGTCAGAGTGGAAATAATGCGATTTAGGTGTTTACATGCCTGTTTATTGCAATTAAAATTGGTGTATACCACCTAGTTTAATGCGATTATGGTTACTACGATTATGAGCTTAATCGCAAATTGCAAAGACTACCAAGAAGTGGCAGAACCAGAACATTTTCATTCACTGTTCCCTGCTGGTGGAATGATCTCCCCGCCTTCATCCGGAATGCAGAATCCCTGGCAATATTCAAAAAACAGCTGAAAACTCATCTCTTTCGAGGCACTTAACCTCATCATAAAAAAAAAAAACCCTTTCAATTCCTTTAAACCCTCCCTATTCTAGCTTATGCTACTCTAAGCAATGTCTGAAACTTGAATTGTGAGCACTTCTTGTGTCTATTTGCCTCTTCACGATGAATCACTTGTTGTATTCCTCACTTGAAAGTTGCTTCGGATTAAAGCGTCTGCAAAATTAATAAATGTATAGAACGAGTCCATCAGGCTCATGTTTTGACCTGGTCATACTAATTAGGAGAAATTTTTCAACTGAGTGGAACAACACTGACTTGTCTTCCTGTAAATAGTTGTCTGCAAGTTTACCCACACAGCTTAAACATTTAAAGAAAACAAAGGGGAAGGCTATTCCATGCAAGTTACATTATCTTCAGTATTTGTGCAATTCTTGATAATTTCCTGACCAGTGTTTTGTAATTAAAATGGTTAAGACCATTAAAAGACCACTAAATATTTTGCCATTTTTGGCTTGGGCTATTTTTCCCCCTCAGAAGTGATGAAAATGATTATTACAGAATTATCGTTTTTAGGTCATTTTTAGGCACTACACAAACTCAGAACCCTTTTAACCATGGTAAAATCACTGTAGCGTGTGGCATAAATTGTTTTAATTATAGTTTTAGTTAAAGTCACCATGAAATCAAAATCGACAATCAAAATAACTTCCACTCCCTCTTGCAGCGACATCTCTTCTCTTCTCTGATGACGCGTTTACTTATGCAAGGGCGAGGCAACCTGTCACTCACATGAGATCGACCAATAGCAAACCACCATCCAACCATCCAATCAATTCCCCATGGACAAAATTAAGTCCTGCCCAACATTTTTTCTTGTTCCAGAAGCCATTTCAATCAGATATATACATTACAATAGGGAATAAATGTTGATCGCAACTTCCAGTTCATGCCGTCTTTAACAATACAGGGTTTTTCCTGGGTCAAAAATGGTCGTCGGTGGTGGCTGACAGACATGGTCATTCACACAAACAGTAAAAAGTAGCCTACCCACGTGATCTGCGAGCCAATGCTGACAATAAATTACCTGCCACTCTCACTAATCGTTTCTTGCCCTCTTTGCAAAAAAAATCTGTGATTTCATAGCTTTGTAAGAGAAGATGCTTCTTTGCTAGACCTGATAATTATTTTGTTACATAAATTAATAATGATTAATAATCAATATGAAAAAAGTAGCATTAAAAAGTAGCATTAAAAAGTTTATTTGAACTAATAATCTAATTTTCTACCATGTACAATTGAATGCACCTAGCTAACAACAACTTGCTTTGTTCTGGTTTCTCCAGTCTAAACTAACTGTTTTTATAGATAATTTACTACACATTGTCATATAAATAACCTGAAAATACTGTGGATTATTAAGGCTAAATCTTATTAACCACTCTTGCTAAATAGGGTAAGCACACTTAAGTTCTCATTTCAGAGGTGTTCAGACTCAGAGTAAATGATTTGTTATACATCGATTCAGACAGTGATGTCTCGTGAGTTTAGTGCTGGACAGATCAGTTGTTATAAAATATTCATTAAAATGAATCGGTTCAAATGAGTCATTAGGTCGCGAATCGGACATTAGCGCAGGTGGATGCGTTGTGTGCAAACCCAGGCTGTTAGGACATCGCAAAAGATTTGTCAACATTAACACTTCATCACTGGATAGGATATTTTTTTCTCGCTTGTTCCACCTGTCAGAGAAGACCTGACAGAGGTGACGTTGTTTGAGCATTATTCACACCCAGCGGTAATTCAGGAAAAAAAAATTCTCTGAATGCGCCACGTAAAACATGGATTCGGTCTTCTGAACTTTTAGCATCGTGCCAGTTGATTTAGATTAATATGTGCGAGGGAAAGAGATCAAAGGCAGTGCTTAGTTTGAAGACAGAGGGATTGCACACGAACGAGAGAGAAGCTCTCTGCTCATTCTCTTCGTCAGTTAACGTGCGCCCTATCACTGCGTCACTCATAAATCACATAACTGATCAAATAAGGCTTTGGCGGGACAAAAATTCGTTTTGGTGGCCGCCAAAAAATTTTCAGTGCAGGAAAAACCCTGCAATAACAATACTGGTGGTGTTGAGTGCTATTGCCACCTCTTTAAAGTCAATATGATAAAAATGTATTACTTCCAATTGCGAAAATTTCAGAAAAGTAATATTGAATAATTTTGTTTAATGAGCTGCAGGCTGTTTACTTATTGCAGAATTAACATGCGGTCACAGGTACAGTATGCTTTCTAAGAACAACACCTTTGAAGAGGAGTGTGAGGGGAAACTCATGCTCCAGTGGACATTTCGACTGTGAGAGCAAAATTGGCTGCTCGGTGACAGATGAAATTCAGCAGTGACCACTGCGATACTGCAGAAGACAAAAAAAAGGACATATGATAGTTTCTTCCTTGAGGTGTTATGGGAAGGGGAATGAAAATCAATCGCTGCTTGTAGACCAAACACGACTCGTAATCCCCAGTTCCTCAAAGGCTGTGGTGTTGGATCAATAGATGTCGGCTGTGAACAATGTGTTGTATACTCACTATATGTTACTGTGACTGTAACAGAGATGGCAGGTCATCATGTCTTATCTTTATGGTGGCACTTTGATAATCATGAAGAGTGGAGAATGTTTTTAAAGTACATTTAACGGCTGTTGCCCTAAAGGTTTAGTGGCCCACTAAACCTTTTTTGTAACACTGTAGAACACTGTTCCGTCATTAATAAACTACACAGGAACAAATGAGTAATGCAATATTAACATTCTAGTAACTACTATGAACTAACAAGAAACTAATTAGTAAGTATTAATTAGTAAGTAATAGCGCTCAATTAAAATAAAGTGCTTAAATAATACAACAAAAGTCTTAAAAGCACAGTAGAAATACAAGCTGTTTAACTTTAACTTTAAGGGTCACGTATAAGTACATTGACACCATTATGATTATGAAACCTTGACTGATGTTATAAGTGGACTTCAGGTGTCTTATCTGTCATTCAATAACTTTTTACCAATGAAAGCATGATGTACTCTGTCAGTCTGTGGATTTTCTCATTTTTATGCATCCCATCCACAGGGTCTTGAATGCGAGTTTTGACCTTGCGTTGGCGGTATATCTCGAGGAGATTATGGAGTTTGGAGACCTTGCTAAAGGAATTACTCTGACCCTGAGTAGATAAAACCAGAGAAAATAAACAGAAACGAAGCGCACAAACATCCTTAAATCCCTCAGCCAATCAGTTCCTCACCGGGTAATCCACTTTGAGCAAGCGCCGGCCACCGCTTTTTGACAGGCACAGATCAACCCGGCTGATAATCCTGGAGAATTATTCCTGTTAATGCATCTGTGAATAGGTGTATGTGTTTTTTTGCAAAAGTAGAGAGATCATGGCAATGTCAATATCTCAGGTGGGTAAAAAAAACAACCTTCTGTTGTGATGCACTGGAAACTTGACTTGCTACTAATTTCAATAGAATTTGACATTAGCATTTTGCTAAGATAACCATGTGATTTTCTAAGCATTAAGGCATATATACAATTTGAAGTACTGTGTAAAATATGGATGCAATCTCCTGCGACAAAGCCAGTCATGGTGGAGACCCAGACAGAGCAAAGGAGACATGCTGATGGCTTTTGGGAGGAATCTTGTGGTGGAACCAGGGTTACACCTGACCAGGGCGCAGACAGAGGGACGTGGGAGCCCGGCAGAACTGGTAGGATGGCAGACCACAGTGGAGATTAGGGAGCATGGAGCCAAGGCGAAACTGAAGGGTTGGAGTGCTGAGGTTGAGCACAGGACCACAGTGGAAACAAGGGAGCATGGAGCCAAGGCGGAACTGAAGGGTCGGAGGGCTGAGGTTGAGTCCAGGGCTTGGTGGCTGAAGGCGGAGACGGGATTCTCACACCAATATGGAGCTGGGGACTGGAAGGCCCGAGGGGGATCCACACCACCATATGTAACCAACTGAGGATGAGCCAAGGGACAGACAGAAACCTGTGGTGGCAGGGCTGGCAAACTGTCTGGTTTCAGTAGAGGAGGTGGGAGAGGGAGGCTGGGTGGGAACTCTGGAAAGACAGGAGAGGAGACTTGAAGCAGGGTGGGACCAGCAGAAACAGGAGATCCAGAGGTATATCCTCCTCAAATTCCACTAAAAAAATTTCCAGAGGCCAGGCACAACTCAGCCACAGTGGTGGGGGTGTGGGCGGAGTTTACCTCCCTGCCCTCGAATTCCACAAGCACTCTGGTGACGGGCGTTGTTGCTGACGTATGCACCTGGTCAGACGTGTCATTGGGCTCAGGCTCCAGGGCGAGGTACAGCTCAGTTGGGCTCACTAGCACTTTAATCGCGGCAGGCTCAGGCTCCATGTCTGTGGTGGAGTTCAGCTTTAGCTCTGTCTGATTGGGTGATGGCTGGCTGGGCTCTAGGTCAGGTGGAGTGAGGCTGGTGGGCTCCGCGGAGCAGATGGTGAATGGTGAAGAGTGGGTGCAGATGGCAGCACTGACTCTACGAATGTGGCGAAGTTGTCTCGAGGACCATTCACTGGTAGGCGTGCTCACTGAGACCGCTCACTGAGGTTAGCATGGTAAAAAACACGGTCAGGCTGGTGCGAAAGTCATGCTAGGTCTGAAAATTCCCTTGTATGGTCTTCCAGTGAATGGTCCCTCTGCACAAAAGGTGAACTGCAGGAAGGTTCATGGTGACAGGGTGGAGACGGAAAAAAAACAGAAAAAAGCAGCAAAAAAAAAAAAAAAAAAATTGGTTCAGTGTTCTGTCAGGTGGTTGTGCAAGGAAGCACACAATGAAAGATTTCAATACAAATATTCTTTAATCCAAGAAACTCACAGAAACACTCAGGGAAACGGATTCACAAAGAACCGATGGAAGACAGAACTTAAATATGCAGAGGAACAAAAGAGCTAATTAATTAGTCAGCAGGAAAATGGGATAATCAATCAAGGGAACAAACTAGCACACACTAGGAAACTGAGTCACACAGAAAAACAGGCACTGAACAAAGGGGCTGTTTACATGACACAGTTTTCAACTAAAAATGGAAAACTTTTTATGCAACACATTTTGGTGGCCTGAAAACGCAAACTTTAGAAAACTGGTTTCAAAATGGAAGTTTTTGATCTTCATGTAAAGTGCAAAAATGCGAATCTGTGATGGCATGCACATATTACATGTTTAGTCTATCCACCTTATTTTCCAATGCAGAAATAAGGTGTTTTCTGTGAATGTGCGAGACTTCTGATTTATTAGCCGCTATAGGGAAATAATGAGTAGAATAAATAAAAATAATAATAATAAAATACATGATAAAAAACATGCGTATGTGTGCAAGCGCGTAGTCTTTCTTTACAAAGTGACATTGCCAGCTACTTGTCTGGCATGCGTAATACAGCATTTTTAGTCGTTTGTGCGGATCTGTGTGAACAGGAATATCTATACAATCTGTACAAAGAAAAAAACTTTTCCAATTTTATTACATTGTTGTCGTGTAAACGTACCCTAAAACACAATGAAACATAGCCCAAATAGAACAGAATAAAATATAACCATTACACCTACACCAGATGCAAGCATTGTGTCGTGTTCAAAATAGAACCCATTATAATCACGGACACTGTCTACACTGGATACTATACAGATGCGCGTTCAGTTTCTGCCATAATCCACGTGCTTATATCTGTAGCTGTAGCCTATTGGATCTGACAGCAGCTACATTTTATATGAATAATGTTTTCAAAACACTTACTCATTTGCAATAGTGAGTTGACGTTGATACTGTTTCCTATGCAATGACATTAGCCAATCATAACAGTGGCCATTTACTGACAAGCCTTAAAGGAACCACCCCTTAAAAACTGATCATTTCAGACAAGAGCGTCAGAATTAAGGTTAAAAATAATAATCATATTCTTTTTTGTGTTTGTAAAAAAACTTTTTTTTTTAAACCTCAAGTAACATATTACAATAAAAAAAAAATGTCATGACCCCTTTAACATATCCTCTATCTGAGTGGCGTTATCGTAAACTAAATCTGAAATACATTAAAGCTAGATGACAAAAGCACATAAAATTAATAAAACTTAAACTAACATTAAAATTTAAACTGAAAATGTAAAAAATAAAATAAAAGCCAATTTAAAATATTAATAAACGTTATATTAGTATAGATAAAATGAAAACACCTCTGCTCGATCTTGGCTGAATTTCATTACTGGTGATTGAAAATGATTTGTGAAATTTTCAAAAGTGATTGATTTGGTTTTCATTAGCTATTAAATTACCTCATCAGATAACAGCTTAAATACAACTTTTTGGTCTGCCTGTTCTAGACAATGATATAACTTTTGGAGTTTGGGTTTTGAAGTCTAGCAGTCAGACATGGATGAGTTTCTTATGATTATATTCATGTTTGGTTGAAACGTTCACTTGTATTTGGCTTAGGAAATATTGAATTATAATGAATGTATGATTGTCTCTAAGACAATAAGTAATTTCCAGAGAGAGATGTGAGCTGTAGTTCTTGGTGACTGTGGAATTGCAATGCTTTTCTTTGGTTGGCATGCCTGAGAGATGAATGAATGATTGATCATGATTCTCCTCCTTTGTGACAGTGTGAAGTTTCCACCAGAGAGCTCTCCGATGGTTCTCCTGAAACATTCATGGGAACTCAACTTCAGTGAATTTCCATTATGCATGTATAGTCCATCATTTGGTTATGTATGAAAGGGAATGTTTTTATCTCAAATAATCTCGAAACCATTCAGTAAAGATTACACTTTTCATGAGATTTATCATCAGACGCCCCGCCAATGACCTGTCTGATGCATGCGTGAGTTTCACAGACACAAAAGGCAAACAAACTCGCAGAATACATGAAAGAATATCCCTTTGTCGTGAGAATAGTGAGAGAGACCAAAGCAATTGAAAATATACTTTCAGGCAGAGCACATATGATATAAAGGGCTGGGGGGAGGCAGGCAGACAGACATGAAAAGTTCCAAAGCAGACAATAATAATCATTATTCTTCTCAAGCTAAAAAGGGAAATGGAGGAGAGACTGACAGCGATATAGACTGAGACAGAAAGGCATGAAGTGATGGATTTATGAGGAGGATAATGGAGGGCTGCCCCTTCTTCTCCTCAGTTGAGTTTGCTGAGATGGTAAGATCTCTATACATTATTCATCCAGAAGAGGGTAATTGGAATCAGCTCATCCCTGATTTAGATGGAGGTTTGGTATGTGAAACAAGAAAATCATTTTTGGGTTGTATTTTTTTTTTCTTATTCTTTTTTTTTTTTTTTTTTAAACCCCAAATCATGATTTCATCATCTTGCACTTATTATTACTTGCTTCTTTACTAATATCTCATGACAGCAATAAGATTTTTTTTTAACCACAATTAAGAGATGGTGTTAGGAATAGAAAAGTAAAACTATGAAGATTAGACACCATTGTTTAGAAACTAATTACTAGGGGTGTCAAAAGTGTGGTTTCCTTATCTCCTGTGTACTCCTAGAGATCTCCTGCATTCTTGAGTTTATTATTAAAGACTATTTAAAGAGTATTCCTTCCTTGTGCGTGTTGCTTACCACAGTACATGTATCAAAATAACTGACCCTCAACCATGATTAGCATGTTCCGTCATGATCATCTATAAATTGTAGGGCTGGGACAATACATCGATGCATCGCAAATCGAGAAATGATTCTGGATCGATTCTGGTATTTTCCGTATGTATCGTGATTCTTTCTCGAATCGATTCTGAGCTTAGTTTTCAACAGCAGATGGCACTGCGTGCGAAACAGACATACTCTGCTTTCCTTCCAAGTCCTTACACACACCACTTGAACCTTCTATAAAATAATCATTCATAAAGTTCGAAAAGGTTGAAACGAATTACAAGGGTGTTTGCAGTGGGCTGTTTACAATAATCTTGCGTCATAAAAGCATTCTGAGGTGCAAATACATTGTCAGACTCAGCCGAATGCACGAGCGCTCTTCTTCGTGAGCATTTGAGCATGCGGTTAAAAAATAGCCTAGAGTGCCATCTGCTATTAAAAACTAAGCTCAGAATGGATTTGCGATGCATTTGGAAAATATCAGAAATGATCCACAAATCACAATGCATCGATAGTATTGTCCCAGCCCTAATAAATTGTTGTACAGGTGCTCATGTGGGAACTATAATAGGATGTTGGTATCAACCAATCTTTCAGACTCAACTTTTGTGCAAATCCAGCATTGAACTGACCCTCGTTTGTGAAGCAGTCTGACGTAAAATGATTTGCACAAACATAAAAGACTTTACCTAATTTGTTTTGCACATCTCCTTAATAAATGAAATTCATCCATTGTGTCCTCAGTGCTCAGATGCTGGGATTCTATGGAGATGCTTATGTTCATTGGTACATCCAAAAACAGAACATTAATGTTTATGTGGCGCAGACATTATATCAATGAGTGCTAAAGCGAGGATATAAACATGGTGGAGTATGTGCGGCACACTCAGGGTGGGATCTATGCTAATTGGGCAGATTGTCACCAGTCATGGGTGGGGCTTGTCACAGTAGGGGGAAATCTGAAACAGTCTATTTTCAGACACTTCTTCTGATTTATGGGGATTGTAAAAAAAAAAAAAAAATGGCTTTTTACCATTATAGGCTGATTATTTACACACCGTGGACACATCAATGTTCAAATACCTTCTAACAGTGAATTATGCATAATGGCTGAATCCCAAATGGCACACTTCTATGCACTTTCGGTCTTGTGGAATTAAAATGGCTGCCGTGCGCGCTTGTTCATTAAGTCCCATTCCCATTCATCATTTTAGGTTTCAGAAGGGTGCTCGCGAGCGCCCCCTTTGCGGCCGCTATGTGCCCTCGATGCGCACTTCAGCTGAGCCCGCAAGTTTGCAAGCTACGCAGAGGACTTTACCCGGCAGTCAAAGCAGCATTACGTCACAAAAGTGCGGACTCGGAGGAAGAACGTGAGGGTTTAGGGTGCCATTTGGGATTCAGCCAATAGGTCCCATTTAAATGTAGCAAACATTTAATGTAATGGTGAGCTTTTTATGGAGGCCAACTTAAGACCAATTGATATATATGCATTAATATAGACTTCAATTGATGTTCTGTCATATGTATATCTGAACATGGCTCATCCAATCACATTTAAGAGCTGGAACTCTGTTTTATAATATGTAATAATATAACAGCATCTCTAAAGCAGGCATGTAATATTACCATCATCAAACCTGGTTTATGTAGTGATCTATTTGCTTTGTTACCTTTCTCCAGTGCTGATGTTTAATTTGAATGTTAACCCCAGCCAGGATGCTCAAAGTAGCTTCATAGATCAGAAAGTGCCATTGTGTTCTTGCTCTTTCCACATATGAGTGAATGGTTCTTATTTAATGATGTGCTAATTAACATTTATAATGTGGAATGCATTTCACCACTTACTGCATCTTTAAAACTTGAGCATCTGGAGTAAATCCCCTCCAGGACTTTTTAAGGTTATTTTACTGCTTTTGTTTTCACAGGAACAAACAGGAGTTAATGAAATTACATTCTGAAATCTTTGCTCCAAGTCGATTACTGGCAGCTTGTCCTTGGTGGTCTTTTCCTAAATTGTCAATTCCTCCTTTCCTCAAGCAATTTCTACTTTCTTATAAACTATTTTCAAAATTACGATGCGATGTGTTTTCAGTCTTGACTTTAAACTATTTTACCCCAAAAAAGGTTTCAAATTCCAGTGTAAGCACCAGGAAAGTATTGTTTATAAAGTATTTGGCTGACTAAAGACCAAAGCATCTGCTGAGGTCATCAACACAATGCAGAACAGAAACCATAGACTAAATGAGACATCTTCACAATAACCTCCCAAGAGCAATTTCATCTGTTACTTTCTAAATTGATTCCTTTAGCCGAATAGTGCATGCTGCTGTTGATTATCTGTTGCGTTTGCATTTAGCCAAAATAACTATTAAAGATGTAAAGCCCACTTTTCAAAGGGAACATTTTTGCATACTTTCACATTGAATGTCCTAAAGAAGCAGTCTACAACAGAAGACTATCAGTATAAGAGGATTACAAGCAAACATCTAACAAGAATCACAACTATAATTTGCTTAGCTTGCTAAATATTAGGGCTGGGGCAATAAATCGATTAATCTCTATTCGTAGATCGATTCTGAGATTTTCCGAATGTATCGTGATTCTCTCTTGAGCTTAGTTTTTAACAGCAGATGGCGCTCTATGCTAGTTTTTAACGAAGAAGAACGCTCGTGTGTTTGGCTATGTACTTGCACCTCAGAATGCTTGTATGGTGCGAGATTAATGTAAACAGCGCACTGCAAAGACCCTTATAATTCGCTTCAACCTTTTTGAATTTTATGAATGATTATTTTATAGAAGGTCCAAGTGGTGTGTGTAAGGAATTGGAAGGAAGCAGAGTACGGCTGTTTCTAAAGCATGCAGTGCCATCTGCTGTTTAAAACTAAGCTCAGATTCGCTTTGAGAGAGAATCGCGATGCATTCAGAAAATCTCAGAATCGATTCAGAATCATTTCTCGATTCACGATTCAATGATATTGTCCCAGCTCTACTAAATATGTCCTCAAACTTTATTTAAAATAAATGACACTTGATTTTGATATATTCTTTTCTAATGCAATGGCATTTAGACATTAAATGTGACTTAAAGGATAGTAAGACTTTACCATAAGGTTCATTAGTTAAACATTAGTTAATGTATTAACTAACATGAACTAACCATGAGCAATACATTTGTTACTGTATTTACTAATCTTCGTTAACATTAGTTAATGAAAATACAGTTGTTCATTGTTTAGTTAATGCACTGTGAACTAACATGAACAATGTTAACAAGATTTTAATAATGTATTAGTAAATGTTGAAATTAACATTAACAAAGATTAATAAATGCTGTATAAGTGCAGTTCATTATTAGTTCATGTTACCATATTAATAAATATCCTGACGCATCCGAGCTTTATAATGGCAGTGAACAGGGTTCACGAGTATGAGCTGAAGAAAGTGCTTCCATCCACATCCATCCATCATAAACGTGTACTCCACATGGCTCCGGGGGTTTAATAAAGGCCTTCTGAAGTGAAGTGATGCGTTTGTGTAAAAAAAAAAAAAAAAAATCCATATTTTACAAGTAATGAAGTAAAATATCTAGCTTCCGCCTTCCGTATTCAACGTACGAAGAAAGTGTAAAACTCTTGAAGTTTAAAAAGCTTACGCTATGTCCTATGCCTTCTGTATTCAACTTACGGAAAAAGTGTAACTGACCAGTTTACACTTTTTCGTAACTTGAATATGGAAGGCGGTCTGGCGGAAGGTAGATATTTTACTTCATAACTTGTTAAATATGGATTTTCTTCAGAAGGCCTTTATTAACCCTCCGGAGCCGTGTGAAGTACGTTTATGATGGATGGATGTAGATGGAAGCATTTTCTTCAGTTCATACTTGTGACCCCTGTTCACTGCCGTTATAAAGCTTGGATGCATCAGGATATTAATTAAAATATCTTCGATTGTATTCATCAGAAAGAAGAAAGTCATATACACCTAGGATGGCTTGAGGGTGAGTAAAGCTTGGGCTAATTTTCATTTGAAAGTGAACTAATCCTTTAAGCGTTTCTCCAGTTTTTTTTTTTTTTTTTTTTTTTTTTACATTCCTAACATAATGTTTTAGTTTAGCCTACATGATCAAAAATTATATTTATCTCCCTTTAGGTATTAAATATGAATGTTTAGTTGTAAGAGTTTGGTCCATGGACTTTTACATTGATGTTTATCTCAAGAAATGTCATTCCCATTATGCAGTACATTTTCGCATACCCATCAAATGAATCTAAATCCATTAAGATAAAATATAAAAGATAAATCATATTAGTTACTTTTATCTGAGCAGATGTTGCCATTTTTGTCCTGTCCCTAGATGCTGCTTCTAATGTGAAAAACTGGCAATTTATTAATACATATTCCAGGTGTCTCTTAAACTCCCCTTCTCCTCAAATCAAAATGCTTAATTTAATTTGACATTCTCATGTTATTGAACTGTCAGTCCCTCACTAACTTTAGCTCTTTATTTTTATTCTGTTTGAGATCCTGTTAATTATCTTGACATGGTGCAAATGATGAAGTTATAATTCAGAAGACATTCTTCCTGAAATAACAACACAAGCTTGGTAATTTTCAGTTTAAAATGTACTGCATACAGAAATGACCCACCCACAGTCCTGAAGTCCATTAGATCTCCCCTCTTTAACTCGGTTCAATATAGGTACAGAGAAAAGAGTTGAAGGAGAAAGAAAGACAGAGAAGAAAGTTTGATTGAGTGTGACACATTTCATAATTCATCACAGTGGGTTACATCATCTAAAAGAGGGACGAGTCCTCCTGCAATAGCACTTAACGCCTGAGGGGGGTGATGTTGCTCCACGAGGATCAAGAGCTTTTGATTTCTGCTCTTGCTTTGACTCTGTAGAGCAACTTTGCATATTACAATGCTGCACTGCAAGGTATCTTTCCCTCATTCCTTCTGTTGTCAACCCCCTCGTTTGTCAATAATACAAATATCAAAATTCATAAGAATCAGGGAGCTGAAAGAAGCATGTATCTAGAAATACCTACACGAGCCCATGTGATATTAACCAGAAGTTCAAAACCCTGGGGTAGTTTGGTATTCAGTAGCACTGAGTCCGTAGTATAGAGCGCTGTTCACTCATAAATAGAAGAAAACCAGTGTGTTTGTGAACAGTACAGCATGGCAGAAAATGGCTTGCATTGATATGGCTTGCATCTCTGGTGTCTGTACCTTGAACGTTTTGAATGTGGGATGAAGGGAGAAAGAAACAAGGAGATGCTGGAAAGAGTTTTGAGGATTGAACTGTATATATAACACTGTGTATAAACAGAAACACATATACAAGACCTTCCCAAATGCGTCAGCCCGTGACTGAAACATATTTCTTGCTGGTCATGGGTGTAAAATCCATTCTCGGCGTGCCTCTATATAGCCAATGTAAACCTTCAGTCATGTGAATAATTAACTGCTTTCTTCTAAAGTGTGCTGCCAACAACATACAACCACTGGAAAAGACCAAGGTCTGCAGCATGTGTTTGTGTGTGTGTCAAAGAGAGTGTGAATGTATATGTGTGAGAGAGATTTTTAAATGTCCTAAGGCCCTTGTCATTGTGTGTTGTGATGTTCAACTCACTGTGGTTGCAGTGCATGCTGGGAGCTTAAAAGTTGGATGATACCGTAGATCTTTTGCTTGAGAAGAAACTTAAAACAAGCTGCTGTGAAATCTATTTACAGCTGTTTGCTAATGCAGGCATCAGTACTAGTATTGATTTTAACAAACCCATCACAGTAAAGTTTAAATTTTATGGCGAGTAATTCCTTCATTGTTTGAGCTACAGACATGAATGATATCTCAAATCATGTGGCTTGTTGAGGAGAGATGTGCTGTTGCTTTTCTTAGTGATCATACTTAATGAAGGACAATAAAATGGGGAGAAAATCTTTACATTGAAGTAGGGGCTCGAGCCACATAGCCATATAATTTTCATTTAAAATTAAGGTTCAGTTTTTCATCTTATTTTATTTCAGCTTTATTTCAGTTAACGAAAACATATTTTTAATAGTTTTAGTTAACGATAACAACACCGAGTCACGCATATGCATTTATTTTGTGCCTTGAAACAAGTCATTTCCTGTGAAAGCACAATGTGCACCAAGCATTCTTATGCGTTAACGTTATAAAATGAAATATGTACTGTATACTTCAGTGTGGCAGCTGTTTTGACAGCGACAACCGTGAGCTAAGTGGCAATCTGTACTCCGGTTGAGAGGGGAAATCGAAGTTAATGTCATTGCATTATTAGCGCTGTTTGCTAAGGTAAGCATCTCTATTGCTATTGCTCATATTTAGGGTTAGAGATTTGGGATTTAAACAAGGCCCTTATTAAATTGAGGTGCATAACTCATTCTGCACTGTCTAGGCTAAAGATGATTCCTCAAATCATGTGGCTTGTTAAAGAGAGATGTGCTACTTTCTAAGCAATTAGACTTAAGATTTGCTTGTTGCAGTTGATTAAAATAGGGTTTTACATTTATTAATTTGGCAGACAGTTTTAAATAAAGTGACTTACAGGGCATCGAAGGTGTTTGGTGTTTGTTATGTCAAAATGGAATTGAACCCATGACCTTGCTGTAGTTTAGCTAGAAAACATTTCATAGACCACAATGTCCTTTGAATTTGAGTGTCAATCACTTAGATCAATGGTTATTAATCAGCTTCTGTAAACTTCTACAGAGGCCTAAAGATTAATTAAAATAAGACATAACACACATAAAAAAAATGTTAAAAATCTAAATGTTTTTCTTTGAAGAACCAAGGTTCCCACTGTATTGAAAAAAAACATGGCCCTATTACATCTGTTTTAATTTTTCCATTTTAATTTTGCTGAATTTCATTTACATTTTTCTGATTTCCATTTTAATGAGGAGCCCTAGAGTTAAAAAGGCTGATGCTGCGTCCCAATTCGCCTACTTATATGCCCTAAAAGTATGTACTGTTTTTATGAAGAAAAAGTACATACTTTTGAGTGTGTAGCAGAAGAGTATGCAAGCTTTGGGACATACTACGTCATCGTAATTGCGTCTTTGAAGGGATAGTTCACCCAAAAATGAAAATTATTCCATGATTTACTCACCCTTAAACCATCCTAGGTGTATATTGATCTTCTTTCAGAACACAATTGGAGATATATTTAAAAATATCCTTAGTCCTCCAAGGTTTATAATGGTTGTGAATGGCTGCCCAGATTTTGAAGACAAAACAAACGCATCCATTCATAAAAAAATGAATCCATACGACTCCAGGGGGTTAAAGGAACACTCCACTTTTATTTGAAAATAGGCTCATTTTCCAGCTCCCCTAGAGTTAAACAGTTGAGTTTTACCGTTTTTGAATCCATTCAGCCGATCTCCGGGTCTGGCGGTACCACTTTTACTATAGCTTAGCATAGTTCATTGAATCTGATTAGACCGTTAGCATCTCGCTAGCCATATCGGCCTAGAAAATCACAACTTTTCATTTTCCGTCGGTCTTAGTACACGATGTAACTACAGAAGAGTCAAGTTTTAAATAGGAAAAATATCGAAACTCTTTGGTCATTTATGAGCGAGATGCTAACGGTCTAATCAGATTCAATGAACTATGCTAAGCTATGCTAAAAGTGGTTACTACCAGACCCGGAGATCGGCTGAATGGATTCGAAAATGGTAAAACTCAACTGTTTAACTCTAGGGGAGTTGGAAAATGAGCCTATTTTTAAAAAAAGTGGAGTGTTCCTTTAATATAGGCCTTCATGATGTTCTATACTATGTCCTACTCTATAACGCGCAGTACATCATGTCATTGTGTACTATGTTGCAGAAGTTAACACTTTTTGGACGTACATCGAATGCGAAAGAAAGACACGAATGCGTTACTTCAGAAGGCCTTTGTTAACCCCCTGGAGTCGTATGGATTAATTTTTTTATGGATGGATGCATTTTTTTGTCTTCAAAATGTGGGCCCCCATTCACAGCCATTATAAACCTTGGAGGTCTAAGGATATTTTTAAATATATCTCTGATTGTGTTTGTCTGAAAGAAGATAGTCATATACACCTAGGATGGCTTGAGGGTGAGTAAATCATGGGATAATTTTCATTTTTGGGTGAACTATCTCTTTAACAGATGCTCTGTTGCTTAGTTACGTGCAACCTTTTAACCGTTTAAACTGCCCTGTCAGTCATCTTGTCACAGTTAAAATCCTCCACATTCAATTAAATTTAATTTCCTACCATTTCGGGGAGAAATGTAGTTACACATTAATCTGCCAGTCATGGGTCTTACATATGGAGAACTCTCCTCATGTTTGCATAACGATGCATTTAAAAGTTAATGACCAAACGCATCGTTAAAAAAGTTCACAATGCTGTTGCAGATGAAATATAATGTGGATAACATTTAAGAAAAAATATATTTTTTCTTCAGGTTAGATACTGATTATTAATCACTCAAACCCCTTTTCTTAACCGCTTTGCTTAACCGTCAGTCTTGCAAATCTGCCATGTTTGTAGTTTTTTAACACTTTTTATTTGTGTTTGTAGTTCTAATCGAATCCTCGTCCACAGAGCAATGGGTTGTGGGCAATATTAGCCATTCAGAGTGTGCACGGATCTGTACTTCGGATTCTGGAACTGGAAAAAGTAGACCATCCGGGTATCATTGCAATACTCATTTCAACATACTACGATTTAGGACATACTAATTTTATTTTCGAATACTATTTAGGACGGATAGTATGGGAATTGGGACGCAGCATGAGAATCACTGTCTTAGCAAACGCATAGCAACACCCTGGCAACCACCCACAACAAATTAGCATCATGGTGGAGACTTTTTCAGAGGCAAGCACCACTCACATTTTCAGAAGAAAAATTCTTCAAGATCTCATTTGCTGCTGCTGCTGTTAAACAAATCAAACCTCCCGACAGCTTTTACAGTACTTTTAGGAATCCATTTGTGCTTTTTCATAATCAAGCACATTAACCATTTAAGAGTATCAGTACTTTCACTAAGCACTTAGAATAGATGATGTCGTGCATCACAGAACAATTAAAACCTTAGCAGTAAAACTTGAACACTCGTTCTGTTGAGTGGTTAATGCGTTATTCTTTATTAATACACAAATGAGCTGTTCATCACATTAAGAAGCTGTGCAGCAGAATCTGTGCATCATATCTTAATGATGACAGGGGAATGCTTTTGTCTTTAGAAGGATGATAGAGGAGGTAGTGTGGTGGATCAGAGCCGGTGACGCTGAGGTCACAGGTTCGATCCCGTGATGTGTAACCTGTGAACTGAAACATTACTGAGATGTCGCCATCATGAGCGAAGGCCCGTAACCTCCGGTTGATCCAGTGGGGCCTGCTCACCTGTTTAGAAAACAATGCATCACTTTGGATAAAGGCTTCTTTTACATAACAAGTAACCAAGTCTGGCTCATGCTCACCTGTTGTTGCCATGGAAGTGTGAGGGATGCTGTGCCGGATTTGTGGGAAATATGGGAGGGATATGTTTTTCTGGGCATTATGGTAATCAAGGGAGTTGAAGTATGCATCTCTTCTGAATGTTTAGACAAATATGTTCTGTGCTTTTTTTTTTCTTTCTTTCTCTTTGTGGCTTGAGGTCTGACGTCTGATGTGTGTGACCCTTGCTGGCAAAATGAGTCGACTTGGAATGCGTACAGGCTAATTATGAGCTACAAGCAAAACAAGTGAAATATGTCAATTTTAATCGAAATTGAGGTTTTAACAAAAATGAGTTCATTAAGCCCTTGTCTAGCGATCCCAATGTTCCAAGTAGCAACAAAACATCTAAAAGTATGTTTATTTGTACGTCTGACAGGAGTACCTTTCATTTGTCCATGAAAAATGCATTTTTTCTTCCGCTCAGCAAGTTTGGTATCATTGTAAAGCGCAGCATTACAACTTTGTGAATAGTCATAGTGAATTCTCAATGGTATGATTCTCAAAATTGACTTTGCTGACTCTATCGGCTTCAAACAGGTCTAACTCATTCATTTTTTGTCTGATTCCAACAAATCATACATCATTTTGATTTTTTTTTAAAATAGAGAATATGAAAACAATACAACAATAACAATAACAATAACAACAATAACTCATTTGTGAAAATTTGCTCATTGCTACCCATTTTGCCAGCACGGGTCACATAAATATCTTTTGAGTCGTTTATGTCATTGATCTCAGAGAGAATCAGACTGTCATTCTCACAAATCGGTTTAGATGTTAAATATTTTCTGTCTCTTTTTCTTTCTCTGTTTTTTGTTGTTGTTGTTGTTGTTTGATTGTAGGTCAATTTTCCTGGCAAGGTTGAGGCAAGATTATTTGTCCAATGACAAATTTTGTCTGACTGTTTGTCGATGGTTTTACTCAGCCAGAAACCCGTTGGAAAACAGTCATTGTTTTTGCTTTTTCGTTTAGTGGAGTAGGAATGACACACTTCACCTTTAAAGGGTTAGTTCACCCAAAAATGAAAATTATGTCATTAATTACTCACCCTCATGTTGTTTCACACCCGTAAGACCTTTGTTCATCTTCGGAACACAAATTAAGATAATTTTCATAAAATCCGATGGTTCAGTGAGGCCTGCATCGCCAGCAAGACAATTAACACTTTCAGTGCCCAGAAAGCTACTAAAGACGTATTAAAAACAGTTCATGTGACTACAGTGGTTCAATCTGAACCCTTTCACACGTACGTTTAAAATATTATGGCTGAGCCCCCAGCATGAGTTTTTAACGGCGACTGTTATTTAGAACGTATCACTTTATTGTTTCCATGGTGATGCGTCATTGCGTGTCACGCCACTTTTTGAAGCTTCAAATCTTTATGAATCTTTTGTTTCAAATCAGTGGTTCGGAGCGCGTATCAAACTGCCAAAGTCACGCCCTCCAGTGGTGAACCATTGAAATTTCGAAACACTTATGACTTAAAGGATTAGTTCACTCTCATATAAAATTTTCCTGATAATTTACTCACCCCCTTGTCATTCAAGATGTTCATGTCTTTCTTTCAACCGTACTTTCGTATTTTTCAAAAAGCTTACGCTGTATGTCCTACGCCTTCCCTGTTCTACTTACGGAACGAATGCAGCGCCAGTTAAATTTTTTCCTTAAGTAGAATAGGGAAGGCGTAGGACATACAGCGTAAGCTTTTTGAAGAATACGAAAGTACGGTTTTGGCGGAAGCACTTGGAAGGCGATCATTTGTGTCTATAAAGCATGTACATTTACATTTGTTTTCGAAAATGACCGATCGTTTTGCTAGATAAGACCCTTATTCCTCTTCTTGTATCGTTTAAAGCCCTTTGAAGCTGCACTGAAACTATAATTTTGACCTTCAACCGTTTGGAGGCCACTGAAGTCCACTATAAGGAGAATAATCCTGGAATGTTTTCATCAAAAACCTTAATTTCTTTTCGACTGAAGAAAGAAAGACATGAACATCTTGGATAACATGGGGGTGAGTAAATTATCAGGAAAATTTTATATGAAATTGAACTAATCCTTTAACGAAGCCTCGTTTACTGAAATCACGTAACTTTGGCAGTTTGTTAGTGCTCCAAAACACTGATTCGAAACAAAATATTCAAAGCTTCATGAAATGTTGAATAAAATCGTTATTTTGTTTTTTGACGGACAAAAGGTATTCTCATCGCATCATAACATTAATGTTGAACCACTGTCACATGAACTGTTTTAAATACATCTTTAGTAGCTTTCTGGGCATCTGAAAGTGTTAATTGTCTTGCTGGCAATGCAGGCCTCACTGAGCCATCGGATTTTATCAAAAATATCTTAATTTGTGTTCTGAAGATGAATGAAGCTCTTATGGGTGTGACAGTATGGGACAGAATTTTCATTTTTGGGTGAACTAACCCTTTAAGTACAAAATAAAATGTTTTTTTTTTTACCAAGGAATCTGTAGTTGTGGGGTTAAACTTTATGGAATGCAGTGAAGGTGTAAAGGCAGAAGGCCTCCTAAAATGAAGAAGCTGATTTATGAAGACTGTGCAGAACAGAGCTGTTAAAGCAGGTTAACTCAGGCCATCACAAAGAGCTGCATGCTCATATTTACAAACTATAATTGAATATTGTGTGTGTGTGTGTGTGTGTGTGTGCACGCACTTTCCTGTGTAATGCACAGTGTTATAATAGAGATGTTCCTTAGACACCTACTAGATGCCATTTATTAGTAGTCCCAGTATAGAAGCAGCGATATCTGATTAATTAGAAAAGTGCAAATATCGTTAAAAGAGTATTGTCAAATTGATAATTGGTGTTTCTCTAGTCATAACCAGCATGTATCCAGCATACAGATAGACAGTGCAGTTTTATTTGTGTGTGCAGCTCAAAAATAAATAAAACTATAAACCATAAAAGAAAAAAGAAAAAAAAAAAAAACTGAAATGTCAGCAGCTTTTTTAAAAAAAAAGTCTTAAATCAGTTCTTGTTGGCCAAACTCCATAAAGGCCATTTTTTTTTAGTAGCAGTTGCTTGAAGGTTTTTGACCCATGGACGTCATTTTCAGTGGCAGTCGCTGACTTGGGTCGCTCAGTGACAGTTAGCATCACAGTCGTCTGTCTGACCAGAGTCGTTGTTGTTGTTGTTGGACAACTAAATTTAGGGGGATGGCCTGCCATCGGCAGTGTGGCTGTAGTTCCATATTTCTTCCGCTTCTGTATGATGGACTGCAATGAGCTCCGAGGTTTGTTCATATGACCCTTGAAATGGTCTTGTGTCCTTCCCAGATTTGTGCAGCTTTCAAATTTGTATTCCTCCCTTGTTTTTAATGCTTTTTTGTCTTCATTTTGGTTTATACAAGATATTTGGGAAGGTGTTTATTCTAAATACTATACAAAACGTATTTATAACTTACAAAAAAAAATAAAAAAAATAAATCTATTAAAAAAATCTTACAGACCCCACGTATGCCTTTAACTGATATTTTGGCTCACGGTGTGTGCACACATTCTTTCTCAGTGAGAATGCTGTTCCTCCAGTGTCCCCTGTGAAAATCAATTTTTGCTCTATCTGCTTGAAGTGAAAACATAATGCCCACGTAAGCTTACACTCTGAAAACCGGCTTGCCCTCTCCTCCACAATGGACATGTCACCTGAATAATTGGAAGTGACCTATTTGAGGCCTGATGGTGACGGAGAGCGCTCGGGGTCGATGCTACTGTTCGATGGCACTTCCTAGCAGAATCCATCTCCATTTCATGCCGGCACGATGGAGAGATCCGCATTTACTGTACCTGCACTTGTGTTCACATACTGTACATGCATTTTATTGAATGCATTTCACAGTTCTTTTGCTTATGATCACAGAATTAAGGGCAGAGAAGTACTAATTCATTATGGACTTCCTGAGAACAATTTAACGTCCATATTGGCTGAGAAAAAGATGGCATTCATCAAGTCATGAAAGTTGTCACCTCAAACTCGACGTCGCATTTGCTGTGTATCAGTGAGACAGACTGTGAGAGTGATTAGACAAAACACACAAACAAGCGATTAGTCTTCCATTGTGAATGCTTTTAAATTATGCAAATGAAATGATTATGGTTGGCGCCGTTTGTATTATTTTCCTACTATCCCATGTGTGATATTTGTAGCAGATGTTTGGTACGCCGCCATCGGAAACCATTTCCAACTTTTCACGTTGAGACTTTTAATGGGTTTCTCTTCAAGTTATTGTGTGTTGCTAAATGGGTCTGATTTACTTGAGTGTATGGCGAGCTGTTTTCCTAAGTTTACCTTGTTCAAGGCTAAATGAAAATTCATAACCTGATGTTTTGAAGCTGCCTTTTAAAATTCATTAAGCCATTTCACTACTGACTCAGTCTGCTATTAAAGGGTTAGTTCACCCAAAAATATAATTTCTGTCATTAATTACTCACCCTCATGTTGTTCCACAATATTAAGATATTTTTGATTAAATCCGATGACTCAGTGAGGCCTGCATAGACAGCAATGGTACTTCCTCTCTTAAGATCCATAAAAGTACTAAAAACATATTTAAAACAGTTCATGTGAGTACACTGGTTCTACCTTAATATTATAAAGCGATGAGAATATTTTTTGTGCACCTAAAAAACAAAATAACGACTTCTTAACAATATCTAATGACGGCCAATTTCAAAACACTGCTTCATGAAGCTTTTTGGAGCTTTATGAATCGAATCAGTGGTTCGGAGCGCCAAAGTCACGTGATTTCAGCAGTTTGGTGGTTTGACACGCAATTCGAATCACTAATTCAACTCAAAAGATTCATAGCGCTCTGGAGCAGTGTTTTGAAATCGGCCATCACTAGATATTGTTAAAAAGTCATTATTTTGGTTTTTTTGGCGCACAAAAAATATTCTCGTCGCTTTATAATATTAAGGTAGAACCACTGAACTCACATGAACTGATTTAAATATGTTTTTAGTACCTTTATTGATCTTGAGAGAGGAAGTACCATTGCTGTCTATGCAGGCCTCGCTGAGCCATTGGATTTAATCAAAAATATCTTAATTTGTGTTCCGAAGATGAACAAAGGTCTTACGGGTGTAGAACAACATGAGGGTGAGTAATAAATGACATTATTTTCATTTTTGGGTGAACTAACCCTTTAAGGTTTGTGTTTAGCCTCCTTGTTCACTGTGGCAGAGCCAGAGGGGTGTTGCTTGTTGCAATACGCAAACAGTTTGATGCTGATCGAAATTTCATTTCACCTCTTGTTGAAAGAAACATTTATTTTGATGTGCATTAACATTAAATATTTATTAATAGAACATTACCATTAGTTGCAGAAGATTAGGAATAAAGGCGATCGCACACTATACAATAAAGTGAAGATATGTTCAAATTCATGCCATGTCACTCATATAATTCTCCATTAAATTACATTATATATGACTTTACCCTAGGCTGGAAGAGTGTGTATAGACATTTTTCAGTATTTGTATTTCTGTGAGTGAACTGAATAAAGTCTATGCTTATAGAGAAATATAATATAGACTGCCTTTACTTTTTTGCTGTTTTTACAGCAAAACACATACATTTTTTTCCTGTATGGTGATTAGATTCACTGATTTGGACTGCCATCTTGAATTTGAGAGCGCAACACATCTGGTGTGTGGCATGGCACTTCTCGTCCAGTGTGCATCATAGCTTGTTTTAGGTTTAAGGTTTATCATCGGTTTGGGTTTCCTGAACAACTTTTATGAAAGTTACTGTGTAGCTTAACGTTAGACATTTTGCCCTGTTACCAGGCAGTTATTCACATGATAAGAGAGTTCCAAATTTAGCCTACACATTATGTTTACATCTGTGCAGTGTAGTAATACACACAGTGCAGCAGACACAGTGTCATAAGGTAGTACAGTATAGAAATGTTTAGCTAATGTGGGATTATGTGAAGTCATCAGCAATCATAGGATTTATTCATGTCTTTTTGCTGCCAGGTTAGGGTTACACACTAATTCCAGGATAAAACTCTAGTTTCGCAAATGCTTGTTCATAGATACTGTATGATCCAAAAAGTTCCTGTAAATCTGAATAATTTATGGAGGATAATTAAAAAAAAAAAAAAATAAATAAATAAATAAATAAATAAATAAAAAAATAAATATATATATATATATATATATATTAATCAGTATGTAAAAATTATACATACTGATTAAATGATTTTCTTATTACTTGATCACATTAAGGTAGTAGTGTTACTAGATCTAGAATGTTTATAGTATAATGTTTAGTATAATGTGTAATGTATACACTGTAAAAAGTAATACGCTCTATCTACTCAATAAAATTGTGGCAACAGATTACAAGCAATATTATTAATTAAATTCATCATATAAGAATTGAGTTAGAATTAACCAAATTAATTCCTTAAAAGTCAACCATTTAAAATGTGTAAAATTAGCAAACACCATTACAAAAACCACAAACTGCCATAAAAAGCAAAGAGTCAGAGTGCCCAACTAAACGAAACATTTTCAATAAAATAAACATCAACATTTAAACCTCTGTTAATTCATGTGTTTCTCTTTCCTTCAGTGATTCTGCTTGTTATCATCAGGTGTCTTCAATGTTGGCAATAAAAAATAAAGAGTTCTTAATTCATCTTTGATGTCTGTCTGTTATTCAGATATTTTTGTTTAAATTTTACTTAAATTTTACTAATTTTAAATGGTTGACATTTAAGGAATTAATTAGGTTATTTCTAACTCAATTCTGTTTGTTGAATTTAATTAATAATATTGCTTGTAATCCGTTGCCAAAATTTTGTGGAGTAGATATAAGGTATTACTTTTTACAGTGAGTATAATAGTATAATCTTTTTATAGTACAATGATATAATGTTTATATCTTTGAATGACAGGTGTGTTTGTATGTTGGTTTGTTTGTTTGTTTAACCAAGCAAATTTCATGTTTGGCAAGTTACTATAATGGTTTATAAATTAATAACAAAACATCACAATTATCTTAATACAATTATCTCAAATAAAAATGATTATATATGAGGGCTAATATCTTGGTGAACATGTCTGGATAATATTTTTTCCCCAAAATTCTATTTGCCACTAAGATAATTTAGGATTTATTTTAGGACCATTACCATTATAATATAAATATTATTAATTTAATTATTAAATTTTTTTTTTCTTTACAAAAAATGACAAAATCATTGAAGAAAAATAATTATTTTATTTATATTTTTCAATTTGGTTTTAGGTGTGAAATTATGACTTCAACATAGTTCACAAACTGTCATTATTTGGTTTATATTTTAGTACTAATTACAAAGACTGAAATTTCTGTATTTATAATAAGAGTTTACAATGTGCTTTCACCAAGGAGTATGAGTGTGACCCACTAAGGAATACATGAGGGTTAAACTTAAGAAAAACATATTAGCCTACTCCAGAATAAAATGCTATTGTAAATGTCGTAGTAATCAATGCACATTATGTGTTAATATTTACCAGAAATTGCTGCAAATATTGTGAAACTGCTGTCTATCCTGCTTAAACCCATTCAAACAGATTGACCGCATGGAGTTGTTTGGAACTATTGAATGCTCCATGAATCACAAGACCATGTGGCGGCATGGCATTTCGCAACTCTATTTTTCAAAGGCTCTGGGTGCTATGTGGTAGCTAGTGCATTTAGGTAGTTGCTATGTGGTTGCTAGGGTGTTCTGGGCGGTTGCTAGGTGGTTGTTAGGATGTTACTGGTGGTTGTTAAGTCTCTGTTATTATGGTTTCTTGATATGTCTGAGATTTTTTTCCTCCGGTTTTATTGTCCACAAGTTAAAAAGCACACGTCTGATCAGTTAGAAGAGTAATAACACACTTCTCTTCAACAAGGAGTTATTAAATGCCACTCATAAAGAAGAATATAGACAACCCTTTCCCATCAGAATATGAGATAGCATTTAACAGGATTGTTGAAAATAATAGTGTTTGTGTTTAAACCACACTTAAGGAAGTTCATTGTGCTTTTCAGAGGTGTATTTCAAAGCCCAATATATACATATCCTCTATGTGTGACTTTTGAAACTAGGTTTTTTCTTAAATTTGCTCATGCTGCGTGTGATATGGTCATAATTGACTGTGCTCGGTTTGAAGCCATGTTTAGAGGCACATGTGAGAAAGGGCAGATAACACTCATTTGCCATTAAACGCAGCGTGTGTGCACATTACCATACTGATGTCACTGAACAGAGCCGATGTCAGTTTAAAAGCATCAAGGAGGGCATGTCAAATGAGGATGCACAGATTACTGAATCCAGTAATTGCTGTTGGTTAATGCGACACGGCAAACAACAATGGCACGGTGAAAGACTATTAATAGACTATTATAGAGCGCTATGAGTATTGGGACGTGACAACACGCATGGTAATGTCGGTGCAAATGCTCCAAGAACTGCATGTTTCTACAAAGCAAATGAAAACTGACAGGTGCAAGGTGACAAAAACAAATCCAGAAACTTCTGTAAGGTGACAAATGGTTTGGGTTGTGTTTACATGTAGTCCTGCAGGAATCTATAATGCTTCTTTTGTGTGGCATGCACCAGTCAAATGTCTGCAGAAAGAGGGATGGAAATGATTGAATGACACTGTAGCTGATGTTTGCATTGTAATGGAATTAAAGCTCTGTAAACTACACATGCTGTGATGTTGGATCCAGTCTCTTTATATCCGTTTTGTTTCAGCATACCCAGCTTTGTCTGATACCCAAAATCAGAAGGCCTATTTTGTCTGGACACTATTAAATGTCTTCTGTCAGCCTGAGAGGCCATGAAAGACCAGACAGCAAGAGATGAAGTGATGAAAAAAATGTTCAGGGTTTATTGAATAATCTCAGTTTGTATATGTTTCAATGCTCAGACTTTGTTGAAGTTCAACCCTTCATCTGCACTTTGTCCCTTCTGAACTCCTGTCCTCTATCAATACAGTCTCATGGCAATTCATAACAATTTTACGTTTAAATTGGTGGCTAATTCTTTTGAATTTGTACAGTCTGATTTGTATATGTTTGTGTACCTAAAATATAAATTTGCGAGTGATATTTTTGCTGAGATTGCCACTGGCGACAATATAAATTTACATGTTATGATTAAAAATTGCGTGCCTTTTTACCTGCATGTTCTGTGATGAGTAACCCTCACATCTTTTGTTGTGTTGACATAATAAAATGAGACAACGCACAGTGGTTGCAGTGGGGAAAAAAGGCAGCGGCTATTTACACTGTGTAAATAGCAATTAGATGCTATTTACACTAAGTGAAAATAGCATATTTTCTTAGCGATATATGCTATTTACGCTAAGTAAAAATAGCAGTATATTCTATTTACACTAAGTGACAATAGCAGCATTTTCTTAGCGATATGCTATTTACACTAGATGAAAATAGGGATAGATTCTATTTACACAATGCAAAAGTATCAGTTCTTTGCATTATGAGTAAATAGTAATTAGATGCTATATATACTTTATATTGGCAGATACTATTTAATACTACATAAACACTCGTTCACAGTTTATTTCCACTTTATAACATTATTTTAATTTTTATTGAAAATAAATACGAGCTCGGCAAAAGGCGGATTCGAACCCGCATCGATCACGTTAAAATTCAGGTTTGCGAGCCTTACGTGCTACTGCTGCGCCACTGAAGACATTGATTTTTGCGCGTCTTTTTTAAAACTTGAGTGGCCCAACCAGACATTGGTGGGCGGAGCTAGTGTAAATAGCATTTGCCAACAAGAGACACTATTTGCACTTAGTGTAAATAGACACTCTAGGAAAGGCAGCTCACTGAGTTCGAGCGCCAAAATACGCACGGGAACAGTGAGGATCAGCTTTCCGCATCAGAAACGCATGTCAAAACAAAAAATATCAGGGTTTTTCAAAGCCCTCATTTCCATCAAGCAACAGCGCCGACGGCTGTGCCACCATAAGAGAGATAGAAAACAACGGAGACCTGTCAATGAATGAACATCCAAGTACTGTAAAAGTGCAGGAAGGCAGTGTCTATTTTGTGCACACAATGTGGATAAACTACAACAGTCAACAGAAAAAAAGTCAGCTGTGTGGACGCAAACTAATCGCTATCAATTCTTGTTTTTAATTGATACTGATATGGATTCTTATTCTCAATATCTTTTAATCTTTGCTGTTTTCTGTTAGACAAATGCCTGAACTTCACATTATTTTTAGCGCAGCCATCTATAATTGCAGTAAGATTTGTACTTAACTGTCAGCTTTAATATGTCACTTTTAATGTGTTTGTTAATTTTAGTAAACAATTAACGAACGTTCAGCTTTCAAATTGTTAATTTTGTCACGAAATACAAGCAATATATGTCGTTTTGGCGCTCTTTAATGTGGCCTGACAGATCACTCAATTAGCATTTCTACCTTGGAAGAAGCTTGTATAAAACAGCTTAATAACAATAATGTTACGTAACGTCAAATTTACCTTAGTCAGCTAGAAAAATAACTATAGAAAGGGGCATTTTGCTAAATATATGTGCTACCCTGTATATCACATGATCCTTATATTTTTACTTAACCTGTTGTGTACATGAGAAAGAATGGAAGGAGCTAAAAATGAAATTCAGCATTACCCATATAATTGCATATGAAGAGCTGCCTTTCACCAAATTTACCTCTCAGATATTACTAATGAAGAAAAATATACCAGGTGTGTGCAAGACATACGACAACGTTTATAGGATGCATTAGGAGGAAGCCTATATACTCATTTGCCAAGTGATGCTGACATTATTATGGTCTGTGACACTGTTTCAGATTCTGTGTAAAGAACAATTCTTTGTGACTGTATGCAAGTTGGAAAAGCAATTCAGTTCCTACTTTAAGTGAATCTTAATTCCCAGGATATCCACAAGATGGATGAAAATGCTGATGCTGTAAAAGGAGGGCAGATGTGACAAAACATAACAAAATTAAAACACATTTATTCTTTTGTGGCACTTAAAAAATAATTTGGTGCCTATTTCTTTCCCTTATAGGAGCCAATGGCGCCTTTATTTATTTATTTATTTTATTTTTTTCGTCTGGAGCCCTGGATCTGTTTACATCCTACTGACTGTTAGGTTTAGAGGTAGGGTTAGGGATGGACATACTGTTACTTTTTTTCATTTTTTTTTCTCTAAAAATCATACACTTCCATACAAATCACATTATACAAATTCCTACTAAATGTAAATAGTTACATTTTCTCTTGGATTAACTAATTTTCTTAATACTTGAACATATATATTGTTGTCCCATTTTTTTATTTGAAAGGAATCATTTTTGATTACAATGATTCAATTCAATTCCTGAAAATTAGTGTTTTCAAAAGTACGGACCGAGATACCAAGTCGGTACTGAAATTTTGAAAATGTGACGCTTTGAGCGCTGTTGAGCGGATTCGGTAATTGTGATTGGTAATTGTGTTGACGTACTCATTAAATATGTCTGTATATTATTTAATTTAGATTATTATCATTAATGCAATTACTCATTTGTATTGGTTATTTGCAAGTGTAAAACAATTGGTATTATTCATTGTACATCTTTTTAATGCTTTTTTTAATGCCAAACATTTGTAATGTTCACTATGAAAAATGAAACAATTTTCGTTGAGAAAAAATAATTCTTTTTCAAATTTTCATTGGTTTTTGGGGTGAAATTATGACCTGGACATATTTTCATGTGATTCACCCTTGAATACTGTATATATACTGTATATATAAACATTACAAAACACACTTACACATAAACTGTCATCTTTTGGTTTATATTTTATTACAAATTGCAATGACTGAACTTTTTTATATTAATAATAAGAGTTTACAAATTCCTGCATCTTTTGCTTCATATGTCTGGCACTATGTCTGTGTTCTTACATGTGCTTACATGAAAGTCCTTCGTTCCCTGTTCCACTTTGGGTTGTTCAGCAGAAAATCCTCAGTGAGCAAATGTATTATTATTCACACATTGCAAATCTGCTTGGATAATAGATAACACCAGTTTAAGCCCAGGCCTGAGCCTAAAAATGATTTTTAGGGCAGAATCATCAATTATAGTGTAATTTAATGTAGGACAGGGTTTATTGCGTGTCTGGAGGCCTGTAAACCAGCCATCAGGATCCAGAGTCATGCCTACATTCGCAAATCTCTCTGGATCAAGAAAAAAAAAATCTGGCTGACTTTGCTCACAAAATGCAATAAATTAGATGTCATATGGTACTCAAAATACACTGTGACTGAAACTGTCAAGAATGCAGCCATTTGTGTCTCATGGACAGCAGTTTGCAATAGCGTATTCTCACTCTATTTTCAGCGTGACCCGGTTTGATTCTCTTTTCCGAAACACCCAAGTGGCTTAGCTTATTCTGAAAAACAAATCTCAGTCCTCAGACATGGTTTACGCTTTGGTGCAGACATGAACTGAATGGTGAGAAAGTGTCAAAATGCGCCCAGGCTAAGAAATGAATGGAGAGGTGACTGTAGAAGATAGCAGCCAGATAGCTTGCATGATATTAATTATTTTGCATTCTGCTTGACTGCCATGTATTGATTTGTGAAATGAATCGCCAACTCTGAACTTCTCAGAGACCTTGACACAGAAGATTACGAGAACGCCAAAACCGTATGTGATCTGTGAGGCATGACGTTTGAAAATGTTAACAGCAGTTTTTCAGCCAATAATGTGCTGATCATCTATCGCTCATAGTCAGGATCTTGTTCTAGGAATGATTTCTGAGGCACGTTGTGGCCGAACACTCTCTGGGACGAGGAACTGGGAGCTTTGCTAAGAGGTCACTGAGCTACACTCATTCATGAGGAGATAAAGTAAGGCTGTGAGACGAGGGCGACTGCCACTGTGGAGGGGCTATAGCTATGAATAGGATCATTCTGCCACAGGAGTATGAAGAATGCTTTGCTATAATCAGTTTCTGCTCCCATGGTGCAATGCATATTTTGTGCAACCAAGGCATTATCCAGCTTATGCTGTTGTGAGGACATGGGAGAAATGTCTAATTATCACACTATTTACTCCAGGAAATATTTCTCAAATTCTACATACTTTAAAGTCTTGGCTACAAAAAAGCTAATGAACATTTACATTGTTATTGTTCAAGAAAAAAATAAAGTTAATTCTTTGTTAACCTTTTTATAGTTTGCCAGTTTGGGGCAAAACAGATGGGGATATCAGGGATATGTTTAAGTCTGTTCAGTTTCATTGTGTTTTGGTTTCATTTTTCACTGTTCCGTTTTGTTCCTGGTCAATATTAGTTTCCATAGTTACTCATTAGTTTGTCACCTGTTCTTAGTTCTGCTGATTCAGCCTGGTCTCATTGTTAATACGTAGGTATTAATACGTAGATTTCAAAGACACAAAACGTACATTTTTGTACGTTTAGAAAGGTGCTAAAACGTACAATATTGACGTAATTATAGCACTAAAACGTAAAAATACTTATGTTTTTACGGTGAAAAAATGTAAAATATTTACAAATCTTTCACGTCATAAAGATATATGTATAATTTCCATTTTATCGTTTTGTAGATAAATGTAAGATCCCTAAACCCCATCCCAAACCTAAACATACCCATTTTATACAGAATGTTAAAAGAATAAAACATAATGGACAGAAATGTGTAGGAAAATGGCAATTTTAGTAAAAATATAACATTAAAACAATATTTTGAGCCGCTAATCCTACACCTACAGCTACCTCTAAACCTACCCATAACCATTTCTTAAAACTGTTATAAATACTGTTATAAATAAAAGAATAACAGACAAAACAAGCATAATCACAATAATTTATTTATTGCGAAAATGTCAAAAATGGTACCAAAAGTAGTTCAAATGATGATGAGTTCCAGTCACAGTCCTCTCCGGTAGTAGTTTTTTATAGGGTACAGAGCAGAATTTAACTTATTAATCCATGAAAATATGATGAAACCGGCTTCTCTCAGTGAAGGCACGCCCTCATTTCAAATGTCAATCCACTGAAACACGGCATGTCGCAATCTGTGACGAAGCAGGTGAGAACCAATGAGCGTTCAATATCAGTCCCGTAAACCACGTCGTAAAGCTTTGCTGACGGTCGCTGCTGCTGAGAATGAAGATGAAGATCGCTGGATAAAGGGCTGAATTCGGATCTGTTCCTTACAAACATATGGATTCTAAAGATATGGAGTACAGCAAACAAATAAAATGGATGTGATTTGTGAATTTATGTTGTGCTTTGGTGTATCTTATGGTTGTATTGTCAGTCGCTGCATAGGAGAAAACGCCTTCTGTGTCGCACAGCAAACAAACTAAATATTACAAAATGGTTAAACAATTACAGAAATGTTATTCATAAGGTTTCAAATTGTAGTCTTGTTTAACATTATGTAATCCTCCAAAGCGAGTTTGTAGCACAAGTCATGAACAGAAATGTTATTTTCATATTAAGTAGATGAGTAAACTGCTTTCAATAAATTCGACTAAAAACATTGTTAAATCATTAAAGCCACGATTTTAATATTAATACATGGGAATTCATATACATTCACACTTTACGTTACATGATTTACGTTTTATTGCTGTTAACATAAATATTTTTACGTTTTAGTGCTATAAATACGTGTATGAAAACGTAAGTAAATGTACGTGTGGTAGAACCACACTTTACGTAAAAATACACACGTATTCTCATGAGATCACGTTGGTTGATTACTCTGTCTGTGTATTTAAACCCTTAGTTTTCTCTGTTCGTTGTTCTGTGTTGTTGTTGTTGAAGGTTTTCATCTAATAATTTAATTTTATTTAAACTTTTTTTCAATTAAAACATTTTTAGTAGTTTTAACAACACTGAAGTTGTCACAAATGGAATCCGCTGTTAAACAGCCAATTATAGGTGTATCAGCTAAATTAAATTATAAAACACAAAACAAATCATGAAAAAAACAAAACAAAACAAAACAAAAACTAAAATTTAAAATGTAAAAATATCAAACTATTGTTTTGGCCAACAAATACTACAGTTTAGTAAACTGAATAAATTACTAAAATCTAAAACGCTTATGACAACTTACCCCAATAAAAATGTATGTCAGGATCATTTTATTGTGATTTTTGTTACCCAACAGATAATACAAAAATATGTTGATATTTTAATTTCTGAATAACAAAATTCACTAAAAAACAAGCAAGTTTAGTTTGTGAAAAGGCATCATGAAAACTTCATGGGATCGTATTTACTAGTGTCTAGATAATCTCAGAGCCAAAACATCTTTTTGCATGCTAGTCTTGCTATTTTTTTAAATGATTGATTTAACATGGCTATTTCAGAAATGTGTTAATATTTTATATTTTCTTCACAGACGGAGTAGTACGAAGGGAAAACTAAACAAACACACACACACGCGCACACACACACGCACACTTTTATACTGTACAAACTGTACATTCTATCCCCCTACACTACCCCTACCCATCACAGAAAACTTTCTACATTTTTACATTTTTAATAAAACATTGTTTAGTATGTTTTTAAAGCTATTTTAAATATGAGGACTCATGAAATGTCCTCATATTTCATGTTTACGTCATAATACCAGTGTAATACCCATGTCATTATACAAATTTGTGTCCTCATAAATCACACACACACACACACACACACACACACACACACACACACACACACACACACACACACTCTCTCTCTCTCTCTCTCTCTCTCTCTCTCTCTCTCTCTCTCTGTTACCTGTGGTTTGTGTTTGCAGTTATTTATCACTCTGTGTTTACCATGCGTGTGTTTGCTGTGAAGGGCAAAGGCTTTGTTTATTTCAGAAATGGAAAATGCCATAGAAAGATTTGTCACTGTGTCATGGTCAAGGTTGTGTTTGAGAAGAAACACAGCTTACTAACATAAGCAACTTGGTTTGATATGTGGCTGTATGTTTACTGAAGCTAGAATGTGATTTATTGCTCTATATATATATATATATATATATAAACAAGCGGTAACACTTTACAACAACGTTTCATTAGTTATCATTAGTTAACATGAACAAATGATGAAAAATACTTCTAAAGCATTTATTAATCATACTTAATGTTGATTAAAACATTTACTAATACCATTATTAAAATTAACAATTAACAACATTAACAATGAACAATGGTATTTTTATTAACTAATGATAAAAAAGAATACTGTTACAAATGTATTGCTCATTGTTCATTAATGTGAGTTAATGCATTAATTAATGCTAACTAATAGGACCTTAAGTGTTAGCAAATATACTAATCAACTGATGAGTCATGTTCATAAAGCCTGTTAGTTTAAAAGAGATTAAAAAGCTATTAATTTTATATGTCTTACAATTGCTTCCGACCTCACAACCATGGTAAAATCTTGGTATGGTAGTAGAATTTCTCATTAATCATGATCATTTTTAACTAACAAACTAGAGATAAAATAAACAGAGTAAGTGGAAGCAGAAGGATAAAAATATTGAATTTGAAAAAAAAAAAAAAAAAAAAAAATCACTTTCAGAGCACAAAAAAACTTTACTCCTGAATGTCAGGGTTAAATCTTATTTAAGTTATGTAACTTCATTCATTTGTGCTGGCAGTATGAAATGAGTACATTAGCATTAAACCTGCATAACCTTGAAGATTTTCAACATTTTAAAAACACCCTCCTCCTCTCCTTGCCACATTTTAACGGCATACTTCACCTCTTTCCATGCAGTTCCTCGAACTTCCCTGTGATGAGCAGTTTAAAGTATTTAAAGATTTCAGAGGAAATGAATGGTAACCAATTCTGACTTCTGCGGGACTCAAAAGCACAGACTTATGGGGAGGGTTTTGCATGCGGTGGTTTTGGCTTTGCCACTCTAACAATGCAGGCCATTAATGGAACTAAATTATTTTTCCATTAAAGATAAGCCTCCGTGTGCTCGCCCAACCTGAGTCCTGCAGCTGAGCGTGAGCAATTAAAACTTGCTATGACATTTGCCATCCTGCTGTTTTGTGAAAGATGAGGGTAATGGTGGTACCGTTGCGATGACCTTCGCTTTACCTCCTGTCGGTTATAAAGTGGCTCTGCACACGTTTATTAACTCAAACGGTGACCACATGGCAAGTTTTGGATGTTATAGTAGCAACCTAATAAATTCACTGCTCTTGTTCCTCAGGGTTATTGAATGTGAAACACTGAGGTGAAGTCTGCAGGCATATTGCGGCAAACACTTTAAAAAAAAAAAAAAAAAAATGTAGTTAACTAAAACAGTTAAACAAACTTTTAAAGTGGTGAAAATCAAGTTTTTAATGTTATTTATATGTCTATATGGTGTTTTTAATATGACAAATCATGTGCAAATTCCTGTCAACACCTTTGCTGAGTATTTTCTCCTTAAAACTGCAGTGAAAAAAAGAGTCTCAAACCCATGGTTTGAAATCGCTGATTTCTGTGACATCACAAACTACCTTGCAACCAATCACTTCAACCTGCCGGCCGGCTTTAGCATATCATTAACAGCAAACTAGCAGGGGAGTCTTGAGAGAAGCCAGGTTATCCCGGTATATTTTTCTGTTGACATGAAACATTGTGTGGATTTAGTGTGAGTTGTTCAAAGTGTTTGTAAGGACTGACTCTGACATGGCAAATGGGAACATGGTTTGTGTAACATTAGCAACACATTATTAGCTGTTTGATAACATATTCAAGCAAAAGGCTAATCATATTAATTACCGTTATGTGTCCGATGTTGTAAAGAGTGATACCATTGTACAGCGTTTACCTCAGTAAGTTGACCGAGTGGATCTCTGAGCTCGTGCGAGTGAGTGGAGGTGGGGCTAATTAGCATATTCATAGATCCCGTAAACTAAATGAGGCAAGGGTGTAGAGTTACATTCAAGCTGTTTTAAGGCATGAAGAAATTTTTCATTGTTTACACAAAATATGAAGCAGCACAGTTGTTTTCAATATTGATAATAATAATAAAATGTTACTTTTGCAGCAAATCAACATAGAATGATTTCTGTAGGATCATGTGACACTGATGACTGGAGTAATGATGCTGAAAAGTAAGCTTTACATCACAGGAATAAATTACTTTTTAAATATATATTCAAATAGAAAAGTTATTTTTTTTATAATAATATTTCAGAACATTACTGCATTTATTGAACAAATAAAGGCAGCCTTGGTAAGCATAAGGGACTTGTTAAAAAAAAAAGTGCAATTCCCCTCCCCCACACCTTCTGCAAATTCAAGGCAAGCTCTTTTAATTGACTTAATTCATTTTTTTAGAGTTTGTTATAATTAACATTATATTTCTGAACTTTGTTGGATGCCTGCTGCTTTGTGGAACTTAATGTTAGAAACTTAAGTTTTTACACATGTGTAGGGCTGGGCAGTATGATGAAATATAATGATAAAGTGTCTATTGTCGCGGTAAAATATCTGCTCAGTGCAGTATTATTGAAAGTTAATTATTCGTTAGAGTAACAAAGAAACATGCACGAATAAGAAAATAAAATGCGTGACGTGCTTGATGTTAAAAAGAGTAATTAAGCGCAATAAGCCGCGATAAAGACGTGTGCTTAAGAAAGCTGTCTCACAGACAGCATGCGAATGCTAATTCAGTTCTCTTTCATGGCTTATTGCGATTGAATGATCAGATACTCACAAATTTATGTGAAAATGCCCATCTTGTTGAGTATTTATGTAAACACAGTCGGTTATGTCTTAAGTAAACAGTTGGGAAAAAACAAACAAATGTGCATTAGTAGATCTGTGCATTCGGTCTTAAAGTGACAGCAGCCTAATATATCAGCTGCCGCACGTGTCATTACTGTTAATCAAATGACAAAAGACAGAGAAAATCACTTCTGTAGACTTAATAAGGATTAATGTATATTTAATTATTACAGTGCAGAGACTATGCAGTGTTTTATTTTGCATTTATTCAAATTTTGTAGTATTTCTGTAACTGCTTCTTTAAAGCAGTTTATTAGGGCCCGAGCACCGACGGTGTGAGGACCCTATTAGAATTGCTCTGTTTCTTATTATTAGTGCCCAAGCCACTGGTGGGAACGAATTTATGGCGAGAAAAGGGAAACAGGAAGCGTTATAACTTCTGCATACATTAATTGATTTTGATGAAACTTCGGCTGTGTGTTCATTGTACAAGGCTGATCACATGGATGTGACTATTGTGAGTCAAAGTTGTAGCACCACCAACTGGCAGCAGGAAGTGTGTCACTTTCAACATGCTTTGAGATCACCCTCTTATTTTTACCCGATTTGCTTTAAACTTCATCAGAATAATGTCAAAACATGGCAGATGTAGACCTTTGAAAAGAATCGTGATATCTCAAACACTGTTGCCATGGCAACACATCAAACTTTAATATTCGTTTTGGATGCTTTTGAGACTCTTAGCATGCTTCAAATTGTAGAAACGGGCGGGGAGGAGGGTCTATATAGCGCCACCTTATAGTGCAGTAAATGTAGAGTGAATTTGACATAGTCCTTTGATGTTTAACCGTTTTAAATGCCTATTGCCTGCTGTGCACAGTTGCCCTGAAGCCATCGTGGTGGTGGTGCCACCAGGCTTGGGCCCGCCATCGCTGCTTGCAGCTATATTTATTCTTCCGCTTCTGGCAAATGAATTGCTTTTTTGAGGGCCTAAACATGCTCTAAAAACTCATGAAACTTTGCACACGCATCAGAAGTGGTGAAAATTTACGTCTGTTGTGGGTTTCAGAATTAGGTGTGGCAAAATGGCTCGATAGCGCCACCTACAAAATTTCAATGAAGTGCACCTTGCGCTATGTTTCACGTACAGGTATGAAATTCTGTACACACATGTATCAGCCCAATCAATACAAAAAAGTTTCTTGTTACGAAATCTGACAACCAACAGGAAGTGAGATATTTTGAATTTTCTCTGCAAAATTTCCACACGTTGTACTTCAACGAACTCTTCCTAGAGCATTAATCAGATCAACATCATATTTGGTCAGTTTACTCTAAAGGCCTTTGCAACGTTAAATTGCGAAGATCTAGACTTTTTGCTGAAGGGCGTGTCCGTGGCGGCCTGACAAAGTTCGATGTTTCGCCATGAAACAGGAAGTTGTTGTAACTTTGGCACACATTGTCCGATCTGCCCCAAACTTCACATGTTTCATTAGAGTCCTGGCCTGAAGACATCTACATGCCAATATTCAATTAGTCATAGCGCCACCTGTGGGCAACAGGAAATGTCATATTTTACACTGTGATTAACTCCTCGTAGAGATTTAACCAGATCAACATCATATGTTGTCAGTCTAATCTTAAGACCATAGCGATGATACATATCAAAGATCTTGAGTTTTCGTTGAAGGGTGTGTCCGTGGCGGCCTGAAAAAGTCTGATGTTTCACCATGAAAGAGGAAGCTGTTGTAACTCAGGCATACAGTGTTCGATCTGCTTCAAACTGTGATAAGAGTCCTGGTCTAAAGACATCTATATGCCAATATTCAGTTAGTCATAGCACCACCTGCTGGCAACAGGAAATGGCATGCTTTACACTGTAATTCACTCGCATAAACACATTTCAATATGCAACGAAGTATCAAACATACTAGAAACACGTTAAATCATGCAACACTTGGCTATGTGCTAATGTTTGCGATTAACGCCACAAAACAGGAAGTTGTTGTAACTCAGGCATACGATGTCCGATCTGCTCCAAACTTCACATGTTTGATAATAGTCCTGGCATCTACATGGCAGTATTCAGTTACGGTCACAGCGCCACCTGTTGGCAGCAGGAAGTGTGGCACTTTGAAATGACTTTGCCACAATTCTCCGGTATTTAATCGCTTGCATGCATTTCACCCACTGTTCACTGTTTTCCTAAGTCCAACGGGTGGCGGTGAGCCCGGGTGTGAGGGCCCTTTCATCGCTGCTTGCAGCTTTAATTTAATTTGCATCTCTTATATTGTATTTGTTCTTTTAATAACAAGGGTAAAATATATATATATATATAATTTTTATTTTTTTTTTTTATTACTCTGGAGGTGCATGAGTAAACAAATACTTTTAAATGATGATCGGTCGTGACTTTCTAGAAAATACAGTGTAATTCAAACAGTGTAAATACAGTGTTTTCATTTTGAGTGTTTTGTAATGAGCAGCACTTTCTTATGTGTTAAGAGTTTCTTATGTGCTGCTGAAATGCTTATTTTAAAGATTTTTCCAGGTTTCTAATCATTATTTCTTGGAAACTTGGAAATGAAAAATACACTGCTACTGGTCTACAGGTCAATATATCACATGTCACATATAGTAAGGGTTTTTCTTTTATGATTAGTTTTTCTCAAATTTTATTTGGCATTTATTATATTCTCATAAATCCCCTGCAGTTCCATCATCATCCACTGGTTGGGGAAACCCTGTCCTGGATTATAGATCTGTTTTGAAACTCATAATACACAACTTACGATTCAGACAAATGTTTGCCCTTCACATTTACTTTATTTCCTGGATCCCTCCAGCTAATTGGCTGGCTCCTCATCAGTCCTCTTATTGGCCGAAGTCCTTGCCTCTCTCACTCTGTCTGCATCTGAGGTCATCCTAATGAGGCAGGGAGCAGATCCTCTTTCTCCGGCCTCTCTTAGCTCCACTTCCTAATGCAGAGTGATGCATGACCAGCTGGCGTGCCCGTGTACAACTTCTGCTGATTAGAAAAATGCCTCTTAGACTCGAGCAGATACAGAGAGATGAAATAAACTGAGTTAATGAGGAAGGTGAAGCGCTAAGGATGGAGAGATGAGAGAGAAGAGGAGAGACTCTCTGCACTCACTTTAAAGAGGCTTTGAGTTTAGTTTGTGATTGGCATCAGGCGGCCTCTTCATGTGGGGAACGCCGACTGTAGATCCTCGGTTCAGAACATTATAATACTGTGAGCGGTCTTTGCTTGATTCTCAGTTCATCCTGACACTGAGGATGCCATTATTTTGAGACAAAATGAAGCATGTTTTCAGTTCTCAAAATTTACATATACAGAGGCCAAAAGTTTCATGTTAAATAGATTTAAACCTTGAAATAAACAAAGATTATTTTTAACATTTTTAAAACAAACGTATGATGTAATGAATAAGATGATGCTTTTACACTATTTCTAGGTCACTAATGATAGTCAAATGTGTTTTTGACGTTGATGTAACATTTTTCACAAACTCATGAATGTTATGTCAGCTTGAGTGATGCTGCCGTTAAAGCAAAAGAGAGACAAATACAAAGACATTTTGAAGACATTTTACAGTTCACTTCAATTATTACACTGATATTATAATTTCCAATTTAAAAAAAAATGTATGAAAATAGAAAAGAATGCAAAATAATTTATGCTCTAGACATTTGAGACCCAACCCACTGTACATCTACCTGAAGCTGGATATATTTTAAGTTGTAGATACAGTATATATGAGGACGTTCAATATGTAAGATCAATTTGAGATTATCAGCATCATCCGATAACAGAAGTGTGAACTTCATAGTCTAATGTCCTACTTTTTAATTAAATATTGTAGAAAATGAATGTCAAAATAAGATTTTCTTGTCAAAGTGATAAAAAATAAGTATATCCTCCTGAAAGCTACAAAATAAAACTAATTACATTTTCTAGTGCCAGTTAAAGGCTTTTTTTAAAAACAAGTATGTGGAACCAAAACATTTAAATAAGAGTAGTTTCTCAACAATTAAAAGTGTTATATAGCCGATGTAATGCTTATGTAGGAGAGACTTATCAGAAGACTTATTACTTTGAACAAAAGAGGACAATGGTATAAGAGGATCACCAAAGCAATGTTTTAAGTGTGAAAATATAGCAAAAGTAACACAGAAACTGAAAAGAAATGGACTTGTGACAAAGTCCCTGAAACAATCAGTTTAGGCTTTTATTTTCATTTGTATCCAAAATGTATGGCATTGCAAGGGGGAGGAGTACAGTGTGAAGTGTCTGGTCCCACAGTCAAGTTTGGTGATAGTAAAGTTCTTATATAGGGATGAAAGAGTGCTGAAGAAGTGAGGGATTTGTGCTTTATTAATCTGTCATGAATTCATACACCATTGTCTGATGTAATACAAAATCTTGAAACAGAAGATGTTACCTTCTCCTTATTTCCTGCGTTGTTGGGCACATTTTCAACATGACACTAGCTGTGTTTCCATCCAAAGTTGTGAATTTAACTTGTGCGCAAAATTGGAATGTCAATGGAATAAAACATTGTGAATAAAGTAGCTTTTCCAAGAGAACAAAATCACCACAAAATCAAAATTGGTGCAAATATCTGTAATAAAAATGGAAGTTGCTGCAAGTAGGGAAGCCACTGTGGCTCTTTTTTCATACATCATAGATGACTTGCGCCTCAGAGCATGCAGACGAAATGCAATAAATGCAGTCATGTTATCTTGTGTTCAGATGCCTGGTGTTTCGCAATCGTATGAGACAGTTCTGGGAGGGAATTAAACCAAATCATTCTGATGACAGACTTTGGCTCAGGCATTTCAGAAAGAACCAATATTTGAGATGCTGTGCACTGAAATTGGTCCACTGGTTAGTTCAGTTATCCAGTCACATTCACCGTTGAGGCAAAGTAACGTGAGTTTTTTTGTTTCGCATCGAAGGATTTATTCTGTAAATGTGTTTCCATTGTAGTTTATGCACACATTTTAATTGAGCGCATACATTTTTTATGCACATTTTTAGAATTTATCCGTATCTTGCCGTTTCCATACATTTTTTTATGTGATATCCCAAAATGTGCATAAATTAGGTGGATGGAAACATATCTAATGACTCTATACCAGCAGGGTAAAAATCCTTCAGTGGACAAATATTTCAATTGATCTTAACACAACTGGGCACCTTTGGGGGTTTTGTAGAGACAAGTTGGTCAACACTCCTTATCAAACATCAGGGCGCTCCAGGAGATCATCATCCAGGAGTTAAACAGAATAGATGTGACAATTTGTACACTCAGGGTTAGTAGTATACTTAAAGTTATGGAAGATGTTTTACGTACTAAAATATTACACGTCTGTTGAATTTAATCAAGGGTGTACTCATTCTTTCAACCCCTCATTTAAGCCAAATTGGATAATTTACTTATTTTATAGATACTGACATTTTTTGAAAGGGTTCAGATATTTTGTGTCTTGCAATATTTTATTTTTTTAGATTTTGGATTGATCCTTTTTTGGTGGAAAACAGTTCTGTAAAGTGACTACAACCAAAATATTCTCTGTTTCAAAGTTGAAAAGTTGAAATGACAAGTTGAGTTCTGATGAATGCAGAGATGTGAAACATTTTCAATGAGATTTTCTTCTCCAATAACACTCAAAGATTCAGTAAATACGTGCTTACTCTGGGTAACCTCTTGCCATGTTTCTTCTAATGAGATCCTAATATGCTTCTTCACCTTACACATTAATGAAATAAACTGCCAGGAATTAGATGCCTGGAGGCTGCGTTTACCAAAGGGTACATCCCTGCAATAAGAAGCAGAATCTAAATGATGCCCATTTCAGCCTTGAGAGAGCGAGAGATCTGAGAAAACATGTAAATAACAACAACAAACAGAACATCATCTTATCTGGATAAAGTTCTTTCTGGTGCACTTCACCGAAGTAACTCAATAGCTTTGAGCTTCTCTGAAAGTAAACTGAATTGCTCTCACCTCTGCACACACATCTCACATCTGGATGTTGTGGTGGATCGATGAAGACCTGGGACACAAATGGCCACTAGAGGAATGACAGAAGCTAGACTTCTGCAGCTCACGTGAGGATCTCCTGCTGCTTTACAGCTGCTGCTCATCAAAGACTCTTCACTTGCAGGCATGTGAATAACATTCATTAAAGCAGCACCACAGGCACATTTTGTCTGAATCAGAGAAGGAGATTAACCATTGCTACAGACAGAGGTGATGTGAATGATATTTTTACCAATCAAAATGTTGCACAACGCATCATTGAACAAGGAGATTTGAAAGACTAAAGTCCTTTTGTGAATGTGCCATTCAGTCCATCAAAAATAAGATGTATTATTCCATAGAGAAGATGAAAACATTATTTTAGAAATCATATTTTAATGTCTTGAACTCATAGTAAGGGGAATGCTGGGGTATAGTAAGATATTTTAGTAATATTTATATACTATTATAGACAGTATTTATTAATATTTTAATTCAGCTTTTGTTTATTTTAATTTTAGTTTAATTTAAAATTTTATTTAAAGGGGGACTCAGTAGTATTTAAAATACACTGTTTGGAAGTTAGTCGGGCCGATACCAACAACAAACGTCTAACCCAGTGGTTCTCAAACTTTTTAGAGTGGAGTACCCCCTGAAGCATTTAACATCTTTCTGTGTACTCTTCCACTTAGACTACAGTAACACCTTTTCCATTAAGGGGCAAGTCACACAATACAAAAGAGCTCAAAAGAATATCACTGGAATAAAGGTTTATGACTGGGCAAGCGCTTTAGGACCCGCGTTTATATTAGAAAAGCATTCCAGTGCTGGAGAGAGCTAAGTGGGAAGGCCTGAAAACAGACGTGGATTCTGCTTTGATCCCGCTACTCATGTGAGTACACTGGGTTTTGATGGTCTGGAGCTGCTGTGCTATTTGCGACTAACAACGAACACTTTGTATTTACTCTTGTGTACTGTACATTCATTTTTTGTGCTTCCTTGTCGTTTGTTCATCATCTGCGCTTTATTTTTTGTGAAGCATGTTGTTGCGAGTCAGCTGTGATAAACAGACATCACTCGCATTGCAGGTGTAACAGTGGCCAGATGCAAGTCTTGATGCCCAATTCCGATTTGTTGACTATATCCTGCATTTACACTGTACACTTGGCGAAACAACCCAAGGTAGATGTACTGACCCGGAAAAGCTTAGGCTGAAAAGGAAGTAACAACGGCATGATTTGCAATTGATGCAGACAAAATGATAATACGAGCTTTTGCTTTCCACACCATCTTTAAAGGTCAAAACATTGGGTTGAGACTCGTCCTCCATTGCTCCACTGAAAAGAGTCATGTGATCACGGTTGGTATCCACCTGAGTTGACGTCATTCGCATTGACGGTAATATCCGATCTATCCCCTTACATGGCAGATGCAAATGCACATATCCGAATTCATTTAAGATTTATTTCCACATATGAATGAGGCCTGAAACCTCTCTGAGAATATCGGAATCCATGTGCCTTTTTTCCTGCTTACATGTTCGTGGGGCATATCCGATCTGTGCCACATGGGTGGAAAAAATTGGAGTTGGGTCACTTGAGTCATGTAATGTAAATGCAGTCTAAGACTTGTACTCAGGTTGTATTGGAATTGTAACTTGTAACTTGTAATGGAGTCATTTTTGCTGTAAAGTTTCTGTACTTTTACTCAAGTTTGGTTTTCAGGTACTCTTTACACCTCTGGAATGGGTGCTCCTTATTTTGTCACACTGAAGGTGGCAAACCTAAGCAAATGTTTCTTAAAATCTGGGGGTACTGTGTTTTCAGCACTCATTTTCCAAAGTATTCGTTCCATTTTAGACCAACCTAATCTGGTCCCACCTTTCTATATTGTCAGCACATGAGTTAACACACTTAGCTGTGATGCAAAGTTGTTAGTTTAACTTGTTTTCTCCATTTTAATGTGAGGTGCTGGAAGGGAAATGCGTGGAAGAACCTTTTTGCATCTGTATTAATTGGTGGATGCAAAGTGATCAGAAACTTTGCTGGACCGTGATGAGGTAGAGAAATTGTGACCTTTTGGGCCAGATGACCAGAGTTTCACAGGTTTGTAATTCAAACCTTTTATACAGGCCTGAGAGAAGTGTGAACATGCTGGATAAAAGTTTCACAGCGCTAATTGGAGGAAAAATGGCTGGCTCCAAAATGCATTGTAGTCACATGCAAAAAGAAGAGAGATAAAAATAACAAGAAAGAACTAGTTTTTTTTTTCCCTGCACTATACTGTTAAAAAAGTTTGGGGTACGTTTTTATTTATTTATTTATTTATTATGCATCATGCATTAAGTTGATCAAAAGTGACAGTAAAGACATTTATAATGTTACAAAAGATTTCTATGTCAAATAAATGCTGTTCTTTTGAACTTTCTATTCATCAGTGTTTGCTAGAGTGTTTCTAGGTGGTTGCTATGGTGTTTTGGGTGGTTGCTAGATGACTGCTTACAGCTCAAGTCAGAAAAGTCTACTCTTAGGTATTAGGTCCCTTCTTGAATGTATCTTTGATTTTGTCACTTGTTTTATTGTTAACTAGGCAAAAATCATTAGCAGAACATGCTTCCTCAACAAACCACACTATTTAAGTTTTATTTGTAATTGTTTACTGTACAAAGTTTGTATGAAAAGTTTGTGTACTGTCCCAGCCAACATTTGAATGTTTAATGACCGTTGAAAAGACATCCCTCTGACACGTCCCATCATGGTTGAAAAATAGTTGTCAAATGAAATTTGAACGGACGTCTTTGACATTATCTTATTAATTAATCAATCAATTAATTATTATATATTGAACTACACGTGGCTAAAAGTCAAAGCAACAATTATACATGCAACCCCAGAGAATTGTAGACATGTCAAAACATATCTGAATGCATTTTTAGGAAATGTTCTGTGTTACATATTTGTATCGGTTTATGCTGTCCTACCGCGACTATTTTTGGCCAGGGACACGACGTTGCCGTCGAACCAGTGTTTGCTGGGACTGATAAAGAATAGCAAAGCTTGTTAAAAAATATACAGTGGCCTATTTATTCAGTTTTTGATGAGAACTTAAAAGCAGCATCATTGGTAACAGGTCTAAAGGATCTCGACTAGCTTGTGCAATCTCTATTCAAAAGATAAACACAATCATAAAGTCTTCATTCTACATCAGAGAGACTTTAAGGATCATTTCTAGACAGCAGAGAGAAAATCTATCAACAGAGCCGAAGGCAAAAGAGAAGAGAGACACTAGGATACAAAAGAACAACAAGCTCAAGTTTGTGTTTGGACTTTTGTTTGATAATTGCATTGTATAAATCATTGCATTTAGAAAGTTCCATTACCACAAAGAATAATTTGCATTGTCTTGGTGAAATTCTCTCGCTGAATAGCCACAAGAAAAAAAAAAAAAGATGCATGAATATCCCAGCACTCAACATCGTCTCCCTAATTGCATAATTCAAATAAAGACATTGAATAAGGGTCCGTGAGAATGTAGCTGTCTATAAAGAACCGCATAATCAGAGCATTTATCCCTTTGCAGCTTGTCCTCTATAACCAGGAATTGGAAGGGAAGCAGAGAGCTATGCAACGATCTGTATTTTTCTATGGACTTTTTTGGTAGACTGTCGTTTGAATCGCCACTCTTAATAGATTCCTGATGAACTGAAAATCAAATTCAGAAGTGGACAGTGTCTGTGAAAGCATCTACACTGGCAGCACCAATCGCACCTTGCTAAGGCTGGTAATTTCATGGGTTATCGTTTCCTTTGATCCTGCCTGGTTGTCTATATTTGATCTTTTCTCATTTACGGGGAGCACAGAGTCACCAGTTTAATGATGTATCGGCCTGTTAGGGCGCAACTGAAGAATGAACTGTACAGAATTGATTGAATATACTGTATAATATCTACTTTCAAAAGACATCCTGTGTAGAGATTCAATACAAAATGTTCTCTTTCACAGGCCAAAAACAAGTGAGAAATACAATTTACCTCAAGTGGGCTGAATGCAAAAATATTTATAGGTTGTTGGTTAATAACTTAAAGGAGTCATTTCTAAATTAATCAAAATTTTCTTTGATCTTCTGAGATATAAGAGCTGGATGTTGTAAAGAGGCTGTTATTGAAAGATAAGTATGAATAGTAAGAATAGTAGAAGGGAACCCTATATAAGCGAAGTTGTGTGCCTAACTTACTTAATTTAGACCAACTAAAATCAGTTTCAGTTGAACAGTTCTCTGTGTGCATCTCTCTCCAGCACACAATCACACACACTGCTAAGTTCTTGTTCGTATTTTGCTTTGGGGTAAAAAGAACTTTGAAATACCTTTGCAGCGTTATACTGTTAATGTGTTCTGACGCAGTCCACACTACTGAGAGCGACGTTTAGATGAATATGTGAATATGTGCTGCGTGCTTTTCTCTCAATAACAAAATAAACACAACAAATATGACAGCGTTGAAAAAAATAGTAAGCGTCTGATCTAATCATATTGATATGGATATGTTTGCACCAGCTCTGCGATTCAGCTCTCCAGTCTCACATGTCACATTTATTTATACCACTGTATATACAATATAGCATAGCCTATTGCTTCAAAGCCACAAATATCATAACTATCTATAGGCCTATTGTTATTAAGACATGTATTCAAGAAATGTATTAAAAACAGAAAGACGTATCGTTTCAGGCTTACTCAAAGGCCGCAGAAACATGGTAGGCTAGTGGGTTTGTACCGCACTTCAATCCTTTCCACATCCAACGTTCTTGGTTTGCTTCTTATTTGTTAAATCCAGGCAACTGTTTGATGAAACATTGATTAAAATTAAGATAAAAAATTAAGAAAATTCACTTTAAAGAAAGGCTTTCTACAAAATAAAAATTAATGAAGTGGTCAAAATCATATCTGACCCACTCCATATCTCCAGACATATTGCACATCTTATGATGTAGCCTATCTTGCTCATGCTGTTCACTTTTCATAATCAAAATAGGTGAAATTAAAAAATAATATTATAGACTAATATTTAAACATAAATATGAAACTGAATTTCATGAATATGAAATAGGCTAAGTTTTCTTTAACCCTCTGGCCGACGAACGCACCGGCGCGTTCTGATGGATTTTTTCCTCATGACAGCGGAAACAACTTAAAATACTATGTCATTTTTGGCCATACAGATAAGTGCAAGACATCATTATAAACTATTAATGTCTACTTTAATTTGTGTACACTCACATAACAACAAAACCTTGTGTTTTTGTAAAGTAAAGAAAATAAACAGGGTGCACTTTCAGCTGTCTCTGTCTCTGTGAGAATCTTTCTGAAACACATCTCAAAAATGAACTGAAACTCAGCAACCAGGCTACTTATCACTCAAACATGAAACATACGTCTAAAGAAAGCTTGAAATGTCTACTTGTGTGATTTTGAATCTCAAACCAGCGCATTTCATTTGAAATGTGTGTATCGCAAGTATTCTGTGTAGTCACTTCGTTTGCAGGGGCCCGCTTGCGATGTGGGCAGGGCCCGTGTTTCTGGCAGGGCCAGTGCACTGCCTTCACCATCTGTAGTTACGCCCCTGGCTGGAACTAATTATTTTTTCAATCGATTAATCTATCGATTATTTTTTCGATTCATTGAATAATCTAACAATTACCCCTCAACCCCCCAACCCTAACCTCTTTAATCTATTTATTATTAAGACTGAAGGCTTGCAACACTATAGATCATGGCACATTGGTGGGAACCTTACAAATGTACCCTGGTCAAGGGTGTAGAAAAGCTTTCCTCATGCCTGGTGCTAAAAACTCTAAACACGAAGCGATAACCGACAGGGCCTGAAGATCTCCTATTCTCTTAAGAGACATTATAGCCAGAAGAAACACAGTTTTCAATGTGAGAAATTTCTCTGGAACAGATTCAATAGGCTCAAAGGGAGCCGTAGACATGCCTTCCAGGACAGTGGAGACCACTGTGCCCAGAAGCAACCAAGGTAGGGAGATGGGCACCGTATGATGTTATCCATTTCCCCCTAGAGGGGTCTGCCCTCAAAGGCCTGAACCTTCTGTGAACCTTCCCTCTTTGCCAAAGCCTTCCTCGAGACAGTCCTCAGATCCGTCTTACCCCTAGAAGTCTTCGGATGAGCGTGTTGCCCGACCCCCATTCTTTGTGTGAAATTGCTTGAGAAGCAACACTTGTCTGGTAGTCGGCTTGGGCTGCTACCACCCAGCAGTCCCTGAGATCTGAGTCCGGTGAAAGAGATGTTGCTGGAACACCACTGCCTGCTTTTTTGCCTCTTGAAACCTTTCGACGACTGAGGTGACAACGTCGCCCGAGGAGGCCAGAAGGGGAAAGCGGAGCATCCAGGAGGAAATTTTTGTCCTTCTGTTTTTGTCCTGTCCAGACAAATTCAACCATAAACGCCTCTCTGAGGCCACCAGGGCTGCCATAGACCATCCGATTGATTTGGCCATCTCCTTGATGGCCCAAAGAGATAAATCTGTGGCCCGGCCCGAGGTGTGGAGATCGGGAAAAAACAGCAGGCCCCGATGAGGAGGTTGTGATTTTGACAGCAGGAAACGTTCATGTAATTTACTCTTTGATGAACTTCCTACTTCTCGGCCGGCCAATCGATTTAATTTAGGACACAACCTCCATAAGCTCCTCATAAGCAGGAGTGTGAGGAGGCGAGTCCTCAACATCTCTTGCCTCGATGCTAACAATATCCAACTATATCGCACTCATGTACTGTACTGTAGATTTAAATTTAGCTCAGCTATCTACGATCACGTTATCTTGTGAACACAGTATAAACAATGACTTGGCCCATTATTCTTTTCAAAACGTCTGTCTGAAAACATCCATAAATTCAATCCTGAAGGGCTTATTTAGTTTTTTTTTTTTTTTTTTTGTACCATTATCATAATTGTTTTGGCTCTTGATTACAGATTACAGTTGATTACAGTTCTGTACCCAAGAATATAGACATTAGTATACCTAGTATTGGGTCCAGGTGTTGTCAGTCAAAAGATTTGAAAAGAATAATGAGTCAAGTGATTGTTCATACTTCCTGTGGCAAAGGAAATGACCACTTGTTTGCACATTTGAGCCACCGAATGGTGACAGGCTCCAGCTGCTTTTGACATTTGAGGTAAATGAACAAGAAGTCACAATTTTTTTTTTGTTTTTTTTGTCCTGTCTTTTTCAGCAGAAAATGAAAACATTGGAGGGTGGAAAACAGGGATGTGTGATAAATTTGTCTCCTAGGTAGTGCACCAGCTGTTCCTTTTCCTTGACTGCAGCACTTGATAACTTGGCTGCATCTAAACTGATTAGCTCGGTTTGAACACTTGTTCTGTACTGCTTCATCCTTATGAGTGTCAGACTTATTATGGAGAAGAGAAAGAGAGAAAAACAGTGGAGACAATGAGCCGGTGGTGCAGATGGTTGTCTGACCCGCTGGAAGCCCGGGCATCCACAGATGAGATGAGTGTTTGTGCTCAGGTCCTGTAATTGGTTATTAGAGTCAAACTGCACACGATGCGGCCTCATGCTGTCATAAAGGAGGAGAGAGAGAGAATGAGCTAGAAATGAAGGAAGACGGCAACTTTGAATCTTCATTATAGCTCATTACAACATAAATGGATAGATAGAGAGACAGATAGATAGACTTGTTTTCATAACTTGTTTTCATGACGGATTTATTTAAACATATATTAAGTAATTAAGACATCACTAACAGGTTAAGTAAAATAAAATGAATATATAGACTAATATAGTACATATATTTAGCGAAAGAGTTAATTTCTCTAGTGAACTATCAAGCTGTGGACACTTGGCTTTAATAGGTAAATGTGTGACATTGTTAACAAGCTGTTTTATTGATGTCTTTCCGCGGTTGAAACACTGACTTGATACGTTTCGGTAAGTTGTACTGTATCTTTCAACATACCTGTGTATAGATGTTCATTCATGTTGGTTCTGTAACTAGTAGTGAAGAGGAAGAGATGATTGTTTGAACTAAATAAATAATAATAACAACAACAATAAAGAAAATTGCAATAATATTAAGATAAATAGCCAGAAAAGAGAGGGTTGGTAACACCCTATACTCTTAAAAATAAAGGTTCCAAAAGGATGTTTTTACAGTGATGCCATAGAAAAGCCATTTTTGGTTCCCCAAAGAATCTTTAAGTGAACACTCCTTAAAAGAACTTTTTTCTTCTTGAAGAACAATTTATAATCTAAAGAACACTTTTCCAGTATAAAGAACTGTTTGTTCATTGAATAGGTTTCATGGATGTTAAAGATTCTGTGGAACCGATAGATGCCAATGAAGAACCTATATTTTTAAGAGTGTATGGCACAGAAAAGCGGATTAGATTAGAAGACTGTTACCCATTGAACCAGGACTTTGTTAAAAAAATGTATTATGGTTTACACAAAAATATTAGCAGCTCAACTGTTTTTAACATTGATAATAATAAGAAGAAATGTTTCTTGAGCAGCAAATCAGCATATTAGAATGATTTCTGAATGTCATGTGACAATGAAGACTGGAGTAATGATGCCGAAACTTTTGAATGTTTATTTTATTTTATTTTATTTTATTTTATTTTATTTTATTTTATTTTATTTTATTTTATTATTTTATTTTATTTTATTTTATTTTATTTTATTTTATTTTATTTTATTATTTTACTTTTTACATTCAAGGTCAACATCTTGCTTTTTTCATTAACAGGCCATTTTTCATTAGACATCCTATATTAACGTTCTCACAAACAATACACTAGTTGTGATCTGTTGTATTCGTAAACGAGTTTTAATTGTGTGAAAAATCACCTTGATAGAACAAGTCAGTGCAGTTCACAACCGTTCAGATCTGCACAGACAGACTGCAATAAACAACACTCAGCTAACCTCATTATACAGACGCTACCTGCATATATTTTAATTACCTCCCATCCTGCCAACACACCTACACGCGGCTTGGCAAGCCGGGCAGGTGCGTAAAGGGACGATAAAAGAGCAAGACATTCCCAGAGCAGGTGTAAAATGTTGGAAAGTTTATCTGTGTAATCTGTCTCTATAAATACTCCTTGGAATATAAAAGCATTTAGAAGAAAGATTTCGCTTTTCAGTCTCTTCCGCTCGAGCAATTAAGTTGTGGCTGGAGTCATTAGCGTCTCCACTCCCACAAACAAACTTAAAAGTGAAGGCAATTACCAGCAGCATGCTGTGATTTCGAGGGTGTTTTTGAAGATGGGTGGGCTGAGTTTGTGTGTGTGTGTGTGTGTATGAGCGTGTCTCTGATGGGGCAGCAAAATGGCAAACACCAAAATAGCATTTATCTGAACACAGGTGGTTGCTGTTGGTTAAAAAACAACAGTGCAGGAGCCAAGCAGACAGCAAACTCCGCCTTTCCATCCCTTTCTTGTTGCGTGTCTTTAAACCGAGCGTGAGCAGTGGGCATCCATGGCAGTGCCGTCCTATGCCGGGAGAATGCCAGCCTGGTTTGGGTAGAGACGAGGACAGCAGAGAATAAACACTAATGACGCCCATATGGTCCCACAGATAGATTAATGGAGCAGAGACTGTTAGAAACAGACCACAGAGATGCAAAGACAGGAGTGTAAAAGCAAACTGAATGTATAAATAAGTTGAAAATAAATAAATAAGATGTGGAAATTAATGATAGGAAACGGGAAGTGAAATATTTACTCTCATTCGGAGGAAACAGCCGGAGACACAGATTTACTGGTTACATTTCACTGCAGACTGACTGATGTCCTACTATCAAAACTTCCATTTTTATATAGATAATGTGACTCGTGTTGGGGTCTCCAAACAAAAGTTATTTGAAGAAAATATGCAAAACCTGCTGCCACAATGTTTTGGGTACTTGCCAGGTCATTGCTATGCTGTTTCTAGGATGTTATGAATAGTTGCTAGGTGGGTATAGGTGGTTGCCAGGATGTTGCTATGCTGTAATGGGTTACTAGGGTGTTCTGGGGGGTTGTTAGGTGGTTTATGGGTGGTTGCTAGATCATTGCTAGAGTGATATGGCTGGGTATGGGTGTTCTGGGTGGATGCTATGTGGTTTCCAGGATGTTGCTATGCTGTAATTGGTTACTAATGTGATCTGGGAGGTTGTTATGTGTTTGCTAGAACATTTTTTTTTTTTTTTTGCAGTTGCCGGTGTGTTTTGAGTGGTTGCTAGGATGGTTATAGGTGGTGTCCAGGACGTTGCTGTGCTGTTATGGGTTGCTAGGGTGTTCTGGGGGTTGCTGGGTGGTTTATGGGCAGTTGCCAGGCCAGTGCTAGATTATTATGGGTGTTCTGGGTGGATGCTAGATGGTTAAGGGGGTTGCCAGGATGTTGCTATTCTGTAATTGGTTTCTAGGGTTTTCTGGGAGGGTAGCCAGGATGTTGCTAGAGTGTTATGGGTGGATGTTTGGGTGTTCTGGGTGGGTGCTAGGTGGTTATGGCTGGTTGCCAGGATGTTGCTAAGCTGTAATGAGTTACTAGGCTGTTCTGGGGGGTTGCTTTGTGTTAGCCAGAACATTTCTTTGCAGTTGCCGGTGTGTTTTGAGTGGTTGCTAGGATGGTTATAGGTGGTTTCCAGGACGTTGCTATGCTGTTATGGGTTGCTAGGGTGTTCTGGAGGGGAGGGCTGGGAGGGTTGCCAGCAGTGTTGGGTAAGTTACTTCAAAAAAGTAATTAATTACTAATTACATCATCAATGTTGTATTTAAAATACTTTTCTAATTACTCTGTCTGAAAAGTAATTTAATTACTCAATAAGTAACTTACCGATTACTTCTTAAAATCCCTATAAACCTTGACCGGATAGACAATAGAAACAATAGACAATAGAAAGGAAACTCTTTTAATAATTACTTTTTAAAACATTTGAACTTTATTAAAACATATACTATAATACTTTTATTTACTTGATAATACTTAAATTTTCTTTAATAACAAATAGGGATGTCACTATACCAAAAATCTGGTAGTGGGTACCGATACCACCAAAAGTGCACAATACTCGATACCAAAGTCGATACCACGGTAAAAATATATAAAAATACAAAATAAAACAATGCTATATATTTTTTCCAGGTAGGTCTAATAGTAGTAAGTAAAAATACCACAGAAATTGAATAATCAAATATAAAATAACTGCATAGTCATAACTGTATTAAATATAGATTAATCCTTAAAGCTTTTCTTTTGTTGTTTGATTATCATTTATAATACAGACAGCCAATAGTAGACAGTAGCATGTTTTAAAGGCTGCTGTCACTAAGACCTAATGGACGGAGACAATATGCTGTTACACATGCTGTTCACATTCACATAACCATGGCAAATATACGCCAAGACGGTCATTTTGATATAACTGTGTGCGTATTTGAACGTTTATGTGTAATAAACCGCAAAAATCTGACACTCGCGAAAGGCGGCTATGTGTGTGTGTTTTTTTTGCAGTTGCTGGGGTGTTCTGAGTGGTTGCTAGGATGGTTATAGGTGGTTTCCAGGATGTTGCTGTGCTGTTATGGGTTACTAAGATGATCTGGGAGGTTGCTATGTATTTGCCAGAGCATTTCTTTGCAGTTGTCGGTGTGTTTTGAGTGGTTACTAGGATGGGTGGTTTCCAGGATGTTGCTATGCTGTTATGGGTTGCTAGGGTGTTCTGGGGGGTTGCTGGGTGGTTTATGGGCAGTTGCCAGATCATTGCTAGATTGTTATGGGTGTTCTGGGTGGATGCTAGATGGTTAAGGGGGTTGCCAGGATGTTGTTATTCTCTAATTGGTTTCTAGGGTTTTCTGGGAGGGTTGCCAGGACGTTGCTAGAGTGTTATGGGTGGATGTTTGGGTGTTCTGGGTGGGTGCTAGGTGGTTATGGCTGATTGCCAGGATGTTGCTAAGATGTAATGGGTTACCAGGGTGTTCTGGGGGTTTGCCAGAACATTTTTTTTTTGTTTGCAGTTGCTGGGGTGTTTTGAGTGGTTGTTAGGATGGTTATATGAGATTTCCAGGACATGCTATGGTGTTCTAGGGGGTTGCTTGGTGGTTATGGGTGTTTGCCAGGTTGTTGCTATGCTGTTGAGGGCTTCTGAGGGGTCCCTATGTGATTATGGGTGCTTGCCAGGACGTTTCTTGAGTGTTATGGGTTGTTGCTAGGGTGTTTTGAGTGGTTATCACGTGCTTATGGTTTCCAGAATGTTTCTATGTTGTTGCTAGGTGGTTATGGGTGTTTTGCAGGTTGTTGCCATGCTGTTGCTAGGGTGTTCTGAAGGGTTGCTAGGTGGTTATGAGTGGTTTCCAGGATGTTGCTAAGCTGTGGTGTTCTAGGGCAGGGCTCTACGGTAACATTTTTCTTTCGGAGCACTTGTGCTCCTAATAAAAAAAATTTAGGAGCACAGTCAAAAATTTAGGAGCACTTTCTGATCAATAACAGACACTAACTTTCCTATTACAGGGCAATATTTGCCCCTTTAAATTAATTTCCACAGGCATTTTTACCATTATAAGAGCAATTTTTTTTTTTCCAATCTTATTAAATGTATGCAACATATTTCAATTTCTTAAATTAAAATAGAAAATTTGTTTTTAAATGTTAAACAATAAATTCAATTAGAACAATAAGACCCAATCAGACTATTACCTATCAAAATAAATCATCAAAAATCTTTGCACTGCAGAAGTGGCACAGAAGCTCTATCTGAAGTGGTTTTTAGACACATTTACATAGACTGCTTAATGCAGCTCATTGGTAAATAATGTTGTACAAATATTTGTAAATATAATTTTGAATTTAGAAATATGCAATAAAATTAAACTTTAAAAGTTTGATATTTTAAGTAAAAATAGCCTATGTAAAGTGTAAATATGAAAATAAATGTATTACATTTACCGCCAGTAGGTGGCGGTAAATCTTAATATGCGAGTCATTCATTCAGTCGTTCAAAACGCAGATTCATTTATGAATCACAGTTGCTTGGAGACGCGCAACAGTTCTGGTGTGGCTTTGCTTGAAACTGTTTTCAGAAATAGAGCAAAAACAGACATTATTGTGTCTAATTTTAAATCACTTAATATCAACTTGTTTATTGGCCTTCAATAAGATCAGTAAGTATCACGTTTGCAATGATGCCAATACTCGAAGAAACAGGAGTCTAATCGTGTGATATTACTTAATTTAGGCTACATATTAGGCTTGCTGCGCTCAGCGGTGTTACCGGTGTTCAGCCGCAACACCGGTTATATCACTTGCCCACGATGACCGCGGCACCGCCCCCACCGTCGTTTTGATTTTTTATAGAAATAAAAATAATTTAGTTCAGTTAGAGAACAGATACAGTTAAAAACTGAACGCGTCTGGTCAATTCAGTGAGCCGAATGAGAGTCGCAGCACGAGTCATATTTCACCTCACTTCCCCCATTTCGCCTCACTTCTCTGAATGACGATGGATGAAGATTTGGTTGCAAAGTGAAATGTAAAAGCATATTTAAGTGAGTTTGTCATTGTACATTTTTTTTTGTTGTGTTTTTTCATTAAGAATAATAATGAACCCACCCACCATTCAAGCAACTGCCGCCTCCGAGTTGCCGCTACTTCAAAAGCAAAAGTAAAATGTTTTTATTAATTTTTGGAGGCATTTTTGCCCTCAAGCCCCCTTTAATTTCCGACATTGCTTATGATAATCCAAATGTAGTATTTCCAGTTAATTTGGCTGAAACATCAGCAGCATGAGACGGTCTCGTTTCACCTTGTAAACAATCTTTGAAGTGTAGTCCATCGCACATGTCTTTTGCACTTGCTCTGCTGACTGAAGCAGCGTCTTTGAATGAAAGCATGAAAAGCAGCCCATTGCAGTGCGAAACATAACTCTTGTTCAGTGTAGATGCATTTTAGGAGGTGTACTTTTTGTTCCGATTGTATTATAGTTCTATTCATGAGAATCGATCGGGTCACTCACACAAGTGTGCCTAAATATTTTTTCACACTCGCACGCAGTTATTTTCAGGCGCAAAAGCGAGCGAAATGCTCGCACTGTAGAGCCTTGTAGGGGGTTGCTTGGTGGTTATGGGAGTTTGCCAGTTTGTTGCTATGCTGTTACTAATGTGTTCAGGGTGGACTTCACTTAACACCTTCATTCCAATGTGTCTCAAATGTGATTGGATAAAAATCAACACTGTTACATAAGAGGTTACGTTAACAGAAACATTTATATTATTTACAGAATTCAAAAAATGCTTTCAAATGCTTTAATAAAAGCAGAAAAGAAAAAGACGATATTCCACAGCACAGTGATGTATATGATGATTTGAAGCATATTATATATTATTGAATGTATGTAGCTGAATGTAAATAACAAAAATGCATTTGCACATTCATTAAATGCATGTTTATTTCAGGTGTAAATATTCAGAACTCTAGATATGGCTTGGGCCCCTCCTTCAATGTCTGTGGGAATTTTCGTCTGGTCCGTCAGGCAAAAATGTGTATTGATTGTCACAGGAAGGTGTTAACCACAAATAGCGTGCCGAATCAGCTACACTTCATGAAAACTGGTTGTCTTTTTCAGAAGGAACAAAAGCAATTGCGAAACAGATGGAATGAGCCATTTTTGGGACTGGATTACAGGAAAGGTATGGCTGTCGTCAGCAGGCACAGCTCCCTTTTCTCTGCCATTAATTTTAGTTTTTAAACCCATTGTAAATTAGTTTTTCGAGCTCATCTCTCAGCCTTTCCCACATTCTCTCCACGGCAGCCATCATAAGTTATTTTGCTGGCTTCCTTCATATTCCTCCTGCATCAGTTGTTCTCTCCTCACCTCTCTCATTTCCTTGTTCTCTCCTTTCTTCCTCTGGCCCTTTTGTGCTGTGTTCTGTGCGGGGGTGAGTCTCTTTGGGCCCGGCTCCAAGCGCCCGCTGATGGCTGCGGGGCTAATTCAGCCCGACAGGACATTAATCATGTGCCTATCGAGATTCTTTAGGGTGACTGAAAACCGATTTGTGTGTGAGAGCGCGTGTGTGTGTATGTGAGTGTGTACTTAACATAATGTGTGCACTAAATTACACCAGGCTGGAAATACGTAAATGAAAATTGATAGCTGATGTACGAATTATGACACATGGTTTTGCATGTGAAGTGACTGCTGCTTGTATAACAATGCAGACATTAAGAAATATATGCATATAAAGTTCATTTTCATATAGTATAGTGATTCTATGCTTTGCTTGCACCATGAAACATTACATAACTATTATATAAGAGCAAGACATTTAGAACAATGTGCATGTTAACACACTTTTAAAACAGTTTCTTTGTTTAATAATTTGAATAACATGAACGCAAGTCTAAATGAACACAAGTTTAACCAAGGAAAACATTTTAATTGGGCAATGCATTTTCAAGGCTTGTTGCTATTCATAGTATTGATGTTTCTTCTTCATCAGTAATGAACAAACTCTCACTTGTTCATTAAAGCGATAGTTCACCCTAAAATGAATATTTGTCATAATTTACTCATCCTCATGTTGTTCCAAACGTAGGGTGCATTTCCCGTACAGCGATGTATCTCGCTGCTTAACTGCCATAGTATGATGCATCGTTGAAGAAATCAACTAGCTAGTCCCGGCTGTTTCCCGAACTATGTTGGTTAATGGTTTCACGCAGATGGTGGAGTAATAACTATCCATTTGAGATTGAATTAAAGTTATTATCTTAACTCTGTGTAAAGGAGATGTTTTGAAGGCTGGGCTGGTCACCGTTTTCCATGCAGTTACAATGAATGGAGACTGAGGCTGTTATGCTTCAAATACAAAACATAAAATAAAATAACATTAGTCCACCTGGCTTGTATATTATATTTCAGGTCTTCTGAAGTAATATTATAGCTTAATGTAAGGAACAAACTGAAATTTAAGTCGAGGTAAATTTTTGGCCTTTTTTGGGATGTATAATTTTAATATATTGGTATCTGTTAATATCAGATATTTATTTGTTCATGCTTGTTTCTGTAAATTTTTCTATTTAGATTATCTTCATCTATGCTTACATATATCTTTAAAAATGCTGCTGATTTAATAGCATTGTTAAATGTAATCTTTATCAAATGTTAGAATGAATATACTGTTTATACAATACCTTTCAAATGTTTGTTTGAAAAAAAAAAAAAACTTTTATTCAGCAAGGGTGCTTTAAATGATTAAAAGTGACTGTAAAGACATTTCTTCTTTTCTTCATTTATTTGAAATAGAATTTACAGTGTGTATATATATATATATATATACTGTAAATTCTATTTCAAATAAATGCTGTTCTTTTTGAGCTTTCTATTCATGAAAGAATTCAGAAATTTCACCGTATTCACAAAAATATTAAGCAGCACATGGATAATAATAATAATAATAATAATAAGCAAATCACCATATTAGAGTTATTTCTAAAGGATCATGTGACACTGTAGACTGATGCTGAAAATTCCGCTTTGCCATCACAAAAATATATTAAAGGGGACCTATAATGCCCCTTTTACAAGATGTCTCTGGTGTCCCCAGAGTGTGTCTGTGAAGTTTCAGCTCAAAATACCCCACAGATAATTTATTATATAGCTTGTCAAATTTGCCCCTCTTTGGGTGTGAGCAAAAACACGCCGTTTTTGTGTGTGTCGCTTTAAATGCAAATGAGCTGCTGCTCCCAGCACCCTTTCCAGAAGAGGGCGGAGCTTTAACAGCTCTCGCTTCGGTTGCTCAACAACAACAAAGCTGGAGAATCTCACGCAGCCAAAATGACGATTGTCAGTAACGGTGTTCAGCCTTACGTTGTTTAAACCAGAGTCGGACACTGATGGAGAGACTCAGGAATAAGTTACAACTTTTAGAATACATCTGGACATTTCTAAATGGTTAGTGGATAAATTTACGTGGTTGCTGTCGAGTTGATTCAATTCATCGACTAGCATGTGTCGTCATGTTAATCTTTGGTGCAAATCCAGCGTTGAATTGACCCTCGTTTGTGAAGCAATCTGGTGTAAAATGACTGCATGGTAACTATACTCTACTACAACAACTCTTCCTCTCCTCTAAAGCAGCCCAACATGGTCTCTCCCCCTTTGTTGCGTGTACTCGTGGGCAGGGTTTATGTAAATTTTGGGGTTTGTGATGTCACCAACCTGGGAAGAAGCTCGTTGTAGTCCCTACCAGCCGTTTGTTGTAGTCCTTAAAAAGCGATTTCTGTAAAATCTCTCTTTGCAACTTTGAGCATTGTAACTTTGCGGATGTTGTTTATGCTCAAACAGCAACATTACACACAAACTAAAGTTAAAAAGTGAAACTTTTATATTTTAATATTTATATGTATTTATAATATTTCTGTTTTTACTGTATTTTTGTTTTGATCAGTTGTTACTTGAACAAATTTACGATTTTGTTACAAATACAGGTTTTGGTGCATGCATATTGTTTGGTTGGTTGGCATATAAGCTGTGAAACAGTGGACAGATGTACAATTCATGTAGACTGTACGGGTTGAAATTGGTCTGAAAGCAATTTCTAAAAGTGCTATTGATGACATAATTTGCCAATGAAAGAATGTATTTTTCATTTCTTCTTGTCTGTGCAAAAATTCCCTTTATCCTGCAGCTCACAATGCAATACATGCACAACACTATAAAACTGGCATCTTCTCCATGTTACGCTTCACCACAGCACTTGTTGATGATGTAATTGTACTGCGGTTCACAGCCAGATAATACAGTGTGAAAGAGACCTGCAAAGGCGGTGGAATTGAACTATTACGCTGTCTTGTTCTTCTATCTTAAATAGAAAATACAATAGATGTGCAATGCAACCCTTGTAACTTGGTGTTTTGACACAAACATTATTGCACAGAGTGGAGTGCAAATGTGTTACGAATTCTACACAAATGTGGTTCACGGAGGTGAGAAGTGCAAGAGGAGTGACTGCGTGCTTCCTTTGAGATTCATTCAAAGCGAATACTTTAATCTGATATCTCTCAGACAGCGTTTGAAACTCAGGTCAGACTCTCTCAGTCTGCGAGGTGTGAAGTCCGGAGGGATGATAATTCTTCAAGCTGTTGGGATTTGTAACCTCTTTGTGGAGGAGGACGCGGTGGGGTAATACGGGGTAGCCAGCAGTGGCCTGGGAGTCAATTAGTCACCGCAGTGCACAATACAAGCTGACAGCAACATCGGCCGGGCAGAGGGAACACACACAAACTCTCTTGCGCTCACTCCAGGCTATCAGAGAGAGCAGTCCCATGGCACTGTGCTCACCACCGCCTACAGCTTGTTAGAAGACGTACAAACTGGAGCTTGTGCGGAGAGCGAGGGCAAATATTTTAGGGTTATGAAATTCAAGAGGGAACAATAAATATGATGCACAGAAAAAGTGTGGTAACTGTGTTAGTGATAAAACATGAAGCCGGTAGGGTAGTTAATAATGGAGGCTGACACAACACGCTGGAGACCCTGAGGCTTGAATGCGCTCAGGTAAAGAACAGCGCGAGCGAAAGCCTTGAAAAGAGAGAAACTAACGCTCAAAACCTTGATAAAACCAAGGATGCACCATTAGCCATCTTTTCAGGGTTTCTGGTGAAATCGGTTGGCTTTCTCGAGCCATGACGAGACCCGTGGCACCACATTGATGTGAGTTTGTTTATCAGCATTTTCACAAATGTTCTGTAGACATGCCTTTTGTTATTCATTTATGAATATGTAGCTTGTTTTCCACAGAAATTTTCAGTCTGATTTGACAAATGCAACCAGAATGCTGTTATTTTATTGTTATTGCAAACAATAAAACAGTGTGCAAATTCAACAGACAATATGTTGTTAGTCAAGAAATTTCCTGGTAGCACATTGTGACCCTGGACCACAAAACCAGTCATAAGTCGCACGGGTATATTTGTAGCAATAGCCAAAATTGGGTCAAAATTCTTTTATGCCAAAAATCATTAGGATATTAAGTAAAGATCATGTTCCATGAAGATATTTTGTAATATTGTTGTCACGGTACCAAAATTCCAGTAGTCGGTACCAATACCAGTAAAATTTTACGGTTCTCGGTACCAATTTCGGTACCACAGGAAAATCTGTTGGAACTGTTTTACTCTTTTATTTAACTAGCCTATTTTTAAAAAACATATTAAATATGATGGTTATCATACATATAAATATTTGGAGCGTGTGTGTGTGAGTATGTATGTTTGTGTGTGTATATATACCTCAATGAAATAAATTTTGAAATATAAAAAATAGGCCTAAATAAACAAATTCTCAAACATCCATACTGAAACAGACGTGTGTGTTTATTTTAGCTATTCCTTCAGTGAAACGACACACTACAGCCTGTAAAACTATGAAATAAATATCAGTAAATAATGGTAACCTGAATAATAAGAAAGTTAAATATTATTCTAAAAAACATTTGTTTTAAATTTCCACACAAAGATGCGTCATATAGCCGCTCTGCGCTTTGAGATGGATGAGGGACACGAGCAAGAGACCATTTCTCTTTAATAATATCTTCATGTTATCTCCTGACGTTACAAGTAACTGACACTTGTTTTAAAAGGTCTAAAGAGCTAGTTTTATCCGTAGACATTCAGGCTATGTTTGATTTTGCGCTGCCAGAGAAAGTGAAAATAAAAAATCACCAGCGTGTGTAAAACGCACTATACAAATAAACTTGACGCGCCTTATAAATAACAAGCACAAACTGTGTTAAATAGAAATTGACGTGCAAGCAAAAAGGGTTTCTGTCCTACAGTGTTTTTTCTACTTTACCACAGTAAAGAATGTGAATATAATAGGCCTAATTAAAAGCGAACCAAAGGAAGAAATGTTTATAATCCCCTGCGTGAGTGAAGATTTGAGAAAAGAAACAGAGATTCCATGTTCAGTGGAATAACTAATGGAATATTGTTAAATTCTCTGCTAATCGGGTGACCAGATCGCGATTCGCAAAACAGAACACAAAGGCGACAAAGCTTAAAAGTATAGACTCGCGTACCTCTCTCATTCAGCATGAAACAAAATGTTTCCATGGCTGCTATGTCACATTTAATTGTTAACTAGCCTATTTCTTCTGTAAACAAAGCTTTGTGCTTCACTCATGTCATATTCACGTAAAGTACTGGCACAGGCCTATCAGTGGGTACCGAATATACCCGGATTCTCGGTACTACCGGTACTACAGAAATGCTGGTATCACATTTTCAAAATTTCAGTACCGACTTGGTACTGAAGTACCGGTACTTTTGACAACACTATTTTGTAAATTTCATTCCATAAATATATCAAAAATGTATTTTTGTGAGTGGATATGCATTGCTAAAGACTTCATTTGGACAACTTTAAAGGCGATTTTCTTAATATTAAGATTTTTTTTGCACTGTCACATTCCAGATTTTCAAATAGTTGTATCTCGGCCAAATATTGTCCTATCCTAACAAACCATACATCAATGGAAAGCTTATTTATTCAGCTTTCAGATTCTCAATTTCAAAAAATATATTGACCCTTATGACTGGTTTTGTGGTCCAGGGTCACATATTAACTACCATTTAAAAGTTTGGGGTCAGTAAGATCTTTTAAATGTTTTCAAAAGACGTCTCTTATGCTCACCAAGGCTGCATTTATTTGGCCAAAAAATACAGTAAAAAATATTGTAATATTGTGAGATATTGTATAACCATTTTCTAATTGAATATATTTTAAAATGTAATTTATTCCTGTGATGCAAATTTCCAGCATCATTACTCCAGTTTTCAGTGTCACATGATCCTTCAGAAATTATTCTATAATTATTTTTTTTTTCAGGATTCTTTGATGAATAAAAAATACAAAACAAAAGAACAGCATTTATTTAAAAGAATAATCTTTTGTAACATTATAAATGTTTTTACTGTCACTTTTGATCAATTTAATGCAGCCTTGCTGAATTTAAGTATAAATTTCTTTATTTTCAGTTTTGAATGGCAGTGTATATTGCAGATACGTCTGTTTGATGTGTGTTTTTTATCAGGAGGATGCAGTTATTAGAGTATTTGTTTATATGCAGTACTCTCTAATAGGTCCCTGTTGGATATTACAATGACATTTAGCAAAAGGATTTGTGATGTTTATGATTTACAATGTATTGGAATCGTTGGAGCACATCATTACATTTGTTTTTCTATTTTCATTTTGATTTGTTTTTCCATTTCCTCTAAATCCTAAATGAGAAATCCCTTTGGTGCAACTCTTGAGTTTCTGTTGTTGCTAACCTACTTTTGCATTATGTTGCCAAAGTACATTGCTAAACACAGCAATGCCATTCTTTTCTTGGAAGTACAAAATGCCTGGGGGGAACTGAATCTGCACAATACGTGGAAATGACCCCAATAACCACCAATGCATGCAGATGCAATGTAAAGAAAAAGAAGCGAGAGGAAGCAAATCAGTTTGTTTGTATTTTCAACACAAATATTGCACTCCTCTTCTTTTATAAAGTACATACTCACAGACATGAGCACAAACCTTTCAGTTTACATTTGTTGAGGAGAACTTGCGAAGTTAAACCAGAGTTATTATAGTTGAAATTTGAATGCAGTTTTTATTTCCATTTTATTTGTTCTTTCAGTTTAGTTTATTTATTTTTTTAGTTTAATTTAATTCTCTGTTTTAGGTAGGTTGTTCCAAACCTGTTTGACTTACTTTCTTCTATGGAACACAAAACAAGATGTTGTGAAAGATGTCTGTCCATATAATGAAACTCCATGGGGTCCAAGTTGTTTGAATCTCAGTAATGTCTTCTTTTGTGTTCCACAGAAGAAATGCATACTGTCACGAATAGTCCACAGATGAAGATGAAGGCAGGTTAATAAAAACAATAACAGGGTTTATTTAAACAAGAAGCTAACACTTGAGAAAGCACGCAACTGAAACACGAACAATACTGTAAAAATAAGAGGTAAACACAGAGAAACTATCTAAGAGTCCATGAAAATGAAATTAATTGAACAGAACCATGACATTACGCCCCCTCCTGAAAGATGTGACATCGTACCGTAGTAGACGAGATGAGGAAGGGAAGGTGAGGGCTTTGGAGGTGGACGAGGAGATGGCGAAGGGCTGGTGAGAGCAGGCAGACAGACAGGCAGAGAAGACCAGGGAGGAGCAGATGGTGGTAGCATCCATGGAGGAGATGACGGGAGGAGTGGCCAGATAGTGAAGACCCAGAGTGCAGCAGGGACGACAGCCCACGGCAGAGTCGGAGGAGGGAGGAGCCACGATGTAAACTTGGCAGGTGACATCCGGGGGACGACTGACAGAGATGGAACCATTGTTTGGGGATCCCAGGCTGCAAACAGAGCGCCGCTGGAACAGAGCGACACCGCACTGGAGACTAAGGCGGAGCTGCGGCACCGAGCATCCGATGCAAAACCAGATTTAATTTAGGCTTTTCTTCACATATAAACATTGATCAGGGAACATAAACAGAAGCTCAACTAAACCTGCTTGATGCGCGAGAACAAACCTCTTTTGGAAGCTCAAACGTAACACGAGAATGAACCTCATTGGTTCTCATGGAAGCTCAAACATGCTGCGTAACACATGAGAATGAACTTCATTGGTTCTTGCAGAAGCTCAAACGTGCTGCGTAACACACGAGAATGAACCTCATTGGTTCTCGCACGCGTCAAGCAAACATGCTTGAGCTTCCGTTTACCACAACTGATATGTGAGTTGATGAATGTTTATATGTGAATAAAAGCCTAAATTCAATCTGTTCATCATATAAAGCAACCGTGTCTCTTCAGAAAATTTGGACTAAGCCACTCAATTCATATGGATTAGTTTTACGATATCTTTATGAACTTTTTGAAGTGTCAAAGTGGTAGTTGCGTAGCTGTCTATGGAGGGACAGAAACTCTCAGATTTCATCAAAAAGATCTTCATTTTGTGTTCTTACGGGTTTGAAATGACATGAAGGTGAGTAACTAATGACAGAATTTTCATTTTTGGGTGAACTAACCCTTTAATGACGGAACAGTAGGCCTATTCTAAAGTCTTACCAATTACAGAAACAATAGTGTGCTCTTGGGCAGGTAAAAAAGACATTTATGCAAGTATAAGGAGTGTAGAGAAATATGATGGTAATATCTGAGAGCTGTATAAGTTCCTCAGGTTTACCTTCCTCTCTGGAATATTTTCACAGGTTAGCAATATGTCCCCTACAGTCATTTAAAGTTGGAGAAAGTGCACTGTAGACCTCAGAGCTGCTCTTATGGACAGTAAAAGCACTGTGGTAGGCAGGTCTGAACTCAAGTTCAGTTCCCAAAACGTAAAACAATGTTGAAGAGCCAAAAAGTGCAAGTTGTTTAATAGGCAGTGACTTTCACCGCACAACCCAGGGGCGGAAAGGAGAGGTCACTGCACTCAGGTCAGATGCCACATCCTACACACATCCATCCTCAGGACTGTGAGAGTATTAGCATTTGTTCCAACTTTTACAAAGTTCTGATACAGTAGTTATCCTATAGCAATGCTTGATGCTTGATTGGCTTGTAGTTCCCAACAAGCCTCTATTTACGATGCAGGCCTACGAATATGCCTACTTGTTTGTCTTGTTGTGTAACAACTAAGGCCGTTGTTGTACAGTTGCAGAACATTTTCAGAATAGCTTTGCTTTATTTTATTGTAACTGTATTGAAACTGGCCTTGACAATAATGCACCTTGATCACTGAGCAATTCAGTGTAGCAGTGCTCACCTGAAGCACTCTATCCTAACAATGCATCAACAATTTGCAACAAAATGCATCAGTAGTCTTACACTGTGATTCAAATCACTGATTGTTGGGTTGATGTTGTCAATTAGCTTTGACAGGAGTATGCACGCTCTTGACTATGACGGCCCTGACCTCTGACGACAACGTCACACTCTTTTCATGCACTAACACTGTAAAATGAACTTTGAATTGGTTCATGGAACTGATGAATAGGCTTTAGCTTAGAGCCAAAATAGTATTACATGGACTATGTAGACTGATTGCACAAAACATTGAAAACCCAGTGTTGACAACCAGTTGTATATCTAAATTTTTTTATTCAAACAGATGTCAGCGTGTACTCTGTTCTGCAGGTTTGTGCTTCGGACAATGAAAAATACCTCAAATTGGTATGGTGTCATACAACTTTTTTAAGTGTTATAAAGATGCACATGGCACATGATAAAGCAGTGGAAAAAAAACTGCTGTAGACTTGCACATTTCACATTTGACCACAATATCATAGAAAATTGTGGATGGGCTCTTTTGACTTGGCCAGTAAGCAATGCCCTAGAAACCAGAAAACCTTAGAAATTGCATAGCAATGCACTAAAACCATTTAAAATATATTAGTAAATGCATAGTTTCACATAGCCAAACCTTCAGACTGATTTCAGAAGGTCTGGACTCCATTGCAGCTTTCATTGGCCAAGGACAGCCAAAGAGGACGTCTAATGGCGCTGCGTGATCCTACTCGGCTCGGCTTGGCTCGGCACAGCTCGGCTCGCTTTACTTTCAGTTTGCTTTTCCACTGCAGTTTAGTACCGCTTCAAAGTGGGTGGGATTATAAAATGATATAGTTGCACCGCCTTTACTGCCGTGGATCTGCTCCTTGACTACTAACTAGTCTGGACCTCGTCTACTGACCACGATACGGCCATTTCTTTTTTCAAGCTGCGTGCGATGGTCGTTTAAAAAAAAAGCAGTGCGAACAAATGATACTGCGGTGGCTGTTACTGACTATTTAAATCTAGCAGGTTTGGTGTCTCGTGATTCAAATCCAATGACGCTGGTAGTGACGATTCTCTCTGACCAATCAGTGATCTGCAGTGTTTACACGTCACATTTAGTATCGGTACAGCACGCTTGGAACCTCAACCGAGGTGGTACTATTTAAGCGAGCCATACCGTTGCGTACCGAGCTGTCCCATGCAGTGGAAAAGCACCAAAAATGAGCTGTACCGAGCCTTACTGAACCGTACAATGTAGTGGAAAAGCACCATAACTGACATGTAAAGCAACCAATCACAGTTTTTGTTCCGCGTCATGTTTAGGCGTAGAAAAATGTAAAGTCGATGTCCCTACAATATCAGACCAGCGTATATCTAATAAATTATTCAATTTAAGAAAGTTGTGCAAGTTTACTGCAACAATGGTGTTGGGCACTTCACATACTTTTGAAAATCCATGTTTAGTTGATCCTGATAATCGCTCATTTTCACAGTTGTAAACACAAAGGCTTTCTTCTTCAGTGAGGGGGTTTGGAGTCGCGTCGGTTTCATTTCCAGGCAGACCGTTAAAGAACTACAACACACATGTCTCCTGGAAATCCTATACACTGTAAACACGAATAAGTTGGGCTGACTCAAAAAATTTGAGGTAATCAGTTACATTTTTTTTTTTTGAGTTATGATGTTCCCAATTTTAAGTAAGCAGAACTATCAGAACTATTTTGAGTTTGTAGTACTCATGCATGTTAATTGCTCATAACTTGAAGTACTGAGTTAGCTAACTCATACATTTTGATTTCAATTAACATAAAATATTTAGTTAATTAACTTTTTTTATTTTGAGTTCTTGCGAATCAAATTAGTTATTTATTTCACTGTAAACCCCAATAAGAAAATTCAGAAAATGCCAACTTGCTAATTTGCTAACATGTTAACAATAGCATGATATAACACTTACTGAATGAGTACAGCAGCTTACAACATGTAACTTACCTGCTCTCAAACCAAGCAGCATGCGCCACTTGTCACCATGATGGTAACTCTCCAAAAACCCTTTATATATATATAAAAAAAAACATTATATAACACTTAATTTTAGCATTTACTCCCTCTTTCGAGTGCCATGGGCAAAGCGTGCTGGGAAATAGAAATCCTAGCCCAGTTTCTGTTAAACTTAACAGTCTAAATTAAACGAAATGAGTTTATACAACTCAAAACAATGAAACAGTTCAGTTTACTTGAAATATGTCAGTGCTGTGGACTTAAAAGAAAAAAGAAAGTTCTAAATGCTCATAAGTTAATTTAACTGAACTAATTTGTTCAATTTAAGTTTGTCATACTCAAACCAATTAAGTACTTTGAGCATTAGGGTTTAGAGTGTACAATTCAACCAATCAGATGACGATTTTGAAAATCCTGAGGTGTTTCCCATTTTGTGTGCCTTATGCATCAGATGTTCAGCCCACAGTTCATGGGCTTGACGTCTAAGGCTTAGACTAGCAACTGCATAACAACACCACTAAACAGTCAAGGTTTGGCTGCTCCTGCTGGTAGATGATGTAAACACACCATCTGGCTCAAAAAAAAGAAAAAAAAAAAAGAAAAGAAAATGTCTTTCTTAATTGATGGTCATTCTATATACACTGCTGTTGTATATAAGGCATACAAGATATATAGGTTTTGTATAGTTTTTTTTTTTAGTTTTTTTTTTTTACTTTTATTCAGCAAGGACACATAGATTGATCAAAAGTGACAATATGTTATGGCCATTATTTATTTATTTATTTATTTATTTTTTATCTCAAGTGCTGTATCAGTTTAATGTTTTTAGTGTTTTTGGAGTAATTGCACACCAAAGAGGTCACTGGAAAGCGGTATGTCCTAAAGACATTTTGTAGAACAAACATAAGTGTGCAGTCTATTAAGAATTAATCTAGCTGGAGTCTTCAGGGTCTCCCCATTGATTATTTGATTAAGAGATACACTTAGAGAAGCTAATCAGGCAGGCATAAGTCATGGTGGTATTATAAATGAGGGTTAACTCCAGGCTAAGACAATGAAGAAAGGTGAATATCCATAATTCATTTGTTTGCCCGTAGCTTACAGTAGTCCCTAAGATAGCTTTGATCATAAAACTAAGAATTAAAATATCATCTTACTTATACATATTTTTGGGAAATAAAGATTGACAACTGATAATTATATACATGTTATATAAGTAGTGCTATACTGCTATAAAGATCTTATTGATTTACATTACAATAGATCAGAATTTCAGACTTTTTTATTTTATTTATTTATTTATTTTTTGTCTAGACATTCAATAAACTGTTCCATTAAGAAAAAAAAAAAGTTAAATGGCTATAGGCCTTATTGTTTTATTTGCATGTATTGGTATTTACATTGGTTAGTGATTTTGGCCTTGATAGTATTTGGTATCAGACTGAAGTGTAAATAAGGGAAATCGTCTAACCTATTCCTCACCCGCACAGGTTAATGTGAGTTATAAAGAAGGTCAGTCCTGTGTCCTGACTGATGAGCGCTCTGACAATCTGCCGCTAAGTGGTCTGAGACACAGAACGTTCTCTGCTAGGATACTGGCTGGGACTTTGAGTGAATGAATGACATATCGTTTTCATGGAAGTGATGGGCAGGCGGATGCCTGCTCTCCTCATGGCCAGATGCCCAAATAACATCAGCTGCACACATGGAATGATGGAGAAAAATTTCCCTCTGTTGACATCTAGATCAAGGTGACCGTGCGTTGAAGGGGATCAGCTATAATGCTGGACAGAGGGGATCTGACCTGTCTAACCCACCTGCAGTCAAGCTTTTACTGAATCAGAGGGCTGTGGTGGTGCTTTGATAGATGGCGTTGGGAATGAGGATATTAGTCCCCTTGGTGAAGCTGTTGTGTGGAGTTGGAGTGAATAATTAGTCAAGGTGCAGCAGTTCACATTTCTCACAGTTTGGTTTGCATCACGGTTTTGGTTCAGTAAATACTTTGTACGACGCTATTAGGGGTGCACAATTAGATTTGCATTTTGTGGAATGTCACAGCAGATATGAACAGTTCTGTTGTCAGCGTCAAAGATCATTAAGACACACTGGTAACTAGTAAACATCATGAGGGTTCATCATCACACACACCAGAGATATGAATAAGAGCGATGGATGCATCCAGAAAAAAAATCAATGAGTGTGCTTCTCAAATTAGTGACGGTGCTATAGTAGTTAAAGTGAAGATGTAATGAGTAAAGACAACAGCACTACTGGTATACAAATAGTAGGCCTACAGATGTGACTAGCATACTAGAGTAGAGTACAGGGAGAAATCTGAATACATTCTTTTTATTTATTTATTTTACTTTTTTGACATTTAATGATGATTTGTAGCCACATATCTATATCTATCTATCTATATATATATATATATATATATATATATATATATATATAATATATATGTGTGTGTGTGTGTGTGTGTGTATATATATATATATATATATATATATATATTAAATTGTAATTTATTCCTGTGTTGGCAAAGCTGAATTTTCTGCATCATTTCACCAGTCTTTGGAGGACATGATCCTTCAGAAATCATAATATGCTGAAACATTTCTTATTATTATTCATCATGAAAACAGTCGTGCTGGTTAATATTTTTGTGGAGTCTGTGATCCTTTTTTTTTTTTTTTTTTTTTTTTTTTTATATAAAAATTTTATATATAAATAGAAAGTTCAAAAGAACAAAAGTTGCCACCAAACTTTTGAACTTAATACTTTATGGAGAAGGAGCAGTTGTGATGAAATGTGGATGTAATTTTAAAAAGTATATATATTTTTACACTGCCTTCATTTATTTAACAAAATGTTTTAAAAATGTATAGACATTACATAAATTATTTTAATAATATTAAGAAAAGTCTCCTTTTTCATCCCCTTTTAAATTAGAAATATTCTGACCCAAATCACTGAAAATAAGGCATTTGGAGATGCGTAAACCATATTTCCTAATGTGTACGGTGCATTAGTTTTGTGTATGTGTGCGCTTGTTTTCATGATTTATGAGGACACAAATTTGTATAATGACTTGGGTATTACACTGGTATTACGACGTAAACATGAAATAACATTTCATGAGTCCTCATATTTAAAATACCTTTAAAAACATACTAAACAATGTTTTATTAAAAATGTAAAAATGCAGAATGTTTTCTGTGATGGGTAGGGGAATAGAATGTACAGTTTGTACAGTATAAAAACCATTACGCCTATGGAATGTCCTCATCAAGATAGCAAAACAAACCTGTGTGTGTGTTTATTATCTCACCTCAACTACCACTAGTGCCCCCCTTATAATTAGCTATTCGCAGTTAGTTGTTCCTGAAGGTGTCGTTTTGGTCAATGGCATTGAGAATGTGAACACTGCTTCTGTATGCATATATTTAGCTTAGACTTGAATGGTTTGACTTCATTTGAACATCACAGTAGTTCTCCCATAGTGTGATGCCACCAGGGATGAAAGGTCAATGACTTGCTCTTTGATTTTCTTATTCTAGCACAGCTCCATCTGTAACCCTCAGCGGCGTCCCATAATTACCCACTGAACGCTGAGATACAACCCTGAATAAAACACGAGAACTCTGCGGTATAAGATCGACACAATTTGAGATGAACCTCTCAGATCTGGACACATAATCGGAGCAATTCTCCCATTGCATGTTGTCTTTTTTTTTTTTTCTCCAGGAGTCACTTCAGGGCTGTCAGATTTTAGGTGAGGATTCCTTAGGGATTTTGTTGCTTTACAATGCAGATCCTGTGCTAATAGCTATACCTGCAGCTAATCTTCTTCCAGCAGGAGAAAAACGGTCAGGCAACACCGATCGACTCTCCTGACCTTCTGACGATATTTTATAGATGAGACCACCGAGGAATGTGCTCATCCTCGAGGCGAGTGCAGATGGAGGCTTTTAGCAGTGCAGCGAGTTACACTACAGACTCACAGATATAGATGCACCATTTTCAAACTGCGTCACTGGGGAAAAAGAGAGATTCTGACATGCTAACATGTGATGTGCACTCCCAGGACCATGGGAGCAAACTGGTTAGGTTTTTTTTTTTTTTTTTAATTATGAAGTGGTTTAGACGCTAAAGAATGTCTGTCTTCTTAACCGGTAGAAAGTTTGGCAACACTTTACTTAAAGCCTTTATACATAATGCATTATAAAAGACTGTAACCACAGTTATAATATATAATAATATGTATCTATTCATTGTTACACTTTTAGACATTATAATGTATTAAAACACATGAAAAACAACCAATTACAGATACAAATATTATAAATCATTTTAACTTTGGTTACAATTATTCATAAAAGGACATAGTGCATTCTAGCATACATTATGAAAACCTTTATAATGCATTATAAATAAAGGCTTTAAAGGATTAGTTCACTTTCAAATAAAATTTTCCTGATAATTTACTCACCCCCATGTCATCCAAGATGTTCATGTCTTTCTTTCTTCAGTCGAAAAGGTTTTTTGATGAAAACATTCCAGGATTATTCTCCTTATAATGGCCTTCCCTATTCTACTTACGGAACGAACGCAGCGCCAGTTACATTTTTTTCCGTAAGTAGAATAGGGAAGGTGTAGGACGTACAGCGTAAACTTTTTGAAGAATACAAAAGAATACGGTTTTGGCGGAAGCACTTGGAAGGCGATCATTTGTTTTTATAAAGCATATACATTTACTTTTTTTTTTAGAAAATGACTGATCGTTTCGCTAGATAAGACCCTTATTCCTCATCTGGTATCGTTTAAAGCCCTTTGAAGCTCCACTGAAACTATAATTTTGACCTTCAACCGTTTGGAGGCCATTGAAGTCCACTATAAGGAGAATAATCCTGGAATGTTTTCATCAAAAACCTTCATTTCTTTTCGACTGAAGAAAGAAAGACATGAACATTTTGGATGACATGGGGGTGAGTAAATTATCAGGAAAATTTTATTTGAAAGTGAACTAATCCTTTAAGTAAAGTGTTACAAAAGGGTGATAAAAAGTTCTTTTTTATTTATTTATTTTTTTAATTAATTTTGTTTTCTCTTAATTTTAGTCTATTTTGAAATGAACTTATCTTAGCATGTTTACCTGTTGTATACCACCAAACCAAACTAAATTTTATGCAACTTGGTATTTTGTCAAAAACATACTTTTTGGACTTCTCGTCCCACAGTTTTCTTCAAATCTTCATCAGATTTGGTGCAGATGATCTTAAAGGATTAGTTCACTTTCAAATGGAAGTTACCCTAAGCTTTACTCACCCTCAAGCCATCCTAGGTGTATATGACTTTCTTCTTTCTGATGAACACAATCAGAGATAAATTAATAAATATCTTGATGCATCCGAGCTTTATAATGGCAGTGAGCGATACCAGCGAGTATGAGCTGAAGAAAGTGCCTCTAACCACATCCATCCATCATAAACGTGTACACCACACGGCTCTGGGGGTTAATAAAGGCTTTCTGAAGCTAAGTGTTGCATTTGTGTATATAAAATATCCATATTTAACAAGTTATGAAGTAAAATATCTAGCTTCTTCCAGACTGCCTTCCGTATTCAACTTAGGAAGAAAGCGCAATGCCTCTCGCAGTTCAAAAAGCTTACGCTACGTCCTACGCCTTCCCTATTCAACTTACGGAAAAAGCTTAACTGACGTGACGCCAGTTCCATTTTTTTCCTAACTTGAATACGGAAGTCTGCTGGAAGCTAGATATTTTACTTCATAACTTGTTAAATAATGGATTTTTTTTTTTTTTTTTTTTTTTTTACACAACTGCATCGATTCGCTTCAGAAGGCCTTTATTAACCCCCCAGAGCCGTGTGGAGTATGTTTATGATGAATGGATGTGGATGGAAGCACTTTCTTCAGCTCATACTCGTTGGTATCGCTCACTGTCATTATAAAGCTTGGATGCGTCAGGATTTTTGTTAATATATCTCTGATTGTGTTCATCAGAAAGAAGAAAGTCATATACACCTTAGGATGGCTTGAGGGTGAGTAAAGCTTGGGGTAATTTTCATTTGAAAGTGAACTAATACTTTAAGACCATAATAGTCAAAAGTTTTACCATTTCGACACAGGATGTGAGGCTGTATCTTTACAACGCTTTGACTTATTGACATAAAACACAGGCAAAATCATTTTAACTTTAGAACTTTACAGCCATACTCATACGACAACCATACTCATCTGATTACGATTTACAACCATACTCATAGTCAACCAAACTTATTTCCACCTATTTGAACTTATATGTATACTGTGAATTTGGCTCTTCCTTTTGCAATGTTTGCTGAATCTCCACCAAAACTGGGTTATCACATTCAGAAATGATAGCAAACAGGAAGGGAGTCATTATCTCAGTAGTATGTGCATATTGATGTAAAACTTTGTACATTATCACTGCCACACTGCCTTAAGAATACCACACAGATTTGGTTGCAAATAATCTAAATCTACTCACAGTGTTTGAACTAGTTGCTTTTCATGAATTCACTACCAAAGCTCTATGACCAACCTAATCTACAATCTTAAAAATAAAGGTTCTTTATATTTCCATGAAGAACTTTTAACATCCACTCAACCTTTTTATTGCGCAAAAGGTTCTTTAGATTATTAAAATGTTCAACATACCAAGAAAAGAACTGTTATTTTAAGAACTGTTCACTGAAAGGTGAACACCTTAATGGTTTGTTTTCTTTATGCAAAAAAAATTTTTTTTTTGTGATTTGGAAGCTATATGTGACCTGGACATGTTTTCATGTTTATAATAAACTTGCCTTGAGTGCTGTTCTCATGGAAGGAAGTATTGTTGAGGAAAAGTGCAAATGTTGTAATGAATTTCCCCCCCTTTTCCTCAAGCCATTTGAAGTGAACGCATTGGGAAGCAGAGTTAATGGAGTGTTTAATGTCTTTAGTTTTGAAAGTCTGTTTGAAATATTTGTAGAACAGTGAAAGGGACAACATGAAGCATAATAATTTCTCAATATAGCATCACTTTGACCTGAGAACAAAAAACATGGTATATTACAGGCCCAGCAGCACTGAGGTGAAACATTATACTGTACTCACAGGACCAGGATATTGTAAAACAATTACAAGTTGTTGTACTTGGAAAGTGATTGGTTTCAGAGTTTGTGAACGTTATGTTTTCATATCCAACCTGATCGGAGACTTTATAAGGAAGCATTCTTCCTTAGGTGTCCAGTAGAAATAGTCTGGGGAGAGTATGAGAGAACATGGAGATACATTCCCTCATTATCTCTCTCCATTGTGTCCACCCCATGAAACCCAGGTTGTAGACTCATCCCGGGAATTCTAATGGTCCCAGAACCCATTAGTCATGACAGATGATATCATGAGAGCTTATTTTAAGGTGTGCATTATATCCTCATGCCACTCAGGAATAGTAGCTGAACTAGAGGGTATAAAGTCTCGTCCAGTTTTACTTGGACCAATGCAGACATCCTCAAGAAATAAGCTGCTAAAAATGACCTGACTTTCTGATGTGTCTGAAACCTAAAGGTTTTCTTTTTTCAGTGTTTGTCAGCATTTACTGGGAATGTCCAGGTTGCAAGTGTTTGTTTATGGCCTTAAACTTGTTCAGGTCGTGTCCCGAGTCACACACACACACACACACCTCAGAGACTTGACAAGCCAGAGGAGGTGAATCAAGGATGCCGGCAGCACTCTGTTGATCCTATCAGCTTGATAGACAGCGAAAACACACTCACAAACCCAGCACACGGTGCCAAAAAGGGGGCCAGGAGGGTGTTAATGGCATTTCTACATTCAGCTATCAGCGTCTCATCTTATAAAGCAACCAAATCATGTTCATTCAGCTGACACTCTTTTGATCTTAATGGCTTGATGGACTAGGGAGGCTCAGCCAAAAATGGGCTTTGCTCTCGACAAACGCTCCGCTTGGCTCGGGTCCCACCCCTCACTTCACACCTGTCTCTGAGACTGAATGGCTTCGTTAGAACCGTGTTAGAACTCATTCACACTGGCCATTCATCATCTCGCACCTCTGACGCGCAGAACTCTCCCAGCCTGGACGCGCTAAACGAGTTATTTACCTACGCTTCTCACTATTTCTTTTATTTTGCCTTTTTTCAAAATAAATTATACCCTTTCCTTGAATGTTTGCAAAGAGGCGTGAAAATGCTAGCCTAGATCTGGCTGATAACTGGAATGACATGTTTTTTGTGTGTCAGTTAATGTTGCACAGGCAGTTTGCAAATATTTTTGTCCTTATACATGCTTTTGAATGAAACAAAACTGAATATTTTTTTTGATTTTCTAGGAGATCAATTTAATAAAGCATGGTGATTTTATGGTGATTTTACCATGGCTAACATAAAATCAGAATTAACTCAAGGCCTATATACTTGCCTAATGCATATTTCTGTCTTATTGTGAATTTATTTATTTATAAAATAAAATTCAATCATTTATTTGTGATCTTTCATAAAAATGTAAAGACTTGCTTTGCCTCCCAAATGACTTTACTTTTTATAGGGTTAGTTCACCCAAAAATGAAAATTATGTCATTTATTACTCACCCTCATGTCGTTCTACACCCGTAAGACTTTCGTTCATCTTCGTTCATGCTTTGAATCTTTTGTTTCGAATCAGCGGTTCGGGGCGCCAAAGTCACGTGATTTCAGCAGTTTGGCAATTTGACACGCGATCCGAACCGCCGATTCGAAACAAAAGATTCGAAGCATTGTTTTGAAATCGGCCATCACTAGATATTGTTGAAAAGTCGTTATTTCATTTTTTTGGTGCACAAAAAGTATTCTCGTCGCTTTATAATATTAAAGTAGAACCACTGTAGTCACATGAACTGATTAAAATATGTTTTTAGTACCTTTCTGGGCACTGAAAGTGTAAATGAACTTGCTGGCAATAAAAGCCTCATTGAGCCATCGGATTTTATCAAAAATATCTTAATTTGTGTTCTGAAGATGAACGAAGGTCTTACGGGTGTAGAACGACATGAGGGCGAGTAATTAATGACATTATTTTCATTTTTGGGTGAACTAACCCTTTAAGCTGATGTCATCGAGATCATGTGGGCTAGGACAATAATGTTTTTGACTATGGCAACAACACTATGATTTTTTAAATTCATTTTTATAATTCATTTTTAAAAAATAATTCATTTTAAATACTGCTGTCCATATAACTTTGCCATTTGGCTATTTTAACTATAAAGATTAATACATTTGCAATTCAAAAATGACATCTTTTAAAATGTGCAGTGCACAATAAAAGCTCCTTTGAATTTATATACTTGTTTATCTGTGTAGTCTGTGTTTGGTGTAAATGAGAGTAATATATGCCTCCGTGGTCTGTCTGTGGTTCCGGTTAGGACGCAGAGAGGGGATGTACTGGAATGTCATGGAGATATATTAAAATAATGAATAACATCCCTGGGCAAGAGGGGGGAAAGACACAGAGCAAGCCCTCTAAATGACTTCCATTAATTCCCATTCTACAGACTCTTCTTCGTGCTGTGCAATCTGTGTGTGCGCAAGAGTTTGTATGTTTGGTGCTCAATAATGTTCCTTACACCCTTCATTAAACATCTGCTGAGCTTTAATAGAATTCTTTTTGAAGTTGTGGTTGAGGTAAAACAAAACACAAACGATAAATCATTATTCTTTTTCAGTAACAGCAGGGCTCTGAAAATCTAAAATCTCCATAGTGAAATTGAATTTTAGTGATAACACATAAACCATTTAAGACAGACCTGTGATGAACTCTTAAGATTGTTAAATGATGGTATGTGCTTCCATAGAAGTGTAATTTCAACATTTTTTTAAAGGATCTACACCAGCCTGAAGAGAGATCAACCATCAGAGAAGTCACTGTTATCATGTCAAATTCCACAAAGGTCAGTGTTTGCTGGATTTGCAGGTGAGGCAATGACATCTAGTTCCAGTACTTTAGAAGAGAAAATTCTCAGGGAAATACACACGAACAAACTTTCCCCTCTAGCATTTGCATCTAAGTGCTTTTTTTCTTACATTGTTTCTGTGCACAGCACAATAGGATGCAATGGAGGACACCAGGACCTGACTTATTACATTACATTACACTGACTCTATAACCAGCGCAAACAACATTGTGTTACTTGTACAAAGTACCAGTCCATGCAGTAAGCGCCCTTGAGAGAGAACTAGGAACTGGTTTTCCAGGGTAGTGACATCAAAGATACTCTGTTTTGTTTGAGGCACTTTGTAACACGTAAACTATATATTCACGAGCAGAATTCACCCTATGTGATACATGCAAACTGAACCAGGCATTTTGCTCTGCCGTATTTATTTGAGTACAGTTTGGCTCTACTATAATGTGCTGTCACAGCAATAAAAGAGTTAGTCATTCCTAACAGTGTTATGTTTTTTTTTTTTTCTTCTCTTTTAAAAGCCGTGACTATTGGACTGCGCTAGTCATTGTATAGCTCATTGAATCAACGTTTCAGCAACAGAAGGCATAGTTTAATGATGCCCAATAGTGTAATGAACATCTACCATTATTCGGTATGTATATGATCTGTGTAATTAATGACTTGTGTTTTTAACAACAGAAGAGATATTCTATCACAGTTGGTATTACCATATGAACACAATGCTTGTATCAGGGCTTCTCTGAAGCTCAAACATTTCCAAGACTAAGGTCCCCTTTTCTGCCTTGCATTAACATGCATTGTCAGTGAATTGATCGGATAACACTCAACCATGTTAGGTGGTCAAGGATGGATTCTCAGTACTTTCACATTAGACACGCATTGGAATTAAGGCAAATGCTGTCCAGCTTCATACAAGACCATGTTAAAAGCAGGTGTAAATGAAGCATATCTTTAAAATTCTTTTGAGAATACTGAATGCACTGCATTGTTAAAAAAAGAAACTTGTTAAAATCTACTTGTAACTTCATAAACTTTTCTTCAGTAATGTTTTGTTTATCCTTGAGACAGAGAAATACTAAATGTTAACAAAGCATGCAGAAATGGAGAGAGATGCTATGTTAATTTCATGTTAATTTCAGTTCCAAAAAGACTTTCTTCAGTTATGAAGACCTTCTAAAAAGTTCAGAGCAGGCATTTCCACACACAATCCATTAATAAAATGCTGCTTTTTGGATCATGTCAGATCATTTTTCAAAAAGGTACAAAGCAACAACATTTGAGTACTTAAGTTTGCTTTCCAGTAATAAATGACAGTGACTAAAATGCATCCATTTAGGGAGAAGATAAATCTACTGTAATCTTATTAAAAGTTTGAGATCTATTTTGTAATGTCATGAGCAGGTTTTGCTCAGAAAGATTGTGCTCAGTAAATCTAATGTTATACTGTTTAAAAAGGCATAGACTGAGCTTGGGGATTTTGTCAGGGTTTGATATGTGACAGCAGGGCTCATTCTGTGATAAAAACTGCACTGTCAGTGTCTTGCCACAGGGTACACGTGTATACAGCATAAAATCATATATTACTCACCTGTTCCTCCCTGATGGTGTATGTTTGAAGAGTTATAGAGGGACATGAGGAGCTAGAATTCTGCAGTGAATGCAGAACTTGCTGGGCTTAATTGGATTATTAGTGATTCTTATGGGCTGTAAACTTCCACAAAGCAAAGCTGATGTGTTGGGGAAAAGAGAGTGAAGGAAGTGAGGAAGGAAAGAGGTAAAAGGAAAGAGAAAAGGCATTAAGGGATAAAGAAAGAAAGAAAGAAAGAAAGAAAGAAAGAAAGAAAAATAAGGAGGGAAACCATAAAAGGAAGGAAGGAAGGCAAAAAAGGACGATGAAAATAGGGCAGGATGAAAGGAAGGAAATGGAGGGCAGAAATAAAAGCAGAAAGGAAGGAACAAATGGCAGAAGACGAAAGGAAGGAAACAAAGTTAAGGGAGGAAGAAAAGGAAATGAAGGGCATGAAGGGAAGCATGGAGAAAAAAGAGAAGGAAGGAAAGAAACAGCAGGAAAGTGGGAAGGAAAAAATGAGGGGAAGATTGAAGGCGGGAAGGAAAAAATGAGGGGAAGATTGAAGGCAGGAAGGAAAACCTGAATAAAGGAACAAAGGAAGGAAATTAAGGGCAGGAAGGAGGGAGAAAATCAAAAGAAGGTAAGAAGAGAAGGTAAAAAGAACAAGGTAAGAAGAAGGAAAAATGAGAGCTGGAAGGTAGGCATTACAGTATAAAAAAGAAAAAAGAAAGCAAGAAAATAAATTCAGAAAAGAAAGAGGGAAGAAAACAAAAGAAACCATGAAAAAGGTGGTAGGTCTATTGTGTGTGTGGTTAAGGAGAGGACTGCACTGCCTCTCAACAGGGATCAGGCCTCTGCATGCAGGCTGAGCAGGAGGGATGTGACAGAGAGCCAGAGTGAGGAAGGAAAGAGCAGAACTGGAGGTGTGTGCTGCTCGTCTCTTTAGCTGTGGCTCAGTAATGAGGCAGCACCAGTGCTCAGCGCTGTACAGACTGTGCCATGCGTTCAACGTCGTGCTGAGAACATGCCGCACTGCGGGCGATTCAGGCTGTGCTGCGGCGCCTCTGCCCGGCGTCCCAGTGTGTGGCACCCTGCGGTCCTGAGACTGCCAACTCTGCTCTCTTCCGCAAAGGACTTTGGGGCTTCTGGCCCTCATTAGAGGGTGAGCAAGTGTCTTTTGATATAAGGCTATGCCTTTTGAATCCCACACTACCTTTGACCCTTCTCACGCCTTTGGCAACCAGCCTTCCGGCTTTTAACTCTTTATGACAAGTCTCCTTGCACTTTCTATTTCCTGATCAAAGGACACTTTAGTTTTCTTTTCCTCTTTAATGTACCTCCTATTTCCCTCCACTCGTTAAGTCTGTAGACCTGACAATAAGTCACTTCTGTTCATGCACATTTCCTACGCAGTTCGGCTACTTGCGCTAAAGCAAAGTAGACTGAAGTAAGGGAACAAAGGGAAACAAAAGATTCCCAAGGTTGTCTTTCATTGTGGTGAGCTTTTCCCCTCCAGGGTATTGTGTTGTACTTCCTCGGGTCTGTCTTCCCTCAGTGGTGCAAGTCTCTCTGAGCTGGAAGAGGATATAAAGGCTTCTGACTCATCCCTCAGGTAAGCCCTGTCCTGAGGGTCAACCCTGTGCCACCCTTTGAAGCTTGTCGTAATTAAAATAAAATAAGAGTTTCTTCTAGTTAGTCAACGTGATAGCGGATATACAACCTGTTTTGCTTCCATAAAAGGAGGCAAGGGATAGGTTGGGTGGGACTTGAGATTATGTGAAGGGAATTGATTGGATTGTTAACGTGGATGTTTTGCACCAAAATGGAACTCGGTGGTTGGGGGGAAAGGCTTGCTGAAGCTAAAATGGAAAGGTGTTTCAGAGTTGGGGCAAGTCATTATATTTTCGTAATAAAGATTATGAAAACCAGCATTCCTTCACTGTAAAAAAATGCTGTAAAATAAAAAAAAACAGCCACATTTTGACAGTAACATGGTGTTTTCCATTAAAGGGAAAACACCATGTTACATGTTAAACAGTAATATACCATAAAAAAACAATGCATTCTGAGTCATTTTTTACCGTTTTCGAGAAAGCAGCCTACAGCAATATACCGTGAATTAACAAGTCGACACTCAGAGGCTGTTTTCCAAATCGCACCCTGTTCCCTCATTCACTATTCCCTTAGTTTACTAATATAGTCCACTTGTCAGAGTGAATGAAAACACATGCATGAATTCAGACACTGATGAACACCTGCTGTTAACAAGCAGAAATACTGAAGGAAAGAGAAATGACAAGAACAGAAAAAGTTGAAATCACCTGAAGATAAAAGAAGAAATTAAATCTCCCAAGATCTGATTAAACAAGTCCACAAACAGCATTACCAGCTTCACTTATTACTAACCAGTTTATTTCTGTCATATGTCTACAGAAGTTCTTATTGAGAATTAACAGAGGTTTAGATGTTGTTTTACTGTTGGAGATGATGGAGATCAGTGTTTACTTTAGTTGGGCTCTTGACCCTTGAATGGTCATCATTAGTTTTTTTTCTTGCTATAACTGTGTTTTTAAAACACATTTGTTGTGGCAAAAAAAAGAAAAAAAAAAAAAGAAAACTTGATCAGATAAGGTTAGCTAATTATTAATGGTCACAATCATCATCTAATGGCCTAATTCATTGATCTCATCAGAGTCTAATCTAGATTGTTTTATGTTCTTGATTATGGTATATTCTACATGAGATCCATCAGTGTTGTGACAACCAGATAATATGATTTTGAAAACAGTTTGTGCGTAAAACATTTTAAACTACTATATCATTCAGAGTCACACAGACATCAAGAATTGGCATATGAATTTCATCAATGGTCACAATCAAAAGCTTCATGCTGCAGTGCATGCTGGGTACCAGCATAGTACAAAAATCGTCCATGACTCCCAGCATGCGTTGCGGGATGAATAAATTATGTCGTTGAATTGCCTAGTTATTTTCTTTAATTCTTACTGTTTGCCTTTATTTTTGCTGTTTTTGTGTTGACTTTTAGTGGCGTGTTTTATGATGTTCAGAGTTGATCTTTTATCTTTTTTGTTGATTGTCACCTTTGTTGAGATTCATACACTGATTCTTGATGTCTCTGTTTATCTAAACAATGCCAATGATTGGAAATGATGAGTTTAAACATTCTTCTTAACCGGTTGCTCAGCACTGCTTGATCTTATGCTGTAGTATCACAGTGTATCACAATTAAAAATTAAATTTATTAAAAAAAAAACATTTCTGATAATGGATTAGACACTGGATGAGTTCAGTGAACCAAGCATTACATGATGATGATAATCAAAACACAACCAACACCTGAGCACAACTTTTCTTGGCTTTTTTGGCACAACAAATGTGTCATAAAAAACACAATTACAGCAGCCAAAGAAAAACTGATGTTAAAAAGTCAAGGGTCAGGAGCCCAACTAAAGCAAACACTGACCTCCATCATGGTAATGTTAAATGAAACAATAAAACAACATCTGAAGCTCTGTTAATTGTCAATAAGAACTTCTGTAGATGTCTGACAGAAATAAAGTCAATCTGGTTAGTAATAAGCGAATCTGGTAATACTCCTTTTGTTGTTTAACCCTCCTCTGCTGAGATCTTGAGAGATTTAATGTCTTTTATCTTCAGTTGATTTCATCTAAGCCTGTAGCTGGAAGACTTTTGTGGTTCTTGTGTTTCTGCTCGTCTTTTTTCTGTTCTTGTTGTTTCTTTTTCTTCATTGATTCTGCTTGTTAAGAGCAGGTGTTCATCACTAATGCTCAATCATCACTTAATTAATCATGGAATAATCTCATTAACTTCAACACTGCTTCAGCGTTACTCTAACATGCTGCAGTGTGGACACATACAACTGTTCATTTAAAAGATTTTACTGTGGGGTTAAAAGGGTTAAAAGTGTAAGATGAAACAAAAAACAGAGTGAAACATAATTTAACAGTAATCAACTGTAAATTAATTTACGGCAACATACTGTAAAAAAAAAAAAAAAAAAAAAAAAAGATTTATTGGCAACCACAGCTGCCAGTAAATTACCGTAAAATCAAGGAAAAAACAGTAATATATTGTAAAATGTAAAAGTCAGATTTTCTAAACGAAACAAGTTAATTTCACTGAAATATTAGTGAAAGTTAGTAGAAAAAAGTAATGCGAAGTAAATAACTGATAATGAGAACAAATATTAAACTGAACTGTTTTTATGTATTTTTGCACAAGATAATATAGGAGAGATCTGTTAGTGCACTTATTCATTTTGGGGGTTACCATTGTGCTGAAGAGTTGAGCCTGTGCTTCAGTCAATGATGAGCTGAGAAACACTGATGTTATGCTGCATGTTGCTTTATTTAAAGGCAGTAACTGTGTGGTTGCTGATGCAATGATAAGCTGTTTGCTAAGTACTTTAGCACACATATGTGTGCTATTGCTAGCTAATGATGAGCTGCAAAGATCTGAGTAAAAGTCATATTTTTAATTATTTCATTATTACACTTTGTTTGAAGTTTTATATTAAGAAATATTCTTTTTCAGTTTACTCAAATTAAATAAGTTCACAGTACTAACACTGTATAATACCTAGTTTTTAAATGCAAACTGTTTGAAGTAATCGGTTTTCCAAATGAAATGAGTTAATTTCCATAGTAATATTACAGTAACATACTGTAAAAAAGGAGCGCTGTAAATTAACAGTACATTACTGGCAACCACAGCTGCCATTAGATTACCATTATTTTACAGCACAATTTTTTTACAGTGTTGTTAGTACTGTATCTGTCTTTCAGCACTTATACAGTGTGGATTAATGTTTAGACTTTCATATGTTCATAGTATTTTGGGGATAGTGAAATGTCAAAAATGGGCTTCATCTCTGAATGTTAACACTGGTTTCGCCCCAGCAGTCTTAGTGATCAAAAGAGACACAGAGTTTCCCGCAGGTCTTCCTGATTAAAATGCATGCGTGACTGCGTGACATTTCAGACCTAAAGAGATGCTCTTTCCCCATCGCCTTCATCTTCCACAGAAGTTTTGCTCACAACTTTATCTAATGGATGCTGGAGCTTTTAATATGGGCTTCAAGTTGCATTACTTATTTCGATCTGTTCCTCACACAAAGTGCACAGAGTTGAATGGACTACTTTCATGGTTCTTTAGCATCGTTTTTTTAAGCCTGAAAGCATCAATCTCTATTCGTTATAATTGCATGGAAAAGAGCAGCCAACTTTGTCAAAAACAAAAAACAAAACAAAAGAAAGCTATACAGGTTTAGAATGACATGAGGGTGAGTAAATAATAATTGAATGTTCAGTTTTGGGTTGAACTATTTATTTCTTTAAAGCCACTTACAAGTAGAAGTCAGACTTCACCTTCAAAACAGTTTCAGTTCTTCAGGGAATGCTGTCATACTCCTGAACTCTTTGTAACTTTTTGTTTTCAAGAAGAAAGGCCTATAGTTCTGTGAGGAATGACGTAGGTGGAGATCTAATCGGGACTCAAAAATTTCAGTAAAGGTGAGATAATGTTTTGATCTGGCTTTTCAAGAGGTCATGGAAGAATTTTGATCTAACCCTGTTTTAGTTTTATCCACTAGGTCCTGTAAAATGACTTGGAAAATCAAGTCCATGGTGGTACAAGCTGTCTAAAACTAACATAATTTACTCACCCTTATATCATTTCAAACATCTGTCAAGCTACCTAAAAGACAAATAAATAAATAAATAAATAAATACCATAAAAGTAGTCCATATGATTCCTGCACTACGTTCCAAGTCTTCTGAAGTTATACGCTTTGTGTGAGGAGCAGTCTGAAATATGTCATTATTCACTGAAAAGCTAAAGTAAAGTCTAAAAAACTTTTTAAATCTCATTGGCAGTTGCTCATTTAAGATGCCAAACACCATTCATTCTTGTGTCTCTCGTAACCAAATGCAATGTGCAAGTCTGAATATTCAGAAGTGTGAATATGAGTTGAACACTATGTGAAACTAAGAGATAACTAACTGCCTTTTCTAGACATTGTGTTATGTGAGAGAATGTCTACAGGAAGGTGGAATATTAAATGGATGTTCACATGATGCCGATGTACCTAGATCAATACCTGCATTGTGACTGTAAGGAATAGAAGATGGGTGTGACGAGAACATGCACCATACATCAGAGAACTACAGCATTTATCAGATACTTAGAATAGCACCCTTCAACCCAGCAGTCTCTTACTACTTTACTTCCAGGAAAGAAAAAAAAAACAACTCTTACCGCGCTGTGAGCTGTAGCCTAATCATATTGAGCATATGGTGTACCCCATTATTTCCAGTCCTCTTTCAATAGAAGTAGCAAAAAAAAGCATTTTTTAGTATTTATTTTAATTTTTTAATTGAAGATTTATTTTATTTATTTTTCTGTAGGCTACAACTGACAATGACAACTGATGAATGCTTTCTTGGTATGCGTCTCAACGCTCTGATGCTAATTTTAATTGCTATGTGAATAACATGCAATATTAGAAAAATGTCTAATCATGCGCTCTTTTGGAGTCTCTGTGTTGCTGAGGTGCTTCTCTGTTTCAACGTGACCAGCACTATAACAATGCTGGAGCAATTAACACTTCAAGCCAATAACAATGCTAATGCACTGACCTCTGACCTCCCATCATTTAACTTCAGATATTTACTGGTGTCGCTGGGGCAGCACATGTAATAGCTGTTGATGCAATTTTTTTGTCTAAAAGAACTTTCAAACTTGTTGCAGATATATAATTCAAATTACACACACACACACATACACACAAACATATATATATATATATATATATATATACACACAGGTGCATCTCAATAAATTAGAATGTCGTGGAAAAGTTAATTTATTTCAGTAATTCAACTCAAATTGTGGAACTCGTGTATTAAATATAATTCAATGCACACAGACTGAAGTACTTTAAGTCTTTGGTTCTTTTAATTGTGATGATTTTGGCTCACATTTAACAAAAACCCACCAATTCACTATCTCAAAAAATTAGAATACTTAATAAGATCAATAAAAAAGGATATTTCAAACAGAACTGTCAGGCTTCTGAAAAGTATGTTCATTTCTATGCACTTAATACTTGGTTGGGCCTCCTTTTGCATGAATTACTGCATCAATGCGCCGTGGCATGGAGGCAATCAGCCTGTGGCACTGCTCAGGTGTAATGGAAGCCCAGGTTGCTTTGATAGCGGCCTTCAGGTCATCTGCATTGTTGGGTCTGGTGTCTCTCATCTTCCTCTTGACAATACCCCATAGATTCTCTATGGGGTTCAGGTCAGGCGAGTTTGCTGGCCAATCAAGCACAGTAACACCATGGTCATTGAACCAGCTTGTGGTACCTTTGGCAGTGTGGGCAGGTGCCAAATCCTTCTGGAAAATGAAATCAGCATCTCCATAAAGCTTGTCAGCAGAAGGAAGCATCAAGTGCTCTAAAATTTCCTGGTAGATGGCTGCGTTGACTGTGGACTTCAGAAAACACAGTGGACCAACACCAGCAGATGACATGGCAGCCCAAATCATCAGTTCTTAATCATCAGTTCTAAGTTCTTAAATCGGCTTCACCTGACAATCTTCTCAAGCCTGCGGTCATTCCTTTCACTTGTACACCTTTTCCTACCACACTTTTTCCTTCCAGTCAACTTTCCATGAATATGCTCTGGCACAGCACTCTGCGAACAGCCAACTCTTTCAGCACTGAGCCTCTGTGGCTTACCCTCATTGTAGAGGGTCTTGATGATCATCTTCTGTCAGCAGACTTCCCCATGACTGCTGTTGAGATTACTGACCTAAACCCAGTGTTTATACCCTGAGAATGATAATTTAATAGAACTTGAAATTAAATATTCTAATAATTTGAGATACTGATTTTTTTTATTTTGATGAGCAGCAAGCTGTAATCATCAAAATGAAAACAAAAAAGTCTGGAAATATTTTACTTTGTCTAATAAATCTAGAATATATTTTTATATTTTTTATATTTTTATATTTAGAATATATAAGTTTTACATTAAATTACAGAAAAGAAAAAAAAACCTTTTTCATGATATTCTAATTTATTGAGATGCACCTGTGTGTGTGTGTGTGTGTGTGTGTGTGTGTGTGTATATATATATATATATATATACACTATAATACTATAAGTATTGGGACACCCCTCCAAATCATTGAATTCAGGCGTTCCAATCGAGTGTTCCAATGTTCCAAGTGTAAAGTTTGGTGGAGGGGGGATTATGGTGTGGGGTTGTTTTTCAGGGGTTGGGCTTGGCCCCTTAGTTCCAGTGAAAGGAACTCTTAATGCTTCAGCATACCAAGACATTTTGGACAATTTCATGCTCCCAACTTTGTGGGAACAGTTTGGGGATGGCCCCTTCCTGTTCCAACATGACTGTGCACCAGTGCACAAAGCAAGGTCCATAAAGACATGGATGAGTAAGTTTGGTGTGGAGGAACTTGACTGGCCTGCACCTCAACCCGATAGAACACCTTTGGGATGAATTAGAGCGGAGACTGCGAGCCAGGCCTTCTCGTCCAACATCAGTGCCTGACCTCACAAATGCGCTTCTAGAAGAATGGTCAAAAATTCCCATAAACACACTCCTAAACCTTGTGGAAAGCCTTCCCAGAAGAGTTGAAGCTGTTATAGCTGCAAAGGGTGGGCCAACTCCATATTAACCCTACAGATTAAGAATGGTATGTCATTAAAGTTCATGTGCACGTAAAGGCAGGTGTCCCAAAACTTTTGGCAATATAGTGTGTGTGTGTATATATATATATATATATATACACATATATATAGAGAGAGAGAGAGAGAGAGCTTATTAATAACTTAAAAAACCACTCAATGCGCTATAATGACATGCTTCTGACATTTAAGAAACATTGGTGTTCTCTGATGTGTGTGCTCAGTAATAGTAGGCTATCACACACAATGCATGGAAAAATAATGGCACATTGTAAAGCTGTTAAGCATGTAAAGCATGTTAAGTTGTATAATGCTTCATTATGGGTCATAGGGACCTGCACCCTAGAATATTGAGAAGACAATCTTATCTTATGCTTTTCCATGCTGATCAATAGAAGGGCATCATTACCAGAGAAGATAATGGACCACATTCAGGGCTCCAGACTGCGACCAAATGATCACATTTTCCTGCCAGTGCGACTAACTTTTGTTAGAGGTCGCACTGGTGCAAACACCACATTGCTGATAAGAGCTGCCATTTCTGTTTCATATGAGAAACATCAAACGGCAAACGAAACGAAAGTGAAACGAAACAGCGCTACTCGTTTGAGCTTTTCAGCGCAGATCGTTTATCAGTTCACAGCAATAATAGACAGCACAGTGCGAGCTCAGAACAGGTTTACTCATGCGCCATTCTCGAGCATGCAACACCGTTACTACACAGCACTGGGAGATCCATTGAGAAAGCTTTGAATTTGCCGCAGAATTAGTAACATCACTGCACGATCTAGTGGGAAGCATTCAAATTCAGCACAGAATTCTCTGCTTTAAACCACAGATATCAGATCAAATAGCGCTGATGTGGAAACCAGGAGAAACATTGTGCCGTGAACAATTTAAGGCTCTCCAGTCCACAAATCACCATGGATTTAATGTAGTAACGCTTACTGAAACCATTGTGGCAGAAAAAAGTCGAATGCTTTTACATTATTCATTTCAGGGTTCATGCAAACTTTTGAGGGTGAAATTCAAGCACTTTTCAAGGACTTTTTAAAATGCTTCACACTTTTTCCTACACATCAAAGCTCTAAATATTATCAAATTTTAATGTTATTTTTAATGTGATGATTTGTAAAACTAAAAGTTTAAAGATGAAGGAAAACTAACATTTCTAGGCAAACACTTTTTAAAAAGACATGAAATTACCACTAGATGGCGGCAGAGGAGCAGTTATTGACTCCCTAATATATGGAAAAGTCTCATGAAAAACAAAAACTTCACATTGTGACTGAATTATACAGAAAGCAAGTAAAGAGCACTCATTTTATAATCACTGAAGCTGTCAGTTCAGTATGGTACATTGCTATAAAAGCTGTTTTTGCACGTTACTGTTAATAAGTTAATTTATCTGCATCTCAATTCAAGCTCAGTGCTTTACTGTCAAATTATAATATCCAATGAATAAACATGTAATATTAATAGTAACTGCACTTATTAATGTAAAACAATAGTAATATGATTAAAGCTGCAGCCCGTAACTTTTTTTGGTTAAAATGGTACATAACCAGCCAGAGTTCAAAATGTTCTCCTTACCTTAGCCCGGTTCACAACGATAAGTTTGTAATAATGTTTTATAATAAAATCGGTACTGGTGGGTTTCCGCGGGAAATTTGAGCATGCAGCCGCTGCGTCATTACATCACGTCTGTTTACATAAAGAAGGAGGTCCAGCTAGTAGGCTATATCATGTGAGGATGCTGCAGGTAGCGAATCATTTATAGCCTTTTCCCACAGCAGCTGGAATAACTAAACGTATCCTTTTGATGGCGGATTGTAATCCAGAAAGGTCCAAACGACAATCATCAGTGACAACTGGAGATTCACCCATAGTCAAAAGCAAAAGACTTTGGACTGCGGAGCGGCTACAGAAATTGAAATCTACAGGTAATGCTAATACACACTAAATACACATAGTCACACAATGCTGATGTTGTTAACATTAACAATTTTAGATTAAAGTATAACAAAAATGAGATAAGCGATCCTTAGATTTAATCACCATTGGTAGCGCGATTTATTGTGTTTTTTTCTCACTTGGTCAGAACAAAAGTGGCAGATTTGTTGCTTGTTCAGATGACATTTTTCAGTGAAAATTCTCATTTTGGTCATACTTCCAAGATGTAAAATCTGTGATTACGGAATACAGTATCCACACCGATGTGGTGACTGACAGCAAACATTAGATTAATCCGCGCTGAGGAGCCGTGCCGATGCACAACCCACATAAAGATGATAATTCCGCAAATAACTGCAATTGCAGGTTTCAAACAGAGATGGCGACAAAGAGGCAAAACTTACGGACTGCAGCTTTAAATTATCTTTATGACTAAATAAAACCTGCTCTCTGCTCTTAAATGTTAGTCTGGAGCCCTGACATTTGAGCAGAGGTTGTGTCTTCAAAACAGACCGTCTGTTTTATTCTTGTGTAAGTTTCCAGAAACGTTGTAACTACGTCCATAATAAATTACCAACACTTCTTCACGATTTTGCTGTAAATGGGACTACAGCATAATAACTGGCATGTCTAAAGTGATTCATACTACAACATGAAGAGGAGAGTAATTTAGCTGTCACTCATGTAAACCCCCCGCTCCGCCCTCTGTTAGTTGGTTCAATTAAACATGCTTTGCTAGTGAATGGAGCAAGGGTGTTGAAAAATAGTTTTGATGATTTAATAACAGTTTTAATAGAGTTATCTGTCTGATGGATCTTTTAATTTGTGCTTTAGACAGAGTTATTATCAGGGAGGAAACTGAGAGATATTTCTCAGAGGTCCCACAAGGGTCCTTAATTGACACAGTGTCTGCCTCCCCCCTCCCCCCTTTTTTTTTTTACACATCTACACTGTAATTGCCACGTCTGCCCTTAATGTCTCTTCTCTTCTCTTCTCTTCTCTTCTCTTCTCTTCTCTTCTCTTCTCTTCTCTTCTCTTCTCTTCTCATTTTTGGTTCTCCCTCTCTTCTGTTTTTTTCTCATTTTTTCAAGTTTTGTTTCTCTTCTTGTCATCTTGTTTTGCCTGTTTTCTCATCTCATCTCATCAATCCTTTTTTTCCTTTTCCTTATTTTTATTCTCGTCATCTGCGAGTACCGTGGCGTTGATGGGGACGCCTGGAGTGCAGGACTCAGCAGTCAGACTCATTTATATGTGAGCGCAACATTCTCTCAGGACATCTGAGGAACATTCACTGCGTTCCCGTCTAGGCATCTTTAGCTGACCCAGAATACACAGCATCAAGTCCATTCCACCTAGATTCACTGCCAGGCTTTTGTCACACACACATACAGTCACCGGCCACTTTATTAGGTAAACCTGTTCAACTTCTTGTTAATGCAAATATCTAATCAGCCAATCACATGGTAGCAACTCAATGCATTTAGGCATTTAGACATGGTCAAGGACAATCCGCTGAAGTTCAAACTGAGCATCAGAATGGGGAAGAAATGTGACTTTTAAGTGACTTTGACTGTGGCGTGGTTGTTGGTGCCAGACGGACTGATCTGAGTATTTCAGAAACTGCTAATCTGCTGGGATTTTCACACACAACGATCTTTAGGGTTTACAGAGAATGGTCCGAAAAAGAGAAAATGTCCAGTGAGCAGCAGTTCTGTGGACGAAAATGCCTTGTTGGTGCCAGAGGAGAACGGCCAGACTGGTTTGAGAAAGGCAACAGTAACTCAACCACTTGTTACAACCGTGGTAATCAGAAGAGCATCTCTGAACACAACACATCGAACCTTGAAGCAGATGGGCTATAGCAGCCGAAGTCCACATCAGGTGCCACTCCTGTCAGCTAATAACAGGAAACTGGGGCTACAATTCGCACAGGCTCACCAAAATTGGACAATAAAAGACTGAAAAAACATTGCCTGGTCTGATGAGTCTCGGTTTCTGATCCGACATTCAGATGGTAGGGTCAGAATTTGATGTAAACAACATAAAAGCATGAATGTATCCTGCCTTGTATCAACGGGTTAGGCTACTAGTGGTGGGTAATGGTGTGGAGGATATTTTCCTGAGTATTGTTGCTGACCATTTGTGACCTTTATGACCATGGTGTATGCATTTTGTGAAGGCTACTTTTAACAAGATAATGTGCTATGTCACAAAGCTCAAATAATCTCAAACTCGTTTCTTGAACATGATAATGGGTTCACTATACTCAAATGGCCTCTACAGTCACCAGCTCTTAATCCAATAGAGCAGCTATGGGATGTGATGGAAAGGGAGATTTGCATCATGGATGTGCAGCTGACAAATCTGCAGCAACTGTGTGTTATTATTATTATTATCATTATTTCTAAATAAAAAAAAAGATTAAACCAAATAAGAAATATTACTATTGTAATAATTTTCATTATTAAAAATAAAAAATAGAGTATATAAGGGTAAATATAACTATAATAATTAGAAAAAAATAATATAATATTTTTATTTTACAGAAATCTTGTTTGAAAAAATGTGAGGTTACCTGTTAACATGTAAGCAGCCTATGACTATAAATAATTAGAAATGTCTAAGGATTTATTATAAAATAATATATTATTATGATAAAAATCTGTGACAATAATTTCTTTGTTTTTGTCAGGAGGTATGCAAAATAAGAGTCCATGTATTTAATATGAAATATGTGCCTCTTATGCATCCACTGTGGATGATTGAAGTTCTTTAGAGAGAAGTATTATTTTTCCTTTTTTTTTTTTACCTAGAATAGGATGGAGTGAGCATTGGTGCTAAATACGTCTGTTTCATACTGGACGCCTGAGGGCGCCCTTGAGCAGAAACTCCAAATATGCCTCGTAGAAGTAATATAACGCATGTTGTTCCAGGAAATCCCCTGCGGGGATCATACTATCACTTCAACTGAATAAAAAGATGATAGAAACGCTTTGATTGATTAAACGTGTATATAACAAACACACGACTATGATAATACATGGTTTATCTGTGTTTTTCAAGCCGAGTATTCTCGGGTATTTCCATAATAGGCCTAATAAAGTATATTTATAATGCAATGCTAATCAAACTAATCTAATCAATGATAATCAAAATGCTATTTTAAATACTCGACTGACATTATGAAGTGAGTTTGGAGTAAAAACGCTATTAAATGTTTTTTGCTGTACAAGAGGTTCATAAACGCTTCTCATGTTTGTTTCACGTACACGTCTTGCTTTTTAAAATGCTGAAATGCTTTCAGATGGTTACTACTGATCGCAAAGTCGCTCTTCACTAACACGCTGTGTACATATTTATATAATAAAAAATCTGAAAAAATTGCAGCCTTTGCAATATCATAATCGCACTGCGACAAATTCCAATCCGGTTCGATTACTCGTGCAGCCCTAGGCCGGTGAGTGTATATACTGGAAAACATAATGTATGCATACAAAACAAACACACTTCTCCAAAAGCATTTAGATCAGTATGTAGGCCATTGCTGGCTAAGTTGCTTGCTTAGAGTCTGATTACAAGCGGAGATGCACACAAATGCTTTTGTGTTGCACAGGTAAACTAACATAGTTTTCCTCTCTGCTGACTGGAAGGCTGTGTGCGATCAGCTTTTCCCCAGATGTTTGTTTTAATGGGCCAGGCTGACCCTGCAGCAGTGAATACGGCTTCTGTTTATGGCTATTGTTTGAGAGAGAGAGAGATGTTGCTCAATAAAGCAGCCTCTCTCTCCCCAGAGTCTCCAGAGCTGAAGTTTCAGTCTGCTGCTCTTCTTGGCTGTATGATCTATCGTGAGATGAGGAGAGCAGCCCGAGAGACAATAGAGCTAAATAAACAGTAAGACAGAAGATGGCAGTGGTGTCTTGCTCTTTCAGATCAGCAGACAGGCATTTGAGAGATCATGCTTCATGATGTTTATGTTTTGATGAATAAACGGCACACTTTACGCATTATAGTACCTGCCACATATGTGCTACAGTAAATACTGTGAGGTGAAACCGTTTACTAAACAGCTGTGTCACCTGCATCTTATTTACTAACCACTGGCAAAATGTGTTGAAATAGTCATTAGTTGCATCCCAAATTATGTACTATACATTATGTACTTTGCCATCTAGTGTATGAATTTTAGAATGATGCTGTCTGCAAAATGCAGAATTGTGGTCTGAAAATTGCATTCAGCAATGTCTAGTGATGCTGGTTGACCGGTCAAGAAGCTAGATTGGGACAAAGTGATCTTTTATGAGCATACCTAAGAGCAGTGGCAGGTCCGTAGCAGAGCTTATAGGATTCATCGAGGTTACTGGGTGGTTATTGTTTTTGATAATTTCACAGTACTTGCACGGGGAAGTAAATCAAGTATTCGGTCTCTCTAAACCCCTCGTTTCCGAGAGCCTGCTCTGCTCTGATTGGTCAGATGGCCCAGTCTGTTGCGATTTGTCTACTGCAGGGGTGTCCAATCCTGCACCTGGAGGGCCACCTTCCTGCCGAGTTTGGCCCCAACACACTTGCTTGGAAGATTCTAGTGATCCTTGAGTGATCCAGGTGTGTTTAATTAGGGCTGAAGCTATACCAAAGCCACTGGAAGGCAAGCCTGCAACTTTTAGCCTAAAAAAACGTAACGGCTAATGCTAACGCTCCACCTCTGGCGGTACACAGGGAATGAGACCAGAGGCCGTTTTTTTGAATGGATGTCAATGGATGAGAGGCTTCACTATGCTGATTAAACAGCTTTTGTGGGGAAATAGCTAATCATTTAATTAATCGACAGCCTGTTCGCTAATCTTCAGCATGTTTTACACTAAACAATACTTTCGTTGGGAACTATATGTAGATTTTAGCTTGATAAAAATGTAATTTTTTAAGAGTAGCCAGATTAGGCATTACCAACATCAAATGTGCCGCATTACTGTTTAACAGATAGAACAGTAGATGTTTTGTCAAAGCTACTGGAAGGCAAACCTGCAACCTTTAGCCAAAAAGGCATAACAGCTAATGATAAGGCTCCGGCTGTGGTGGTACTCAAGGAAGGTGTTTTGAACGTCCTCAGCGCTTGTATACACAGTGATACAAGCAATAATGATCGCAACGGTTTTACCGTATCAAATTGAGGCCGAATCCTAATCCTTTGGAAGTGCATGCAAAGTGGATTTGGTTTTGCAGTGCACAAAACAGCATTTTCTTGACATGTCGACAACACAAACCAAACTCTTCCAGGCCTCAGCTACAACTACAGTGTTTGAGGGCGGGTAAAAGTGGACATTGTTCACGGGCAGCCATTGAAGACCATAGACTAGTATTATGTAAAGCTGTTACAAACCTATGTAGGTTCGTGCAGGAAGTAACACTGGAATTACTAACGACTTGTTTAAGGCAGTTCAGAATCGGTTCTTTCTTTTGGGAGACAGTAACTCAATTTTTCCTGCACTTTGATCTTTGCAGACCTTTTACATTCAATTTACAGAACGTATTGCAATGCATTCTGGAATTGCATTATTGGTAAAAGATACTTGCAGTACTGCTTTAGAAATAGCAAACATGAGGTGTTTAGGAAGGCAGTTTAATGCTGATTTGAAACAGCCCCATCTGGGGCAAGTATGACGCTTTAAAGGGTTAGTTCACCCAAAAATGAAAATTCTGTCATTAATTACTCACCATCATGTCGTTCCAAACCCGTAAGACCTTTGTTCATCTTCGGAACATAAGAAGAGTTTGGTTCCAAAACGTGATAAACGCCATTTAAAAAAAAAAAAAAAAAAGAGTTTCCGCCAAAATCAGTATTCTAGATAGTATTCAGATAGTATCTGGTCGGTATTGAAAAGTCATTCATTAATTTTGCTCAAAATGCGATATCCGTCGTGTAATTCTGTCATGTTTTCTCCCTTTCTTTCCAAAACGTGACAAACGCCACTCTCCCTTCTTTGCAGAATGCGATATATCCGCTCAACCAATCACAGCGCACCATTCCACACACTGTAAACAGTAATGGCAGCGCTCTGAATACACCCGTCATCCTAGTTTTCCTTATCTACTTTGTACTTTGCGATCAACAAAAACAGAAAAATGAATAATTTTGACGGCATTAATGAACCAGTGGTGGTTTCTGCGGTGGGGAAGAAACGTAAGTCATCCAAATGTAATCATTTACATGAGGAGATTAAGAAGATGAGGCACTCGAGTCGGGAGGAGGAAAAATGCTAGCTGTTGCTTGTTCCACGACAGCATCAAACTTCTGTCACGGCCCCCAAAACTGAATCATGAACAGTTTTTAAAAGCCGTTTTTAATACCAGTGTACTCGGCAAATGTGTTTATTTTAACTGTGCGGTGGTTATACTCAAATACTCTTTAATTGGTATTGACAAACGGAGACATTATTAAATTATAACAAGATGACTCATTGAATTCATTTTGGGAGCGACGACTGAATGTATTTTTAGTCAAATGCCTGTATATAAGATTAGTATTGACAAAGTTCAGAGGCTGTCATATATGTGAATCAACTTACTTTGTTGTGTATTTTCAATATGAAAAATAACTTTTATATTGATGGATTAATTGCATTTTGAAAAAAAAAGAACGTGTCATGGATTTATTGCATTTTGGGGAAAAATAATACATTTTTATAATGACCCTTTGAAAATCAAAATCTGGATTGAATTTTTAATGTTTTTATAAACAAAAGATGCTATGTGAAAGTTTGAAACAGAAAATAGTGGTTTTCATTTTGCCACTTTCTTGGTAAGGAAAACACCTTTTTACTCAAATTAATCAAAATGGATTTAGTGTTTTGGAACCAAACTCTTCATAAATTAAGATATTTTTTTATGAAATCCGAGAGGTATATGACTCGTCTATAGACAGCAATATAATTAACACTTTCAAGGTCCAGAAAGGTACTAAAGACATAGTTAAAACAGTCGACGTGACTGCAGTGATTCAACCTTAATTTTATGAAGCGTCGAGAATACTTTTTGTGCGCACCAACAAAAAAAAAAAAAAGACTTTATTCAACAACATCTCTTCTGTGTCATTCTCGTACGTTGTTTACATCCAGCGTCCAGTCAGAATGCTGTCTCATTATTGGCCGGCTCCTGGTCAGCATCACACGATTAATCGGACGATTAGGAAAAAAAACCATTAAACATTTTGGCTTAGTGCGATTATAAAATCGCAAAGCTGCCATTATTTTTTTTATGCGCGGCTTGTCAATGAGCTATGGCTCCAAATGCTAATCCATCTGAAAGCCCTGCGAGTTTGAATCGCTTATAATGTGCATTTGAAAAAGCAACACGCGTCAAACATCTTTCCAGACATGAGAAGAATTTAATAACATCTTGTCCAACAAAACATTTAATAACATGTTTTTAATCCAAACTCACTTCATAACGACAGTTGAGCGTCCTTCTGTGAGATGATGTGGCTTCTTATGGGGCGTTCACACCAGACGCGACTTGCGTGAATTAATAGCGCTATTCGCGCGTAGTTGGACGCTTGAACATTTTGAGTTTACTCGTTTCATTTGCGCGTGAAATTCACTTCACAACAGGCGCGAATTCGCGTCATGAGAGGGGCTCTCCCTCTCCTTTAAAATATGTGTCCCTCAGACTCCACTTCTTTCTGCACACTTTCTCTGAATAAACACATCAACTCGTCAGCGGGAAAGTAGTTGTAAAATACGTCGAATAAGCTCAATTTGCCGGCTTTAGCTAGCTTGTAGTCTCAACATGTATATATATAGCTCAAATTGAGTAAAGACCGTTTTCACTCACTTTCTTCCAAGCAAGATCCTTTTTATTCCTGTTTCTATAAAAGCACGATGATGTATCATACAGCGACAATGATTTTGTCCTCTATTGTTGTTTCGGATTTCTGCCTCTGCTCGCTACGTCGTAATCACGTCACTACTAGAGCAAGCTCCTGATTGGTTAACGCGACTCGAATATTCGCCAAAGTTCAGATTTTTCAACTTGCGCGAATCACGCGTTACGCGCGTCAAACGGCCGAAACGCTCAATTCGCGCCGCCTTATTCGTACGATTTGCACCGCAGGATGTCTATTCGCGTCTTTGGATTGACTTAACATGTAAATCACTCGCGCTTAACGCTTCATTCGTGTCTGGTGTGAACGCACCATTACACAGAATAAGGCAGTCCTGTGTTTATTAGTCATGTTTAATCAATCAAAACGTTTCAATCTTCTGTTTATTCAGCTACAGCGATAGTATGGGATTTCTGGAATGACACTTGTTCTACTTCGGCAGAAGGGCATATTTGCAGTTTCTGCGCGAGAGCGCCCTCTGGCTTTCAAATGGAGTAGCATTTACTACTGATCACAGAGGCATAAGCTGGCCATAAAATAATCGCAGCCTTTGCCAAATTGCATGCGATAAAATTGCGATAAATCGTGCAGCCCTAATCACACGCATGCGCCGTGCTGCTCACATTCGGACATAAACACTGAAGCTTTCACTTTGCTTACTGCGTCACCTGCATAAGGATAATGACAGGGAAGAGAAGATATTGTTGAATAAAGTCGTTATTTTTATTTTGTTTTTGCCCACAAAAAGAATTCTCGTCGCTTCATAAAATTAAGGTTGAACCACTGCAGTCATGTCAACTGCTTTAACGATGTCTTCATTTTTGGGCGAACTAACCCTTTAAATGTAGTTGCTTTAAATGACAATAAATAAGAGTTTTGGACAGAATATTTCTTTCTCTGTATGACAGACAGGTCACTTCATATCCAAGTACTCAAAAAAACATTTTTTTAAAAACTGCAAAAGTTCCATAAATATGTAGATGACGGTGGCTGTTTTGTTAATGATAGTTAATGATCCATGCTAAATTAGCATCATTATGAAAAAGAAGTGCTAATGAAGGAATTTGTTTACATTATTAATTGATATTCTCTTTGGCTTTCTTGTACTGCAGTAAAATACTAAGTGACTGCATATAGAGGGAGTCACCTTTGTTTGATTCGGTACAAACAGCTTTATTATGCACTATAGTATCAGGGCACAGAAAACAAGGGCCATGCCAAGATTTGAGAACACCTGGAATCTTGGAGTACATATTGACATTGTCTAGACAGGCATCGATAGCAGTGTCCTAATGGAAGGAATTAGATTTCCACCTCATGTTTAATTTATATGTTGTACAGGAGTCAACAGGGATGACTTCCTGGTTGCATAAAAAATAAAACCGGCCTTATAGTGCCCTTCATTTTGTATGAATGGGTTGGGTAAAAGCTAGGGGTGTTAACGATACACTTAGCTCACAAGAAGAAGACAATACACAATATTGGGTTCACAAGAACGAGACGAGATGATATTTTAACGCTGTATTTTTAAGAAATCTTCGATGGCGAAATATATGACTTGAAACATAGTATTTGTAAATTTCTAGGGGGGTCCGGGGGCATAGTGATCAAACTCTAGAAACATCCCTTGCATTGTGCATGGATGTATTGGGTAAAAGCAGAATAATGGTAGAGCCTGTACATTATTTTATTTTGTTTTATTTTATTTTATTTTTGTATTTGACTTATCACATAATTTTCTTAATTTGTTTGGTGCCTCTTTCGCTGTTTCCAAACTTTGCTCTATGAACCAATCTCAATTTTATTGCCATTTCTGAAGCAGCCAGAAGTTCAGACATGCTGTCTGGGTCTGATTGCTTCTCTGTGGTGGCCTGTAGCACAATACTCCACCAGAATCAGCTCTATAAAAACATAGTTATTATGATATGCCTCCAAAAAAATGGTGGAACCATCTACACAGGGGGCAAGAACCTTGTCTAACACATGAACACATGAATGCATTGTGTTGTAGCTGACCAGGCATAGACACCTTTTAAGATGGGCATGACTGGGTACTTTCCCCACCACTTTTGTTTCTATACCACGTTTTAACAAAGCTCTTTCCCGTCCACTATGGCAGTGGTTCCCAACTGGTTTGGGCGTGGGATCGACGTTTTCCCATGATCATTAAGCTGTGAATGACCATGGGTCAAAAGTGATTAACACAGACACAACAAGTGAACAAGTTTATAACCTTCCCCTGATCTGCAGAGACAAATGATTAAATGTAATGTAAATGTCGCTTACAACAGGGGTGCATCTAATACGTAGAGCATCTCTAATTCTAGAGCAGAAAGTTTCATTTCATCACTGTATGTTATAATATACATCCATTAAAGTATAGCTGCACTTTCAGTTTATCAAACCTAAAATTAGCATGGAAAAAAATAATATTAGGTTGGAATAGAACCCAGAACCCTCAAACTGTCACCACTTTTTAAAACAAGGTGATGCTTGAGTTTAAAGGCTGTATAAGGCACATAGCCAATTGTTTTAGAATAAGTTATATTTACATATAAATAGTGTTTTTATTCTCTCTCTCTCTTTAACTTACTCTTTTTCAGCATTTCCACACTTGAGAATTAAATTTCCTACTGTGCTTCTTTGAATAGCATTGGTTTCAGATTGTAAATTACTGTCATTGCACTTGTGACCGAAAGTCAAGTGTGACCTAAAAGATGACATCCCAAAAAACATCACAGCAGTTTTATACAGATTGAGTGAAGTGTTGCGTAAAACAATAATTTCTGAGGTTTGACTTTAGTCTTCCCACAGAGTAAAGGTACAATAACAGAGCTATAATGATGATACATGCCAGCATGGAAGCCTTCAGATATGCTCCAGAGATATTTCATTCAAGATCACCCTGTGGTACATGTGTTTGTGAATGCCTTGAACAGAAACCATAGTTGCACTTGCACGTTTCAAATTGGTCCTGCAGCATATTTCCTGAGCCTCCTTCAAATTACTGTAACAGGACAGTGCTGTAGTATGTCCAGCAATTACAGACCTGGAGACGGATCACACAGGTAATGAGAGACACACAAAGAGGGACGTGACCGACAGTGCAGTAACATGTCCATGTTTCACAGAGGGTTAATTGGCAGGCATGTTCTTTTGAACACTCATGTTTGCAGTGGCCAGTGCTCCAGGTTATCAGTGAACTCTGTAAACCTCCAATTATAATTGATGTGGGGAGATTTCAAGACTTTGAAGTTGAAGTCTGTAACATTACCTTTTTTTGCCTATAACTTTATACAACAGCTTGAATGAACCTCGTAACTCCAGTGGATTCTCAAACTGTTGGCAAAACCTCATACCCGCCTCAATCGTGAATGAAGTGCTGCACACATTTTGGAGACTGTCTCTGCTTGTTTGAAGTGCAAGGGTAAATAAAGAACTGGTTCTTTGAATAAGTTCAGCGTTTTCTTTACTCAAAAAACACAATGTTTGTAAAGGTTAATGTTTTATGTATTTGAGGAGCAGAGAAGAGAGTCTTAGTGTAATGGACATAGGCCGGTAAGAGCTGTGCGTGTAAACCTCACTCCCCTGATCTCAAAAGGCGCTCTATAGCTACTGACGCTAGGGACTGCGGTCTTTAGCCTCCTTGTTAGACCGCCCACCTCCCATGCGGATGGGCCCGGGTTTGCGTCCCGCTTGGAGCGGGCGGTGCGAACTGGAGGGGCTACATTGGTGCTGTGACCCGGATAGGAGTAAGGTTTAGGGGGGTGAGTGTGACGAACGTAGGCTGGTAAAAGCTGTGCGTGTGAACCTCACTCCCCTGATCTCAAGAGGTGCTCTTGCGACTGATGCTAGGGACTGAAGTCTTTAGCCTCCTTGTTAGAGCGCCCACCTCCCATGCGGATGGGCCCGGGTTCGCGTCCTGCTTGGAGCGGGTGGTGCGAACTAAAGGGGCTACATTAGTCTGGTATTTGCATCTAGTCATAGCCAATACAGCCTGTGCATACCACTTAATCTTTAATAATCCAAGATTTTGGCCAAATGTATTAAACAACAGAAAAAAACATTGTAAGTTGATGAACAATGCGATGGAGTTTCTGCCTCAGATGCGGCTGTTAATGTTGGATAAAGCACAAATCTCAGACATTCACTGGTGAAAAATCTCGTAACTTCATTTGAGCTTGATTTTGGTAAAATGTTAATAATATAATGACACATGCTGACCCTACATAAAATACAGGGTTGCTTTTTGAAGTGGAACTCAACACTGCTTCTTGGATTGATTCCATGGGGAAATGTCATCAGCATGACCGGTGTCTGAAGCATGTGTGAACACGACAATTTTATTGGCGATGACGTCATTACTGGAGCATCTGTGAGTATAAGAGGGCGCCCTTTAGCTTTAAAGTTTTTTGGAGCTGTTTGTTTATATTAGAGCGTGTTAAAGGCTACCATCATGGATAAACACTCAAGCAAGCGTATCAGGAAATGTGTGCCTCTGTGTCATAGGTTTTTGACACCTGACAAAACACACGACCTGTGCGTTATATGTTTAGGGGTGAGGAGCACGTGCGTTCAGTTCACAGGGGTCTGAATGTGACCATTGTGAGAAATTCATAGTTCCTGAGGCTGGACTGATGATGTAAATGGTGTGTTCAATTATTTTACGATCTGCCTTCCGACAGGTCTGGGACAGGGCTTGAGGGTAAAGCTGCTAAGTTTCTTCCTAGTTAGAATTAGATATTTAAGTAAGGAAACACCTGGGGTTGGGAACCAGGTAATGAGAATCTGGGCTGAATTTTTGTTGCTCCATTAGTCTCTATTAAACTCTCTGTTATCTCTAGTATATGGTTCTCAATATTTCCTGGAAGCGACCATAAGGGTGGTATCCTTAAAGGCTCACTGAAGTGCCTTGGAACGTGCGGCATTATTCAATGTATTGACACAATTTCAACTGAAACAGGAAGACAGGGCAGGACATATCGAACAATGTCTTAAAGGGGTGGTTGATTATGATTTCACATTTTTTAACTTTAGTTAGTGTGTAATGTTGCTGTTTGAGTATAAACAACATCTGCAAAGTTAGGATGCTCAAAGTTCAAAGCAAACGGAGATATTTTCTTTTTAAGAAATTTCTTTTTAAGGACTACAACAAACGGCTGGTAGGGACTACAACAAGCTTCTTCCTGGGTTAGTGACATCACTAAACTTACATTTACATAAACCCTGCCCCCGAGAACACGCAACAAAGGGGTGAGGCCATGTTATTGCAATACAGTACGTAACTCAAATGCAATAGCATGTCATAAAAGCAAGATGACAAGATAAGTTATAACCGTAATTAAACTAAACTATACCTGTTCTATCTTCATGCAGCATATATTCTCTGGCTCTGTAGGCATCTTACAACAGTTCCCACCTGAGAGATTTATAGATTATCATGACAGAATATGCTAATCAATGGCTTTAAGATAGTTAACTCCACATCAGCTACATAAATTCATTAACTAACCATTCAGAAACGTCCTGCTGTATTCTACATGTTGTCACTTCTTCTTGAGTCTCTCCATCATTGTCCGACTCCTGTTTGAACATAAAAGGCTGAACAGTTCCTGACATTTTCAGTAAGTCTGCCTGAGGTAATCAGAGCTGCTAACACGGGCTCTTAAAACTCCGCCCTCTTCTTGGGAGCAGCAGCTCATGTGCATTTAAAGGGACACAAAAATTGAGCGTTTTTGCTCACCCTCAAAAAGGGACAAATTTAACCCTCCCTCACTGTCGGGGGTTTTAAAGTAGGGTACATTAACGATCCATGTAGAACCTAACTGTGACAAGCAGGGCGGGGCGAGAGCTGTGAGAGACTGGCGTGAGGCCGGTGGCGTGATTGCTAAGGAGCATCACCTGCGCACTGCAACGGTCTCGTATCTCTCACGGAGGAGCTCCAGAAGCATAAAGAGAGGAGCGACGACAGTGAAGAATGGAGAGGACCAGGCCTGGACTTTATGTTATGTTTTTATTATGTTTGTGTGTGCGGCAGTTGTCCGTGAGGCACTGCCGCCATTTTACTTTCAATTTGTTGTTTATTTTGATATATTAAAGTGTGTTGAACGTTCGCCGGTTCCTGCCTCCTTCTTCCCGTATATACGAACTTTGTTACATTAACAAGTAGAGGTAATTTGTCTTTTAGCATCCCTTCTTGTTATTGGGCACCTTTGGGAGTGCTAAAGTCTTTGGATCCTGGACGATTCCAGGCAAAGCGTGAGTGCTTTCCCCCGATTTCTCTGGGTAGTAGAGCTGAAGCTCCCTTGTGGCTCCTTAAGGGTTTGAGATTTTAGGACTAGGATAGTGGATAATTATTCTTGCAGTTCCCCAATTTTGCTCCCCTTAGAGGTAGTGGTGGGCCAAGGGCACAGTCTAAAATGATCTCCCTGTGCCACCATTCCCTATGGGCTGTGTCAAACAAAAGAGATTGCCATAGCTAAACATTAGTGCTTTGCTGCTGGGCCACATATGGCTAAAGCCTGGCCCACAAGGAAGGGAGGAAGGTTGTAAAGGCCGGGACTTTCCTTTTCACAGAGCATAAAAGCTGGGTAGTGGTTGAGGGAATATTATCAGATCAATTTAAGCTGCAGTGTTGAGTTTCACTTTGAAAGTGACTGCAAACATGGTTCCATGAGCAGGGGAACGAGACACTGTGTCTCGTTGCCATGCCTTGGGGCTGCCTGCACGTCTCCTTCAGACAAAGGGGCGTCCCTCTTTATTTTCTGTCATCAGCTATGGCTAGTGCTAATTTAATCAAGTACAGGCTAGGCAGTGGCAGGTCCTAGAAGATTGCATTTGCGTTCTGGTGCAATATGGCTGCCGTCGCATCATCCAAGTGGATGCTGCACATTGGTGGTGGTTGAGGAGATTCCCCCTTCATTGTGTCTCGTTGCCATGCCTTGTGTCTTTGTGTCTCGTTGCCATGCCTTGGGCCTGCCTGCACGTCTCCTTCAGACAAAGATGTTGTTGATGTACATTTGACGTCATGGACTGTCGTCGGCCAATAAAATTGTCGTGTTTCAGACACTGGTCATACTGATGACATTCCCCATAGCGTCAATCCAGTGTTTTTTATTTCATTTCCTGAATAGTAGTGGTTTTACACAAACCTGCAATTTTGGCTGATTTCAAAACACACACCATGCTGGATATTGCCTGCCATTCATTTTCACTTAAATATAATACTTTAGGGGTTAGTGACATTTCCTCGGAAACTCTTGAGATCTAAAAGCTAATGCCAGTGCATTGCCATTGCGACTTACCTATGATAACTTGACAAAAGAGAGGAGGCATTTCACTCATGTTGGATGCATCAGTGTCACATTTGCATAGGCTGTACTATTTGAATTCATTATTGGTTGACTGCCAAATTAAAATATTAAATTATTATATATAATTATTATATATATTAACCGGTTAATGGTAATTTCAAATAAGCATTTCTGTTCAGAACGGTTAAGCCTGATTTTGTTTTCATTTTTGTTTATATTCCTGTCATTCATCATCCCTTGAACCAGCTTAGATAATATAATATAATATAATATAATATAATAATTCTGTATTAATTATTATTATTTTCTACAATTCTTCACATTTGGTTACTAATATATATTTTGTTCGCTATAATGATAATTCATATTTATTGTACATATTTATTTATTGTTGTTTTTTAATTAATGTCCATTAGATAAATGTGTTATCCAGATGCTTATTTTCTTTTCCACTTTGAGCTCTGCCTGTTATTGAAGTATTTACATAAGTCAGAAGTAACGGTAAAGTCATTTTCGTAGAACCAATGACAAGGAATGCCTAGAGGGTTCAGAAAGCCTCCATTAATATTTCATATTGTTAATTACCCAGTAAATTACTTGAGATGCAATTGCAAAAAGCATTAAAACATATTGAGTGAACCATTATGGCAGATGTATAAGTTATGAATATCATTTAGGAACCATGTCTATATTGATTAGATGATAAAATGTATCTTTCTCTTTCTCATTTTCTCTTTGTGTAGCGTTCATTTAGGACATTTGCAATTAATTGCTTTAATGTTTGAACTAAAGGGTTTCACATGTTTACAATGAGGTTCCACTGTGCCGTCTTTTTTGAAGACTTGATGTCTATCACAGTTCAGTGTTCAGTTGCATGCTGGGATACTCAGGCGTTTGTGACATTTGGGTAAATGCATTAAAAATAGAACGCTGGTGCTGAGCAGTAACTAATATGTTTATTCGCCCCTGACTGTGGTCTGAATGGACATTAATATTCAGTTTTCATGGCTGATTAACTGTATCAGATGCCTAAATCATTCAGAGACACCAGTGCCACAGTTTAAGACAGACAAAGCTGCCTAAAATGACTATTGTTGATGGTGATCAGTATATATTGTGTTTATTTACATAATTCTAATTTTAATGGCTTTTTAAATGTATTTCTAGGTGGTTGCTTACTGGCCCAATCAAAAGAGCCAGCTCCCAAATTCTGGTCTCTAAATATGGCTTGGGTCTCCACTGAAATAAACTAATTTAATTCTTTTCAGTGCAAGCACAACTCTTTTTGTGTAAATTAATTTAATTGTAGATTGCACCTTATTCTCAAAGCTATTTTTTTAATTCCAGATTTTATTTATTTATTTATTTTGGGGGGGGAGGGGGGTTGCCCTGTTACTTTATTTGCCTAATTGCTTTAGTGAATATGGTGCTGATAATAAACGTAACCATGGCTGCAACTCTCTGTTGCTTTTGAGAACTCAAATACGGCAGTAAGCATGGCCTCATATCTCTCTTTGCTTTTGCTTCTGTTCAGTTAAAGGTCAGTCTTATTAGCTGCCTGGAATTTTCGCTCTTTTTTTTTTCTTTTCAGCCAGCAAGCACACACAATCACAGCACAACTGATGCAGATGAGGTTTTAGTGTGTTTATCCTTGTTTTAGTGTGTTTATCTTTGCATCACAATCAAAGTATAGAAGCATGAATGAAAGGGAATGAATTGTATGCAAGTTTGTTTCCTTCACAGAATACTTTTTTCCTTACAATTGTAAGATATGAAGTTGCATTTGCGAGTTATAAAGACAATTGTGAAACACAAACTCACAATTATGAGTTACACAGTCAGTATTGCTAAATATAAACTCACAATTGCAAGAAAAAAGCCAGAATTGCGAGTTTATCTCTCACAATTCGGACTTTTTTTTCTCAGAACTGAGATATAAAAACTCGCAATTGTGAGAAAATAGTCAGAATTGAGCTGCCTTTTTCTTCTAAGAAAAAAAATCTGATTTGTGGGATATAAACTTGAAATAGAACATGAAATAGAGCATTAAGGATGTTCCTGTTAGAGTCATGAAGGTGATGTTGAATTTAATGATTACAAAGTTACAAGTGCAAATTTTCTGAAATTATTAACGCAGTCACTTACATATAATTAAACATTTAAAATTATTATTATGTATGATATCAAGAGCACTAATATGTTCTAGCAAGTTCACTTAGAAGCTCATATTACGTACTGCTCTGCTTTGTAACTGAAACATTTGTTAGCTTGTTTGGTTTAAAATGAGTTTCTAAAATGAGTTTCTCTGAATCATAGTTGTAGATTGGGGACATGTCTGGGAGATGGAGAGAAGATGCAGTATAATTAAAGACATTTGGGGGGAAAAAAACAACAACAACAAAAAAAACCTTCTGATCATTGAGCCGAGGCTGATCAAGGGGATGAAGTTTGCTTCAAAGAAAAAGAGATCCCTCCTCTTCCTCCAAACTGAAGACCAAAGCAGCCCTCCCTTGACTGTTTGCTCAAATCCGCCCCAAACCAAGCCCACTCTACCTCTCCATCTCTGAGCCTCAGAGCCTCACTGATGAAAGACTAACATGAGCAAATGCATATTGAGTTAGAGGACCAGCCATGATGAGCTTTCATCAATGTAGGGCTGTGGAGTAGAGTCGTGATGGTGGAACACAGAGAAGAGAAAAAAAAATGGGAGAGATTAGACAAAGGACAGAGAGAATTTTTATTTTTTATTTTAAAGGGGTCATGACATGGATTGTTTTATTATTTTAATGTTCCCTGAGGTTCACTTATAATGTTAATACGTTTTTTTTTTGTTTTTTTTTTGCACACACACACACACACACACATATGTGTGTGTGTGTGTGTGTGTGTGTGTCTGTGTGTGTGTGGAAAAATATTGCACTTGAGTGTGTGTTTTGAAAACATTATCCATATAAAACCATCATTCAAAGCATTATGAAATAATTTACTTATGGTTTGTGATGCAGCTGCTGTCAGATCCAAAACAGTTGGCTGCTTTATCTGTCAACAAAGGCTTTTTTTTTTTTTTTTTTTTGTGAACTCTCCATTACAATGTGCCTTGCTGAGAAAACAAAATGCTCCGAACAAACATATAATCCTCAGACGTGATCCGGGACGCCATTAAAATAAACCATCCACTTGTTTTCGATGCTAGGATCCTTCTGAAGTATATGCAGAGACGGAAACGAGCTGTTTAAACTGGACGCATCAAAGCGAATGTTCTTTCACTTTTCCATTTGTCCTGTTGTCGTCAGACTCAAGTGCGTGGAGTATGTCAGCAACTGAACGCGCATCTTTATACTGTATCCAGTGTAGACAGTGTCATTAATTATAATGGGTTCTTTTTGCTTTTGACACGACACAGCGCTTCCATCCAGTGTAGGCAAATATCAGCCGTTAAATGACTGAATGCCAAGGGGTGTGAAGATGGTGCAATAATTTGTTGATGTCTTGCTCTGGAGGCAGTCATATGCAAATGTATTTGCCTGTGAGACGTCACATATCCTGCAATATCAAAACAAGCAAAGTTTTGGAGCTTGATTAAATAAATGCTTTGTTTATAATGAGGAGGACATTTTAAGCTATGAAACTTACAGGATGTTTTAATAGTACAAAGACATCTTATATGTCAAAAGATCAAGGCAAATTTGATTTCTCATGTCCTGACCCCTTTAATCATGTTCATTAAAGGTGTTTTATTCTATCAATGATTAAAACAAAGTTTAACAAATGCATTTATAGAACTTTTGAAAAATATTTACAACCATGCACATTTAGAAATGCACAACACATTTTCCACCTTTTTTCACTTTAAATTGAAATTGTTTAGGCTTGCTGTTTATAATACATGTGTCACACTAAGGCTACAAAGATCACATAATGATGAAAAATTAATACAAACAGTCTTTAATAATAAATCCTATACAGATCACGTAGGAGTAAATCAGGATAAATATAACCACATTCAACACTGACGACACGGAACACAGAACTGAGCAAACCAAGGACTTAAATACACAAGGAGTGGTAATCAAATGAACAGAAACGTGTGTAATTAATTAGGAACTAAGCAAACTTATAGGGAACACAAGAAGGATGACAGGCAAACAGGAAAACCAAAACACCATGATAATAAAACAGAATTAAACAGAACATAACTGTTGCAGTAGCTCCCTCCTCCCAAAGGTGCGTCCGCACGCTGATGATAGTCCAAACAGATGATGGAGGGAGGGAGGGAGGGAGGGAGGTGGGGGATCTGGAGGAAGACAAGGGGCTGGTGAAGGGCAGGAGAAAAGAGGAGATGTTGGTGGAAGAAACCAAGGTGGTGATAACGGTGGGAGGAGCCAGGGAGGAGATGAGAGCAGTAGGATTCAGGTGAGGACCCAGGTGAGCATCCAAGGTGGAGCCAGGGTGCCAGAGGACTGAGGCAGAGCCAGTGGGACTGACAACAAAGGCGGAGCCCAGCAAAACTGAAGGGGTGGAGGGATGAAGCACAGTTGAAGGTCCAGAAGTCTGTGGTGCAGGTGGTGCGACGACTGACCAAGGCAGAGCCGGAAGGACGAGGGAGCCCGATGGAGCCATAAGGACGATGGTCCCAGGTGGAGCCGAGGGAGGGAGGAGCCAAGGTGGAGCAGACTGGTCGACGAGCCGAGGTGGAGTGATGGGCTCGGTGACTGGAGGCAGAGCCAGGGGATGCTTTTACCAACAAAGAGCTGGAGACCGAAAGACCCGAGGCAGATCCGCGCAGCAGAGTGGAGTCAGAGGAGGAGCCGAGGAACTGAAGGGGAACAGTGGAGGCGGGACCAAGGAACTGGCTGTCATTGGAAAAGGAGGTGGGGATCTCTGGATAGAATCTCTGGAGACACAGGAGACTTGGAGCTGGGCGGGACCAGTGGAGACACAGGAGACTTGGAGCTGGGAGGGACCAGCGGAGACACGGGAGACTTGGAGGTGGGTGGGACCAGCGGAGATACAGGAGACTTGGAGGTGGGTGGGACCAGTGGAGACACAGGAGACTTGAAGCTGGGTGGGACCAGGGGAGACACAGGAGACTTGGAGCTGGGTGGGACCAGTGGTGACAGGAGACAGGGAAATATCCTCTTTCAATTCCTCATTGTATTCTGCAGAGGCCAGCTGCAGCTCACCTTCAGTGACAGGAGTTTGGGCACAGCTCCTCTTAATGCCCTCGAACTCCATTAGCACACCCACTGGAACGCACTGTGTTGTTGGCTCATGCACCTGGCCAGACTCTTCCTTGGGCTTAGGGTCCGAAGCGATGGTGGCCTCAGTCTTTATCTCTGGCTCTTGCATCATGGCAGTCTCAGGCTCTCTGTCTGAGGTGGGCTCTGGCGTAACCTCTGTGCAGTGCATAGGAGGCGACTGGCTGGGCTCTGGGTCCCGAGTGGGGTTGGTGATGTCCTCCTCAGCAGGGCAGATGGCATTCACAGCATTCACATAATCCATCTCATATCAGATCAATTGCACATGACTATCTTTGCTTAATGTTATGAACAGAAGCTATGCTAATTATTCTCCATTTGCTTTTCTGTTTTACCTCGGGACGGGCGAGGTAAAACAGAAAAGTGTACACTAGAGAGTACACTAGAGAGTACATCAGTTTCAGTTTGGATCCAGCCTCTTAAGAAGACCTCAGATGACTAAAACTTTGGAAGAGACGGTGCCAACTCCTGCGATGACTTCAGAAGATGCAACATCTGGATCAACACGCACATTCACATTCTATATATCCTAATTATTGTTAATATGTAATTCATTTTTCCAGGAGCTCTTTGCTTCTACCTCCAATTAAATTGCTAACAGTGATTGTATGTTAATCGCCTAAATTATTACATTATTAGCTAACTGCAGTCTCCAAATTGTAATGTTGACATGCATTCTCTGTAAAGCTGCTTTGAAACGATATGTATAGTGAAAAGCGCTATACAAATAAATGTGAATTGAATTGAATTGAATTGAATAGATGGTCAACACCGATCCGTTATTCACCAGCAGCCACTCCACATACATAGTGAAATCTCCCTGAAGACCATCCAGGGGCAGGCGTGCCCTGGACAACTCCATGAAAATAATTGAGTTAATATAATTTTAATATTAGGACATCCCTAATGTATTTCCACATGTAATCTCAAGTCAAATCAATAGCTTAATAATTTACATGCACATTTATTAATTTAGCAGATGCTTTTATCCAAAGTATCTTACAGATGAGAAACATAAGCAATACAAGATATTTTACTTAAGATGTATCAGATTGCCTTGAGATCACATGACCATCTGAATACTACAGTAGGATACTACATCGTAGTAATGGATTGAAATCATTACTTTTTCATTCCAGTAAAATTACACCGGGAAGTATCCTTTAAAGGTATATGGTAAATACGATTAGAATGGAAAATAACTTGAAGAAAGCCTCTTGAGGTTAAAAGCATCGAAAAATACTTGAATCTTAATCTCCAATGCTATTTTTGTAAGTTTTCAGTTTAAATGAATGACCGCTAGGCATGCGACTCGTGAGCGTTGAGATCCCTGATTCTCAAAGTGGCGCTAGTGTGGAGGATGCATGAGAAGTGATTTGTCTTTGGGTTGAAATCCTCCAGCTGACTAATGAGCCATTCCTCCTTCTACTTCTTCAGGTAATCATGCTAAGAGCTCAGGAAAACTGCAGGGAGTCAATAGACGTTTTCCGCTTGCTATATCTAGTCTTAAAAGCAGGAAGGGAAGAGCCCTCCCCCACAACTAATCTTTTCACTTCCTTCCTCCTGCAAAGTCTTGAAAGTGCAGTGACAGGCACAAAGACAGTCAGAAAGAACACCTAGCACTTGCTCTTCAGACTTCAATACATCATGTTTCACAAAGACATGCAGAGACACTGATGCGGGTGGAATTAGTGCTTCAGGCAGCTATAAATACCTTGACGTTAGCTTAAAGGATCGTGATGGCGCACTCTATCTCGGTGCCTCGCGTTTCCCTTCGAACGCAATGATATCTAGTCTTTTCAGGCTTGACTGCAAGGCTAATGGTGTGGAGATATTTTTCTCTCGGAAATGGATCTTATTGTGAACTGGAGCGCTCACTCAAAATCTTATCTAGGCTGAAGCGCTGATTCATGCATTTTACTGACTGCGAGGGTCAGGGCCGCAATGTCCGTCAACAAAATTGTACAGCCTATGCAAAAGACTGAACTAAACCAGTTAACATTGTGAAGTGCAAAGAGAACGCATGATGAGATTGCATTAGTTTCATATTAGATTGAATTGGGGGATTGTATATTGCAAGTTCTGGAAATGGAGAAATACATTTGGCAGATTATGCATGACTTAAATTTCATTTTCAAAGTTGAGTTAGCAACATGTTCTTAGGATTCTGAGAATTAACGTTCCGTAACTGACAAATTCTATAACGATGGCTGTAATAAAGCTATAAAACAGCTAATACCTTGATAACTTTGATGCATTGATTACTTTAACATCAATGCTTCAAATATCTCTTAATATCTCTAAATTATATCTTCATAACATCATGTTTTCTAACAGTCAGATGATGTCTTATAGTATTATGAAGTATCATAGTTATAGTCAACATTAACCCTAACACCATTCTAAATTGTCTTTTCTTAAAAAGTAAAAATAATTGTTAATGGAATTGTTTAAGAATCTGATTCATAACCACAGCTGAAAAATTCCTAGGATAGAGAGTGTTAAAAGAATGACGTAAGATGTCTGCAATACAAGCATCTTAGCTTTAGATTTAGCACTTACCAATCCAATTGTGAAGCAAGACGGGTTTTTCTGATAAAACCGCTGAAGCCTTCTGCTCTTTTTGACTTTCTTTTCACATAGCCACTGGAGTAAGTGATTTAAAAAAAAAAAAAAAAAGAAATTATAAAACACAGCAAGATGCACATCTTATGCACACACAGACTGCCATAATTCAGTAAATTCTTTTTTCCCCCTCAGGATAATCATACTTTCTGTCTCCACAAATCTGAATTCTCTCAGCTCTCCTTCAGGAATCCTCATCTCACCCTGTGTCGTGGTCCGGCAGAAACTTGTCGGTTATGTGATCTGGGATTCTTGATCCATGAGGGAAAGGAGAGGTAGAAGTTGAAATACAAAGTGAGACTTTGTCAGTGCATTAATTTTGAAGGCAACACTGTTTCACCTTCCAATGCTGTTGCATATAAACAGAAAACTTAAAGATCATGTAAGAAAGTTTTCTTTTACTTTTTGATGAAGTGATATCTTTTATGAGCCTCTGAGGTGCATATATTATCTAGTCGACTCGTCCCAGGAAATGATGCTCACTGATGTTATATCGCCTTTAATGCAGGATTGTGTAGTTTGTCTTGATGTCTCTGTGGTACCAGCCCCCCTGAAGCACAGACTTGCTGGCTGGACCCATGTGTCTGAGAGCAAACAGAAAAAAAAAATAAAAAATCAAAGTAGAACAGAAGTTTGTACAGCAGACTCCCATACGCTTCAACTTATAAGGTACAACCAACAGGATTAGTATTTTGTATTTCCTTTAAATTAGAATTATTAGGACATCTAGGATTCCATGCACTGATTTGAATGGGATTGAAATCATCTAACTAATCTGGGAGTGTATTTTGGGGTTACAGAAGGTCATGTGGCTTCAATGCATGTGTCACAAACTTAATTAAATAAACTATATATGTGATATTATACAATGATGTAATGTTTGTAATTTTTATTTAAACCAGATATGTCTAAATTACAAGCAATATATAGACAGACATGCAGTAGCTTGTAAAAATCCAGGCTTGTTTTGGAATTTTTAGACTTCTGCATAAATCTTACAAGAAAGAAATGAAAAGTGAGTTTTAGTATCTAAATTTAACATTTAATAATGACTCGAGAAATTTTCTTTTTTTAACCTTTGTTTCAATACTACATTGAAAAACACAAAAGTTGGAGACAAGACCTTTTGGAGGTTTTGTGAGTGAAAAAGGTCTGTAAAGTTGGACTGAAAGTTTAACAATGAATAATTTGTGTGAAATATTCTTTAGAACTGCTTAGTAGAAGACATGTTGAGTTCGGTCACAGATGTGGGGAAAATAAAACCTCTTCTGTGAGACCATATGAAATTATAACTAGAAGTGCTAATAGCAATATACACTACCATTCGAAAGTTGGGGGTCAGTAAGATTTCACCCTATTTTTTTTTAAAGAAACTAATACTTTTATTCAGCATGGATGCATCAAATTGTAAAAGTGACAGTGAAGACTTGTTACAAAAGATTTCTATTTCAAATAAATGTTGTTCTTTTGAACTTTCCATTAATCAAAGAATCCTGAAAAAAAGATTGTGGTTTATCACAACAATATTAAGAAGCACAACTGTTTTAAACATTGAGAAATGTTTCTTGAGCAGGATCATGAATAATTTCTGATTTTACAAATCAGTTAATTTGTAAAAATGTCATAGTATTACTGTTTTACTGTATTTTTGATCAGAGAATTCTATCAACAAAAAAAAAACCCAAAACAAACTTACTACTATACTATACTATACAATACTAACTATACTATATATATAATACTAACTATACTACTACTACTACTACTAATTATTATTATTTTATTATTATTATAAAGTGTATTATTATTTAATAGTTAAGAGGTATAGTAAGTGGAGACCAGCTCATTGCAAGTAACAAGGAGCAGTGTTGGGGGTAACTCATTACAAGTCACTTGAGTTTGGTAATCAGATTACTTTTTCAAGTAACTAGTAAAGAACAAAATATCTAAGTTACTTTTTCAAATAAGTAGTGCAAATTACTTTTTCACATTTATTGACTGACAGCTCTTCTGTCCCAGAAGTGTTGTGTGTGCTGTGTAAACATGATGGTTATTGTAATTCTAGACTAAATGTGAACATGCATTTACTTGCATTTTACTTGTAATAATTAACTACATTAAATTACACAAATGTACTTTACATACAATTATATGTATTTAATCTTACTTTATTAACCAGTGTCTTTGCTGCTGACCTTCAATGATCTAATTCAACCATACTAATAAGCAAAAACTTCTTTAGATTAGATTTAGAAATAAGAGTGTTGAACTTCCTTCTCCTTTGTCCTATTCTTCTTTAATCCAGAATGGCTGAAAGGTTTGTTTGAGCTGCGCCCTCTACTGTACAGGTGTATGTATTTCCTTCAGCCTGAGGCTTATTCATTTCACTTTTGGTGCGAAAGGGAATTCACATTTGCCAAAAATACAACTTTTGTTGTTATTTAAAAACAAACAAGCAAGCCCAGCCCAGCTGAGAAAAAGTAACGCAAAAGTAATATAATGCATTACTTTCCATAAAAAGTAATTAAGTAACACAATTAGTTACCTTTTCAGGGAGTAACGCAATATTGTAATGCATTACTTTTAAAAGTAACTTTCCCCAACACTGACAAGGAGTATAATTAAGGATAGTGCATTGTACAGAGATGTGGTATAACAGCCTGGTCTCATTGTTAATACGTAGGTATTAATACGTAACTTTCAAAGACACAAAACGTACATTTTTGTACGTTTAGAAAGGTGCTAAAACGTACAATATTGACGTAATTATGGCACTAAAACGTAAAAATACTTTTTACAGCGAAAAAACGTAAATTATTTACGAATCTTTCATGTCATAAAGATATATATATAATTTCCATTTTATCGTTTTGCAGATAAATGTAAGATCCCTAATCCCCATCCCGAACTTAAACCTACCCATTTTATACAGAATGTTAAAAGAATAAAACATATAGAACAGAAATGTGTAGGAAAATGACAATTTTAGTGAAAATATAACATTAAAACGATATTTTGACCCACTAATCCTACACCTACCCCTAAACCTACCCATAACAATTTCTTTAAACTACCTACTGTTATAAATAAAAGAATGACAGACAAACAAGCGTAATCACAATAATTTATTTTTTGCGAAAATGTCAAAAGTGGTACCAAAAGTAGTTGTGTGATGATGAGTTCCAGTCACAGTCCTCTCTGGCGGTAATAGTTTTTTATAGGGTACAGAGCAGAATTTAATTTATTAATCCATGAAAATATGATAAATCCGGTTACTCTCCGTGAAGGCGCGCACTCATTTCAAATGTCAATCCACTGAAACACGGCATGTCGCAATCTGTGACGAAGCAGGTGAGAACCAATGAGCGTTCGATATCAGTGCCGTAAACCATGTCGTAACGCTTCTCGAGGCTGGCGCTACTTTCAAATTTGAATAATAACGAGCGCGAGCTTTGACTGTGGCGGTCGCTGTTGCTGAGAATAAAGATGAAGATCGATGGATAAAGGGCTGAATTTGGATCTGTTCCTTACAAACATATGGATTCTAAAGATTTGGAGTACAGCGAATAAATAAAATGGATGTGATTTGTGAATTTATGTTGTGCTTTGGTGTATCTTATGGTTGTATTGTCAGTCGCTGCATAAGAGAAAACGCCTTCTGTGTCTCAGCAAACAAACTAAATATTACAAAATAGTTAAAGAATTACAGAAATTTTATTCATAAGGTTTCAAATTGTAGTCTTGTTTAACATTATGTAATCCGAAACGAGCAGCACAAGTCACGAACAGAAATGTTATTTCATATTAAGTAGATGAGTAAACTGCTTTAAATAAATTCGACTAAAAACAAAGTTAAATCATTAAAGCCACGATATTTAATATTAATACATGGGAATTCATATACATTCACACTTTACGTTACATGATTTACGTCTTTTTTTTTTTTTTGCTGTTAATACGTAAGTATTTTTACGTTTTAGTGCTATAAATACATCAATGTTGTACGTTTTTGTGTGTATGAAAACGTAAGTAAATGTACGTGTGGTAGAACCACAATTATACGTTGGTTATAAATAAATGAATGTTGACCATTACAGTACAAATGCATTCAAGTATGAACAGTCAAAAAATGTGCAAAGAGGCAAGATTGAGGATGCGGTGTAATTGCAAATTACCATCTTAACAGTTGAGGGAATGCACAGATGCAAGTATAGCAGGGATGTCAACAGTGCAAACACTAGCATAGGGGTCAGGCTTGAGTTCAGTAGATTGACAGCTGAAGTAGATTGCATGCACTAATTTCTTCTGAGGACCACATTTTTTTTTTACATTAACAGTTTTTTTTTTTTAACAAAATTAAATTTTATGCATTTAGACACTTTTATCCAAAGTGACTTACACAGCATTAAAGAGTTAGTTCACCCAAAAATGAAAATTCTGTCATTTATTACTCACCCTCATGTTGTTCCACACCCGTAAGACCTTCGTTCATCTTCAGAACACAAATTAAGATATTTTTGATAAAATCCGATGGCTCATTGAGGCCTTAATTGCCAGCAAGAAAATGAACAATTTCAGATGCCCAGAAAGGTTTTAAAAACATATTTAAAACAGATCATGTGACTACAGTGGTTCAACCTTAATATTATAAAGCGACGAGAATACTTTTTGTGCGTCAAAAAAAAGAAAAAAAGACTTTTCAACAATATCTAGCGATGGCTGATTTCAAAACACTGCTTCAAAGCTTTACGATTCTTTTGTTTCGAATCAGTAGTTCGGATCACGTATCAAACTGCCAAAGTCACGTGAACCATTGAAATTTTTACTGAAATCATGTGACTTTGGCGCTCCAAACCACTGCTTCAAAACAAAAGATTTGTAAAGCTTCTAAGCCGTGTTTTGAAATCGGCCCTCTCTAGATATTGTTGAAAAGTCGTATATTTACAAAAAGTATTCTCGTCGCTTTATAATATTAAAGTTGAACCACTGTACTCACATGAACTGCATTTGAAAGTGTTAATTATTTTGCTGGTAATAGAGGCCTTACTGAGCAATTGGATTTCATCCAAAAATATCTTAATTTGTGTTTGGAAGATGAACGAAGGTCTTACGGGTGTAGAATGACATGAGGGTAAGTAATAAATGACATAATTTTCATTTTTAGGTGAACTAACCCTTTAATGCATTCATGGTACAGTATATATTTCATCAAGTCATGCATTTCCTGGGAATCAAAACCATGACCTTGGCGTTGTAAGTGCCGTGCTTTACTGTTTGAGCTACAGGGGTGCATTTTTAGAAGGATATTTTCTTTCTAACTCATGATAGTCAGCAGCCACTTTTGAGCTAGTGGTTAACTATTAAAGATTACGGGTGTTTAAAAAATAAAAACAATAGCATTTGCATTAATGAGATTCATCACTCTTGTGTCTAATTTTTGGCTCATTATGTTAAACTAGGACTGAGGAATTCTACTGAACTCTCCTATCCAGAGAACTCCAAACTGAATAATGCCCATTTTAATGAGGGGAATAACTTGCAGCGCTATAGTAAATGCTTCTGGGTATTGGCACAATGCCTCCTCACTGAGTAATGACATCTACAGGGGTTTAACTCTTCAGGCGTCTGATGCAGGTATTGTACTGTGTATGAATGACTTCAGTCTGTGTGGAGTTTCATACTGTGTAGCGTTTCTTAAATTCATTGCTGTCTCCATTTTATATGCACTACCTATAAATTGATGATTTGCATTAAACTGGGTGTGCTATGAACAGACTGCAGGAACAGTTCACCTAAAAATTTGTTTTACTCACCTTTGTTGTTCCAAACCAGTATGACTTTCTTTATTCCACAAAACACAAAAGTTGAATTTTGAGGCATCTTTCTGTACAAAGAAGTCTGTCAACCTCCAAACAGGACAAAACACACATAGTTCAAATCTTCTGAAGTCATATAACATGAGAGTGAGTTAGTAAAGGAAAAATTCCATGCTGAAAATCCAGTTTAAGCTGGTAGCTGTGTTTTTTAGACTGTCCATTATCTGGTTTAGAGCTGTTGGATGAGAAACAAACCAGCTATAGACTGCCCAAACTGCACACATGATTTTATTTAGTATTTCTGTCTTGTTTTCCAGTACAAATATCTAAACATTCTTAAATCAAGATACAAGCAAAATTACATAATAGTCTTGTTTTCTGAAAAATGTATCAAAATTAAGTGAGATTTCTTACCCCAGTGGCAGATTTTTTTTTTTTTTCTTGTTTTCAGCAAAAACTTTAATTTTGATAAATTTTTAATTCAACAAGCCCATAAAAGCTTAAAGCTGTTTTTTTTTTTTTTTTTTAGAACATGGTGACTGGTCAGCCAGCTAATGATCAGCTAGAAATGCCCAGCTACTATCTTAAATTTTCGGGTTTTCAAGTTATTAATTGTTGGTGAACTTTTCCTTACAGTTAGGAACATAAATAGTGAAAGTGACTAGTCTATTATAGAAGAAACACTTACTAAACATTGTTTCTTGAAGAGCATAACAGTTAACAAATAAAGAATTATAAGTCTGTTTCATTTTTACAACGGATGTAGGATTTTGATGCTCTGCTGTCATTGGCCACAGCTCCAGAGAGAAGGAGTTTACATACAACAAGCATCTGCCACGCTCTAATGAGTGAGTGTGTTCATGAATAAGTCATATTGATTAAAGAGGCAGAAAGATGGAGAAGGACGCCATGCATTTCAGAAAACAGACCTGCTACTTTGGGAATGAACAGCGGAGCTAAACTGCTGGTCCGACTGTCCACAGTGGAGTTCCAAACTGGTTATGGTGGCAAATTAGCAAAGCAAATTGGACGTCTTGAATACCATGAGTATTGTTAGGAATAAATTGCGATGTTTACTTGTTATTTAACATGACCAGATTCCCCATGACAGCTCTCTTTGTGGAACACATATCCAAATTAGACAGTAGAATTATAATAAGAATTAGATAATATTCAATCAGCCGGTCATTATCAGAAAATAAACCTTGTCAGGGTGATCACGACCCTGAAGGCAAAGGGGTCTTGTGTCCCCCTAAAGGAGTTTATTTTACGATAATGACCTGCTGACTGTATCTTATCCAGTGTATTATATGACGACTTGTCAAATATGTGAATTAATTGACATAAAATTATTTTATTATGTGGAAAAACAATTTGAAAACTTGCATAAAATATGTATATCCTCCTGGAACCCAAGAATAGACTTTTGACCTCTGTAGTGGAAATTATATTTACATGTCACAGTTTTAAGTCTGTCCTGTAAAGAGCACATTCAGGGCTTTGGAGAGATACCAAATGTTTGGAAGTTGCATTGTGACAACTGCCTCTCCTTGATCTTTAAATATGACTGAGATTAATTTAGTGATCGAGTTCAACACTTTTATGGAAATATGATAATATTTTGTAATTATCATTTAAATCTTTATGTTTCAAATCAAAATATGACTTTCTGTTACAAAACAGGACATCGATTTCATACATATCACTGTAGAGGACACCAGGATTTAAAGCATGTTTATTAAGCATTTTTGGGAGACACAGCAAGTGAATAGGTAAAGAAATTATATTTCAATATTCCTATGAAATGTTAAATATTATTATGAAAATCTTGCCAATTATTACTCCCATTAATACACTTCTTTTTTTCATTATATGTTGCCCAAGAACACATTAATATGCAAATAAGATACATAAATTAGATATAGATACATTGTATATAATGGGAAATCCTGCTCATGGCCATTTTACACACATATTGCATAAAGCAAAATGGTATGAAATCATTCTGTTATATCTTTCATAACATAGTTGAGAATCATCTTTATACAAAGTTTGGTATAAAAAAAATCCTGAAACCTAAAAATTGGTTGGTGATTTAATAAAAAAACTGAAAAAAAAAAAAAAAAAAAAAAAAAAAAAGTCCTGGTGTCCTCTACAGAGGACATAGCATAACATATGAATAAAATACCATTTTTCAAAAATTTTATTTTTCCTTTTTTTTTTTCTTATGCTCTAAATAATGTAATAACATGAAAAAATACTAAAATCACAAAACTTTTTTTTTCTGGTTCTCAGGAGGATATTTGAAACTTGAAGGCAGAATGCCATGATTGATCTGATTTATTTTCTGAAATTGTTCCTCCCTCTTCTCTCCTCAACTATCTTTCAAATAAAGTAAGGGGAAGAAAGACTGCTTTGTCCTGAGTATGATGTCAGGCATCAGAACTTTTAATTTTCATACTGAAATTAAATAAATTATAGGAAAGAATGAACAGTATGCAGGGGACAGAAAGAATGAGCTCTAACTGTGTTTTATTTTTGGACTCATTTATCATAATTATAAAATCGGATTGCATGGTGAGATTGCTTATTTTAAGATAAGTGTTGATATTTCTTGAGCCTTTGGGCTGGTTTGTTTCGTTGGGTGTCACGGGGTGTTACTGATCACATGCTGCAGTTTTGGGAACTCTGATGATAAATCTGACTAGAACATAAGCCCCATGGGTCGATACATTGGCCTTACTCTTTACACTCAAAGAGTTCAGTGGGATTCTATATAGAATTTCTAGGGTTCTTGACCCAATTTTAAAGAACCCTTTATTCCAAAAAGGTTCTATTTAAGGAGAAATGTCTTAAATGATTGCATAATGATTGCTGTTACGTTTGAAGGGCTATTTATTTATTTATTCATTCATTCATTTTTTTCTGGTGATAAAGTATGTTCACAGGCTGTTTAATTGATACATTTTAATTAAAGTTAAAACATGTACTTAAAACTAAATCCATAAAATGATGGAACCCCTACAAAATGTTCTATATATGATGCACCTGACCGGTTCTTTATAGAACCTTTTCTTCTAAGAGTGTAGTTAGAGTGATCTAAAAAAGATGCATAAATAGAATTTATTCATTTTAAATGAAATGTTTTATTTATAATAATAATAATAATAATTATTATTATTATTATTTACATGACACTTGTTTAAAAAACTGATACAGATTCTGTAAAAAGTTGATTACAGCTGGGATAAGTTTCTTTCCCAAATTATTTGGTTATCTTTTCCCAGTTCACAACTGTGATATGTTTCATAACCCAGTTGTGATATGTTTGTGGTCTATAGGGCTGCAACAAACAATTATTTTGATAATCGATTAATCTACCAATTGTTGGAACGATTAATCGACTAATCGTTGATTATTACACTGGTTAATCAGTATGCTTTGTTCGATTATTCCACTTTAGCAATTAGTTAAAATATTGAGTTTTACTTTAACTTTATCTATACTTTATAAATGAGCAGCAGGTGCAAACGCATAACAGCTTTTCGCTGAGGAGCCGAGCCGAAGTTGGCGATCCGACACCCCAGCAGTGGTACAGCAGCTGTGGCAATGGAACGAGACGTATCCGTTCACTCCTTCAGGGAACGAGGATTACATATACGTAACTGAGACATTCCCTTTCAGTCGGTCACTCTCGACGTCTCGTCGGAGATGTACCGACGAATTGGGATCCCTACCAAAGCGTCACGGGTGCTGCCGCCTTCCAGTGCCCTGCGTAAGATAGCTGGGCCCACTCGTAGATGGGACAGAGCTTACGCAGAGAGATGAACACTGCCCACTCAGTGAACTTGGATAACACTGGGAAAGCATACCTTTTCAAAGGAAAAGGCACTCTGCGGAGGCCAGATCCTGCAGGAGGTCTAGTGGAGTATATAGATTAACCAGGTCTCTGAGTGGCTCTCACCCAGATTGGGAGGATACAACACATGGCAGAGATGGCAGAGCGGACTCTGCCAAGGGAAAGACACGGAGCTTCCGTTCAGGAGCTTACCATGGAAAATACTATGGGATCCCCTTAGGGTCGCACATATGGGCACCCAGCCTAGAACTGGTTCTCAAGGATACATCAGACGTAGGCCTGGCGCCAGATGCTCCGCCACATCCGTCAGCCGGAGGGTGATCGGAGGACTCAACAGGGTCTGCCTCGAAGGGACTCTCTGGAGAATTAAGCGCAAGTATTAGAGCAGCAAACACAACTAATACAACTGGCAGTGGGTGGTTTCTGGAGAGGCATACAGGTCTACCTGTGCAGCTCCGAAATGACACCAAATCAGCTGGACCGCCTGGGGATGGAGTCTCCATTCTCTTGGGAGCACAGCTCATAATAGCTTGTCAGCCACATGGTTGAGCGTGCCAGGAATGTGAATGGCACGAAGTGACCTCATATGCTTCTGACTCCAGAAGAGGAGATGGTGGGCGAGTTGTGACAAGCGATGGGAGCGTAGACCACCCTGATGTTGATGTATGCAATGGCCGCAGTGTTGTCCGTATGGACCAGCACGTCTTTGCCTTGTAGGCGCTTTTTTAGGGGGTCCCGTCCAAAGCCCTGAGACTTCATGCCCATTGTACGTGGCACCCCAGCCAGTGGCAGAGGCATCCATGAATACCACAGCATGCCTGGACACCTCTTCCAGGGGTATTCCTGCCCGCAGAAACAAGGGGTCCGACCACGGGCTGAAGTTTTGACTTTCACCCAGTGAGTTTGTTGCCACGCCCATCTCGGGACTTGACCGTGAAGCCAGTGCTGAAGCGGTCTCATATGAAGCAAACCGAGTGGTGTTACTGCTGCTGCAGCTGCCATATGCCCCAGGACCCTCTGGAAAAATTTCAGTGGGACTGCCGTCCTGCCTTTAAACATATTCAAGTAGTTCGGCACCAACTGGGCACTTTCCTCTGTGAGGCGTGCTGTCCGTTCGACCAAATCCAACTCCATACCGAGAAAAGAGATCCTCTGCACTGGCAAGAGTTTGCTCTTTCCCCAATTGACCCAAGGACCCAACTGGCTGAGGTGACTGAGCACCAGGTACTAGTATGAGCCAGTCATCGAGATAGTTGAGGGTACGAATGCCACGTTCTCTCATGGGAACAAGGGCCCCCTCTTCCGTGACTTCCGTGAAGACATGGTGTGACAGGGACAGTCCGAAGTGCTGATATGCTTGACCCTCGGAATGCAAAGCGCTGGAATGGCCTGTTTTGAGGGGGAGCCGGGAGCCAATTCGTCGGTTCATCTCCGACGAGACGTCGAGAGTGACTGACTGAAAGAGAACATTAAAATTTTTGAAGATGCATTTTTGGAAGATGTTTTTGAAACAAGTCTTTTATGCTCAAGGCTGCATTTATTTGATCAAATAAAGTACAGTAAAAAAAAACAAAAAAAAAACAGTAATATTGTGAATATTAAACATCCCTACTCCAGTCTTCAGTGTCACATGATCCTTCAGAAATCATTTAATATCTGTTACCATGCTAAACTATTCAGAGAGTTGAGAGTCATGATCAAACTAAATATATTTAAATTTATCAGGTAATGCACATTGTTATTCTCTTAATCATTCTGTTCTTTTATATTGATTCATTCCTGTGGTTGTTGTCAGTGTGTAATTTAAGATAGACTTCATCTTCATAGACCCTGAAGATGAAGTCATCAAGGAGCACGATGAATGTGTAATTTGTATTGGCCATAATGATATAACCATGTCTTTGCAAGATCCTGAATTACGAGTCAATCAGTAGTGCCGGTTCTGTGCTCTCTATTATATTCACTAATAACAAACAGCCTAGTGAAGTTAATGAGATGTTAATAGGAAGGAGGAATACGCAAGACTGTCTTTTGCTTGTATGCCACCATGTGCTGCTGTGATTCAGAATCTCTTGATGGCTGGACATAATACACATTTGTTCTTTTGATGTGCAGACATATGCATTTATGTATTCTTAAATACTATGAAGCAGTCCTAACCGCTGCCATGCTTATATATCAACCACTGTATAAACAGCACACACATTCTCACACATGTATTTTTTTTTTTTTTAGCATTTTTGGGAGGAGTAAAATTTACATATGTGGTTTCAACAACCAGATGCATTTAGACTTGTTCAGTTTTGACTGGAATGCGTCCCAGACCACCTCCTGAAGTGGTTTGAGCGATCAGATTTAAATCCGTCTTGAATGTGTTTCGGAGGGCGTTTACACCTGGTCTTTTCATAATCGGATAGCTATCCGATCAGAGGAAACGCATGAAATGACCAGGTGTAAACAGGCCTACAGTGTACCATGGAAGCTACAAAGTGCCCGCCGGAATACAACAGTGTTAACTTCTGATAGGCTGAAGCAAGCCTCTCTCAGACATTCAGGAGATGTGGCAAAGTGACACAGTGTCTCGTTCCTTTCTCAGGGAACAAGGGTTACAGTCATAACCCAAGACATTCCCTTTTGAGGGAACTCACGCTTCGTCGAAGACAACACTATGGGAAAGAATACCCTGCGCCACACTGACTAGTGCCTGCCCTGGTGTGAAGCTGTCCAGGCACATCTCAGGATGTGATCCTGGTGTAGAAGGAAGATTCAAACTATAAAATCTTATGAACGTATGTGGGGAGGCCAAGTCTGCTCCATTACAGACCTCTTGAAGGGAAACCCCCAATAACAGGGCTTTAGAAGATGCCATACTCGTAGTAGAGTGTGCCCTAATTAGCAGAGGTGAAGGCAAACCGTGCCTCGTAAGCCATAGAGATTGCCTCAACAATTCATTTACTAATTGTTTGCTTTGAGGCGGGGGATCCCCTTTTAGGTGACCTAAAACACACTAGTAGCTGGTCCGACTTGCTCCAATAAGAGGTCCTATGCACATAGACCTCTAGAGCCCTAACAGGGCTCAACAGATGCAGCTTCTCTTGGTTCACCAACACATGAGGTGGAGGATGGAAGGCCTGCAGGACTGTAGACTGAACCACGTTAGTTGGCACCTTAGGCACATAGCCCAGTCTATGGTGGAGAATGGCTTTAACCCTCCCAGGTGCGAACTCCATACATGAGGGAGAGACGGAAAGGGCCTGTAAGTCCCCCACTCTTTTGATGCTCTTCCCATCCATGACCACTCCCCAGCCCGTGAGGGATGCATCTGTTGTCACTATTTTCCAGTGACATAGCACCCCCAACACTGGGCCTTGGGACAGGAACCATGGTTTCTTCCATATGACAAGGGAATGAAGGTATCTGCGCGTAACCTTGATCATACAGAATTTGTTTCCCCTCGGGGAATAATTGTGTACTGTGGGGCTCGTTAAACATGAGTAGAGCGGTCTTTTCCATGATCTCGAGATCTCAGCATGGAGATCAGGAAGAAGGGAAGGCCCCAACATGGAGGCTGTGCTCGGCTGTGCAGGAAACGCTCATCCAGTTTACTTTTCTTATGCACTTCCTGCTTTTCTGATGGTCAATCAATATTTAATTTGGCCACAGCATGAGTCACAACTTCCAGGAACTCCTCGTATGCGCTATATAAATAAAATAAAGGTGATAGGATACACTTAGCCTTATATACTACTCTGAAGTGGTATTTGAAATAGTGTGGGTTTAATGTGCATTAAGAATACTTTAGTGTTTTAAAGACCTGGGACACTTACTTCCTGCTGCATGCACATGCTTTCAAGTGGCCAAGACCGCAGGTGTGGGTATTTGAAAAGGCCCAGAGTACTTTGATACTTTTACTGGAGTAATATTTTATTAGGGAATCAGCACTTTGACTCAAGTTCTTGATTTGTGTTCTTCATCCACCACTGATAAACAGCACAGTAACATCTCATCTGTTTAGTGCACAGTATTTAGTTCTGATTTGTCCTTCTTGGCATTGTTATCTATTGTTTATGAACATTTTTTTGGCTAATTAGTTTTTTCGCTCCTTTGGGTGACAGCCACTCTAAGAGAACACATATTATTTATGATGTTCCCCAAGGCTCAGTTCTAGATTTATAGCATACACTAAGCTCAATGACTTCCAATGAGATTACAGTTTCTACAATATTGTCTAATGATAATTAGCACATTTCAAAAGACACAACTGATCTCCCTTTTAGCTTTTTCTTTTAGCTTTTTTTTCTTCCAAACTGAATTTGCACGTACTTTAAGAAATTTACCAAATATATCAGTTGTTTATCTTACAAAGCAATTAGATTAAATGGAGAAGAAAATGGAGAATTTTGTTTACATCTATTTATCATTCTATTGTTCTGTCTTTCAAACTTCACGTCTTTAAAAAAAAATCAAACAAGGCTTTAAGACAACTTTTAAAGTTGATATACTTTTATAGTTTTTCTATGATTACAGTATTGGTATTAGTATTACATTTACTGCAGTGAGTCCCTGTTTATATAATAATCTAGAAGGCCTTCAAGTCCATTCATGAGAAAACACTATATGTGCTTTTGCTCCTGACTGGGGTGGCGTCCAAAATTAACCAACCTAATGGATAGTTATTTCCCCCAAGAACCACCCATTCTACTACAGTTCCCTGCTGCTTCAATTAAACAAATGACCCATAAAACAACAGGGCAATAGAGGATGCCAAGCGTAAAGAAGCCTGTGCCATCTGAAGGGAGTTTGGTCTGCTTTAATGAGAACCGTAATTTAATTCAAATCATTGTGAGGGAGCAAAATAGTTTGTAATGAGACAGTTATGTAATGATGAGTGCAAATATTATACATAGCATTAATATTCTGTGTTCGTACATCCATAACATGACATTTTTTTATTTGAGAATGCAGGGAGATTTTGGTGACAGGCAACAAGAAATAGATAGAATGGAAAGATGTAGACATTCTCTGGAGAATGGCAAGAGTGTTGGGAAATAGGTACGGATGTTATATCACGAATGGAGCATCACCTGTAGTCATTTCAAGTTCCCTGCTCCAATCAGAGCTCCTGCAGTGGTCTGGGTTTGAGCAAAGTGGTACTTTATATCAACACACACATATGGCCTCTCCAGCCTGCAAGCGTCCTGCTGGCTCCTGACTCATCCTCTGATCAAAAGGACGGATCTGAGGACTTCTGTGGAATATGACTGCTGGAGTATGATGGAAAATATATAGCTTTACACTGTTTCTTATCCAGCTGTGACATAACAAAGTGATAGGTAATACATGTTTGGTGTGTTATTGTTTGTTCATCGACAACTACCACTAGTGACTCAAATTGAGATGTTTTTGTCAGTTGCTTGGTCCTTTTTTTTGGTGTGTGTGTGTGTGTGTGTGTGGTCCTGATAAACTCTACATTACAGGAACAAAATGTTCCCACAAAGATGGCAATATCCAAAATCCTTGTCCTTATGGGAAAATTTTTTGGTCCCCATGAGGTAAACAGCTTATACTGTAAAACAGTGATGTTTTGAAAATGTAAAAATGCTGAATGTTTTCTGTGATGTGTAGGCTTAGGAGAAGGGTTAGGAGATAGAATATATAGTTTGTACAGTATAAAAATAAATCTTTACTCTCTTTATTTTGATAGTTCACTTTAGACATTCTAATAACTGTAAGTAACTTTGCAACTACATGTCACATAACTCTCATTAGAGTATTGGTAAACTGTTAGTAGACTGTTAGATTAGGGTTAGGTGTTAGGGTTCGGGTTAGTAGAATAAGTTGACGTATGCATAAGTTATATTTAGGAGAATGTCTGTTGGGGACCATCAAAATAAAGTGTTAGCAGATATTAAGCAGTCTACTACTCTAATGACTGATAGTTGACATGGAATTGCAAAGTTACTTATAGTATTTTATAGTAATTTTATAATAATTACTCATCGTAATTGTGTTCCCACCCATAAATCTCACTCTACCAAAATCATGCTCTAAATTACTATTACTGTACATTAAATGTATGGTTTTGTCACTAACAATGTTTCACTTTCATCATAATATTAAAATATTCCATTGTTGCTTTTTGCATTTATGTTTGACTTGACTTTTTTTTTTTTTTCTTAATAGTGATGGTACCAGCACTGGGATTCATACACCCTCTCCATTACTGCTTCCATTTAAGCATCTACTAAACCATCCATCTTTCCTCTCTCATGCCATCCATCTTTTGTAACTGTCCATCGTCCTTTAAGCCTTCATTTTTCCTTGTCTCCCTCTTGCTCTTCCTCCCCGATTCCCACTTCCACTCTCAGGCAGCCTGTTTAAGGTCACTGTCAATCTTGTTATAAGGGAGGATGTGTAATTACCTCATCCATCCATGCAACCAGAACCAGCATCTACAGACAAACCTGACGTTCTAGTGCAGAGCCAGTACACCTGCAAGCTTAACACAAGACAGTTATATAAATTAACTTTTTTCAATTTAAGGTGTTATTTGAGCCATAGGTTTTAAAATCCTCAGCTGGAAGATAACGTGAATTACTTGTCTTTGTAAAAAAAAGAAGTTTGACTTAATAAACACAAATCAATATCAGAGAAATGGTGGTGTCCATTTTTTGTCATTTTTGACTCATAAAGGTGCTCACTAGTCTTTTTTTCTGCTATTTGCCATTGATTCTTTCATTGTCTGCTTTAGTGGTGTTATTTTGTGAGCTGCATTTTGTAGAAAATACCTTGTATTTTAGAAGCAGTGTTAATCATGTAAACTAAATTGCTACCCAAAATGGGTTTAAAAGTTAGTTATTTTTCATCATCAGTGATGAAGAAGACTAAGCAATACTTTTCTGAAGCTCAAACAGTAGAGAAAGGGTTTGATTACCAGGGAATACATGAACTGATAAAAAAACATAACTAGAATGCATTGGAAGTCACAGACAGGTTTATATATATATATATATATATATATACAGTATATACCTGTCTGTCAAATGCGTAAATGTAAATCTAGTTTAAAAAAGATGCACCATGTCGATAATTAAACAATTTGATAACACTTTACAATAAGGTTCATTAGTTAACATGAACTAATAGTGAACTGCACTTCTACAGTATTTATTAATCTTTGTTAATGTTAATTTCGACATTTACTAATACATTATTAAAATCAAGAGTTGTATTTAACATTAGTTAATGCACTGTGAACTGCTGTATTTTTATTAACTAAGGTTAACAAAGATTAACAAATACAGTAACAAATGTATTGCTCATGGTTAGTTCATGTTAGTTAATAAATTAACAAATGTTAACAAATGAACCTCATTGTAAAGTGTTATCAACAATTTTAATTAAATCATACTGTTGGTGTAAATGTTAAGAAACACAGAACAGTGCTGTATGATACATCTTTTTTTATCTTGTTTTTTTCTTATCTAGAAAAAAATGGATACATATAATATGTAAGATGTATACAGTATTTATTTATTTATTTATTTATTTGTCAATTAAAATATGCCATTTCTGTAAAACTACAATGGTAAAATGAATGAAAATGACATGGCAGTGTATTGAGTAAATTTACATTTTCATCCTCTGTTGGAACATCCTGCTTAAAGCTGCAGTCCGTAAGTTTTGCCTCTTTGGCGCCATCTCTGTTCGAAACCTGCAATTGCAGTTATTTGCGAATTTTTTTATGTGGGTCGTGAATCGGTACGGCTCCTCAGTGTGGATGAATCTGTTTGCTGTCAGTCACCACATCGGTGATACTGTACTGTAAAATAAGAATTTTAACGCTATAAATGTTTACAGACGTGACGTAATGACGCAAAGACGAAAGGCTACATGCTCAAATTTCCAGCGGAAACGCACCAGTACGGATTTTATTATAAAACTTTATTACAAGCTTAACGTTGTGAATCGGGCTAAGGTAAGGAGATAGTTTTAAACACTGGCTGGCTATGTACTTGCTCAAAAATTTAATTTGGATCATTTTTAACCAAAAAAAAAAGTTATGGACAGCAGCTTTAAGCTACAGTTTATTTATCACACTAGCTGTGGTTTCAATTACAATATTTAGTTTTCAGCTGGTCATTGTACACCAGATTGTAATGTGTATAGTCTGTTTTGGTTTCATTTTCGCTGTGCTTTGTTCCTGTTTTGCCAGCCTGAGTTCTTAGTTAGTTTCCCTGGCTGTTGATTAGTTTCCACACACCTGTTTCAGTTCACCTTGATTACTTTCCCTATGTATTTAACCCTTTGAGCGGTACGGTCCCACATATGGGATTTTTATTTCTGTGCCCCTGGGCGTACGATCCCACATATGGGATTTAGAACGTTCAGCGACGTCACAAAACGGCCAGATTCAAACTGTGCTTTCGCACTTTGGCTGCAAGACAGACATGCTCAGCGCTTGTCATATATCACAGCTATGCAGTGTTTTCAGTCACATAATGTTTTTTAAGGTTTCAGACATTTAAATATGCATACGAACCAGTAAAACAATACATTTAGAGTTTGTAAAATACGCACTGATGTCAGACATCAGTGGAAGCAGCAATAACAATCCATTCAAATATAATTTGCAGACATTTATTCATATCAGACACACATAATGGGTCTAAGTAACTATAAAGTTTACTCTATTATTCTTCCAGTTCACCAGCCACTTACTTGCATATATTTCGGGAAAAACTGATGAATTCACATGCTGTAAATCTGACTGACAGGAATCTGTGAACTGCAGGGCAAACTAAGATAGCAGCACCCATCTCGCGTTATAGATCAAAATAAAGATAATTTATAAAGGTTTTTAAATGACAAAACACACTCACTTACACATATTTGAGAATAAGAATATCAGATAGTTAATGACATGGTAAGCAAGTTTGTGAATATTTTAAATAAAAAAGGAAAAACAAAATAATAGCGATCCATCTGTCATACAATGTTATTGTGGCTGCGGTGAGTTATGTGACAAGCATGACGCGTCGCGATGGACACAATAAGGGCAAACGTTTTGGGGGGTCAGTTAGAATATTTTAAACTCATGCTTGAAAGGGTTAAGTCCTGAGTTTCATTCTGTTCCTTTATCCAGTATTGTATAAGTTTTGTGGTTATTTATTTTTTCTCCAGTGAGTGTTCTGTGTAGATTTAATAGACTGTTTTGTTTCTGTATTGTTCTTTTCATCGTGTGAAAAAGCTTTAGAATTTTTATCATATGTACATATGTACATGTAATTATTATTTTTATTTCTCATTAGAGTATTAGTAGACTGATAGATTAGGGTTAGGTGTTGGGGTTCGGATAGTAGAATAAGTTGACATACTTGTTAAAGTTACTTATTGTCAGTAGAAAGTCTGTTGGTGGACCATCAAAATAAAGTGTTAGCAGATATTAAGCAGACAGTGATTGGTAGTTGCAAAGTTACTTATAGTTAGTGGAATGTCTAAAGTGAACTATCGAAATAAAGTGTTACAAAATCTACCTAACTAAGCTGTTCCAGATTGATCACCTCAAGCTGGTATGAGCAACTAGTAACCTTTTCGTCAATATTCTACCAGCTTAAACCAGTTAGAAACCATCTCTCATGTGCCAGCACAGTTATCATCTTAAGATGGATTTTCCAGCAGGATTAGAAGAAAAAAACTACGACATGGTGTAAAAATGAACACCTCAACGTGGCAAGGTTTCCTGTGATGTAGTCAGAAACATGATAACAACATGCAGTGCAAAATATGGAGAGAAAGTCATTAGAGAAATCAAAGTGGTGAACCCGATGTTCCAATATGTCTTTGTCAGCTGGATTCATTTCCTTCAAACACACTAGATGACCCTGTCACAAAGATGAATGTTCATCTTTTCCTCCACTGATCTCATTTTGTCTTGTACTTGTACGCATTCTAAAAGCCACGTTTATTTTTTATTTTACATACAGGTGCCGTTTGCAGCTCTTTGCTGCGTGATGTGTTTGTGTTGATTGATAAATCAGGGTGATGGAAAGGGAATCGGACCGAATCTGGGTCCAAAGCCAAGCAGCTGTCATTGTTGTCCACACAGATAGGCATCTCCATAAACTGAGCAGTTTATCTAGAGTCACAGTTCCTCCCGGTTCACTGCGTGAACATGCAAACACTTTGTGTTTTCTGCAATTAAATTTGAGGCTTGAAATATGTGTCTGCCAGCATACAGATGGAGCTTTACACGCTTCCCAAAACGCTGACAAAAAAAATCCTTTTCGCCTTTGTTTTCCCGGTCCCACTTGGTCGACGCAGTGGAATCGGGCCCTTCGGAAATCTCCCAGTCATTGTTTGGATGGATTGAGAGGCGTTAATCTCAGCAATGGTGATTAGAAGCAGGCGCTATTCTTTCTTCTGAATACCAACACGAGAGAGGAGAAAAAGGGAAATTTTCCCAAGGAGAGAACTCCTAGTGAATCTCATAAAGACGGGGAAAAGGTCAACAAGAATGCAAACAAGAAATATTTCAAACAAAGACATGTTTGCTTGATTAGCTGAATATAAAAGGCCAAATACAAATAAGGCATATTAGTCCTGCAAAAGCTCATTTCTCTTTGTGCAATTTCACTGGGAGGGTCCTTGCATTGATGAAGATGAAACAAATTCTAATTAAAGTCATCACATCCCGTTTGTGTTTTAATCAATATTTGAAATGGCAACTGTATAGTGAAGGAAATGCCCACGCTTTCGAGATGATTCCTCATGAATTTACCTGGGTTTGTGTAGGTGTGTGTGTCATATGTTCCTCTACAAGTAATTAGAGGATTAGAGCGGGTGTCTTTCTGATGAGGCAGGCAGTTATTCTAATCTTGTTACCGCAGCTGCTGTACCTCTCAGGCTTTGTTTGTTAAATCTTGTTATTTAGACATCTGCTGGATTCATTTACACCTCTAGTTTAGCTATGCTGATCTCTTTCCTTCGTTCAAACAATAGAGATGTGCACTGATATTTTGATATTTCAGATATGCATGTTTAAATTTTTGACAAGTTTGTCTAATGCATTTATGTTTTTGTTTACAACAGCTCTCATAGGCTGCATTCAGACCAACATGTCCTCCAACCAATACGCCCATATAGGTCGTTTGTCACTTCCCTGAAATACGACGCATAGGAGTCTTTACTAAAGTTGCGCCCCTATCGACAACAGGACACTTTCATTAATGCATTGTACCCTTTTATCTGCGTCATATTTCGGTTTCGCGTAGCTCAATTGGTTGAGCACTGCAATATACAACAATATGCAATCATGTGATTGTGGGTTCGATCCCATGCATGTGCTCATAAAGTGTATATGTAAACCCTCTACCCAGGTCCTACTCACCCCGCTCTGCGTGGGCCTCGAACCTGGGTCTCTGGCATGGGAGTTGGACGCTCTAACAAGGAGGCTAAATGCTGCAACCTCTAGCGTCAGTCGCTAGAGCATCTCTTGAGATCAGAGGAGTGAGTTTTACTTGCACAGCAACTACTAGCTGGCCTCCGTTACATATATGCACTATAAATCACTAAGGGTAGGTTTAGGGTTAGGGTACGTATAGTCCTTAATAAAAAAATGAGTTTTGCTAAATGGAATTAGGACAAATGGCGGGTAAGGGACAGTGTAAAAAGTCCACACATTGCATTCAAATGAACAAACATTTTGATTGGTAATGATGGTCATACGTCATTTCATGACGACAGACCAACATGACACTGTCATTATTTTTACGCCAGCTAGAGGGCGCATGACTTTAAAATGTAAATATAGGTCTTAATAAGGTGCTTGAAAAAAACAACCTATAGGGTCGTTTTTTGGAGGAAGACAGTCTCATTCAGACAGCAGCGCAATGTGGCCTTGATGCTGATGTTCCACCAACCTTCTGGTTATGGTTTATTGTGAACCCCAACAACCCCTAATTATCAAATGTTCGCAGTTAAATAAATACAGCATACAAACTCCATTCAACTTGTTTGCAACTGTAAAATTTCAGTCTTAGGTGAGCTATCTTTTTTTTTTTTTTTTGGTAAACGTCATACTTTTTAATCACTTTAAGATTCATCAAGGATGCATTGAAGGGGTGGTTCATTGCGATTTCACTTTTTTAACTTTAGTTTGTGTGTAATGTTGCTGCCTGAGCATAAACAGTATCTACAAAGTTACAGCACTGAAAGTTCAATGCAAACGGAGATATTGTCTTTTAAAGTTATGGCAGTTTAATGCCTACAAAAATGACCGGTTTGGACTACAACGAGCTTCTTCCCGGGTTGGTGACATCATAAACCCTCCAAATAACATAAACACTGCCCACAGGAACACGCAAAAAAGTGGGCGAGGCCATGTCGCGTGCATACAAGTCTTCTTCCTAGGGACACTGGACTTCGGAAACAATGTTTAAAATTTATGTTTAATTCTGTTCCTGACAATTATAATGCTAATTTAGCTGTCTGTGCTGCACATTTTATGGAAGACAGCTTCCAGAATCTACACGAGTTAAATGCTGGATTTACACAAAGGCTATTATTGAAAGATGAAGCAGTTCCAACTTTAAAAGCAGAAGCTGCTGTTTATGGGCCCCAACCTGTAAGTATGTTTTATTTTTTTATAAAGTTCTATAGTTTCTGGGACGTAAACAAAGACCAACGCGGTTTGGCTTCGCTAGCCAGTTAGCTAAATTCTATTTCATACTTCTCCAACAAACGCCAACAAACACCAACAAACTTCTATGTAATCACACCAGCGAACTTCTGTTGGTGTTGGCGTTTCTGTTATCAGTGTACAGCATTGTTACCAAATCTGTTATCAGAACACTATGACAGCATATCTAAACACTGACACAAATACAAACAAAAATACTTAACATTCATAAACGTCCATTAAAAGTCGTAGTTGCAGAGGTTCTGCTTCAGAGGACCCTCTTCATCATTACTGCTATCTGGGTCTGATTCGGGCTCAAATTGATACGGCAATATTTACGTTATTATTTATATTTCCACTGAAGCAAAGACTGGACTTTGACCAAAGCACATGCAACGTTTGCCCGTTATGGTAAGGGGCGTGGCGTTTATGGACAACGTGAATCGTGACAACGTTTTCCGGACAGCGAATTACAATAAACAGGCCAGCTAACCAATCTCAGTCCATTGCGTATTTCTGAGGGAGGCGCGTCATAGAACCAGAAACTCAACAGACCGTTTTTAGGAGAAGGGAAACAGCGGTATAGAAAAAAGGTAAAATATATGAAAAATACGGTGTTTTTTTTTTTTTTTTTTTTTTTTTTTTAAACGAAGCATTAAGACATGTTAAACTGCACCCCATAAACACAATCAAGCCTAGAAAAAAAAAAAAACAGTGAACCCCTTTAAATAATGAATGCTTTTCTTTTGAACTTTCTATTCGTCAGAGAATCTGCATTACGTTTTCTACTAAATTGTGAAGCAGCACAACTGTTTTCAACATCGATAATAATAAGAAAGGTAGCACTTAATTTTACAGTCCTGTTCCCTATGTACATACTATGTACTTATTATAGTTACTACAATAACTGGGTAATAACTAGGTAGTAACCCTGAACCTAACCCTAACCTTAACCTATGTAGTTACCTTATGTTAACCTGTACTTTCTTAGGTAACTACAATGAAAGTACATATAAGTGCACATACTGTAAAATAAAGTGCAACTATAAGAAATATTTCTTGTGCAGAAATTCAGCATTTTTGAATGATTTCTTAAAAGGAACTAAAGACTGGAGTAGTGATGCTGAAAATTCAGCTTTCTATATTGAAATAGAAAAAATTATTTAAAGTGATAATATTTCACAATATTTACTATATTTTTGATCAAATGAATGCAGCCATGGTGAGAATAAAAGACTTATTTCAAAAACTTTACATAGTGTGCATTACAAATGTAACCAACAACAATGATGTTGTGATATTTTCAAACAGAATTGTGATCGGTCTTGTCTTCCTTGCATATTTTTAACCATTTGTAGCCGCTTTTATTTTCTTTACAGTGACTGTACTGATTCATGTATGCAGCGACAGAAAACAAGATGCATGTGGAGTGTTATGATAGCAGAAACTAGTTTGACATTTAATTTGCACAAAATTAAAATCTTAGTTATTTTATCTAAAACTTTAACGCTGCCTTGCAAGTAGGGGCGCCTGTAGGATTTTATCTCAGGGTACGCACAGAACTAGCCCACGACACTTTGCGTGTCGTTTGAACCCAGACCATTAGCCTACTATATGGAAGTTCAAGTCCATTTAATACATTTTAAATATATAAGCCTGTAGCCTATATTACATCATCATATGCTCTGTCATATAAACAGTATTTACAATAACAGCACAAAACTTGCCTCAAACAACTCAGTATTATTATAATTGTTTTTGTTGATCCATTTCATTTATTGCCAAACTTTAATATGTGAATTAGATTATTGAAATAAACACATTTAGCGTCGTCAGGCTTTTTGTGCATAATGGATAAAACAACGGAATTGCGCCCTCCGGTTTATGGCTGCTGTAAATTTTTTCCTGCCACAAGATGGCGCTGTTTTCGACACTCTTGATGCTTTGAAATCTTTCCCGAAACATTTACAGAAAAGCTTCAAAGATTTAAGAGGCTTCATTTCTCCATCCCTACTCAATAATTTTAGGCCTTTTTGCAATGTTTCAGTCGAATTTAGCTGTTTTAGAGAGCGTTCACTCATTTTGAGTCTGTTTTTAAACATTAACTATCTGTAACGTCATTTTTCATGTGTGGAAAAAACGACGAAACTAAACTAGCCAATCAGATTTCTTTTCACCCATATCTCCCACGCTTACCCATGGACGTACATACACACTGACTTTACAACACACAAATGCAAACCTTTATTCTCATTCTCTCTTCCTCTCTTAATATGTTATGAGTGTACGCAGATAGATTTTAATAATCAATTTAAAAATTATGTAAAAAATAAAAACGGCATTAATTAGCGCCCTCTCATGGTACGCACAGTGCGCCACTGCTTGCAAGCATTGCTATTTCCTTCAGAAAATGCTAATCTAGTTTTTATTTGTCTTTTTCGTATCAATAAAACTTATTCTGACTAGCGTAGTTTGAGTTGAAACTGTTATTGACTTAAAAATGAAAGGACTTGCTAATTTTTTTGTATTCAATTTTGTGCAATGTTTGATGTCATCCTCTAGTGCACATCACCTTCTAGTTAGAGCACTGACTCAATTTTCTAGTGTCTGATATGGGCCACATTTAAAAAGGTTATGTGAACAACCTCACAAAAATAACAGAGTTGAGCAGAAAATCGTAATTGGGTATTTGCGCTGCACTGTGAACACATCCTAGACATACAGAAGTGACTCATCGCCTTTCATCTTCGCATTACAGATATATATTGTTGTCTTCACATGTAATAGTGGTAAAGTGGGTTGGATTTGTTTCCCTTGGGCATTGATTCAGTGTTCTTTCATTGGTGTGTGGGCAGCAGGGCCGTGCTCCTGACACATCTGATCTGTTGTCTTGTGTATAGGGTGAGGAACAGGAAGAGAGGAGAGCATGAACCAGGGCTAAAGACAGACAGCCTGTGGCTATTACTGCCACCTTAACTTTGAAAATAGCTGCTGTTTGTGACTCAAGTCAGATTTGGTGTAGATGGTAATATGTTGCTAGTAAAAGCAGGGTTTTTCATGGTGACCTGCAACAATAAAAGAATACATTTTTAATTTTTATGTTTATTCACTTAGCAGATCACTAAGGGAAAATATTCTTTTGTTAAGACCCTGAGATATTTTGTCTGTATCAGCTGTCATTGTGTGTGTATACTCTCTCTCTGTGTGTGCATAGACTTGTTTGTGTTCCAGGTGGGCGTTGTCTCCATTAACCGGTTGCAAACTATGATTGGTCCAGCCAAGCACCTGACCTGTACATAAGGACCTGCCCCAAACATTCATCCTCTGCCTCGTGCCTCGTTGACTTTGTGCTTTACGCCATCGTTCTTCGCCTTCATTGACTTTTGCTTCGCTATTGTTCGTTTCGTCATCGTTTCATTGAGAAAGAGTGTCGTGCCAGAGAGACTGTGAGTGTTTAGTGAGATTGTGAGTGTTTAGTGAAACTGTGAGTATTTGTTTATTGTTATTGTTGTTTCTGATCCCCGGTTTATTTGATCTTTGCCCGTTTGACTATGACTTGAATTCCGAATCTGATTTGTTTGCCAAAAGACTCTGTAAATACTGCTGTAAATTTTCTTGTAAATACAGTTTCACTTTAAGGGAGGTAGGGGGTTTGACGCCAATTTATTTGTATCTTATTTTCACTTTGTTTATGGTTAAGGGAGGTAGGTAAGTTGTATTTTATTTTCTTTATTTTCGTTGAGGTAATTTAGTTTGTAAAAGAAGATTGTTTTGTTTGTTGTTTTGGCCTGGTCTGCCCCTGACGCTAAACCCTTTATCATTGTAAATAAAATTTGTATTATTTGATATCTCTCTGGTATTGAGACTCGCTTCCTTTCTGTTACGGCTGACCCCTAGCGGTCGTAACACTTTCTTAGTATTTTTGTCTTTTCCCCCTCTAAACATTCTTAAAGCAAGATACATTCACTTGAGAAGCAAAATGACTTAAGACAATAAGTCTTGTTTAGTGAAACATTGATTAAAATTAAGTGATTTTATGTGTAAAACAAGAAAAAAAATATCTTCCAATGGTTTAACTGGTTTGCCATTTGAATTAAGTTTATTTTTCTGACTCCGTTGGCAGATATCTTTTCTTGTTTTAAGCATAAACTCACTTAATTTGGTTACATTTTTTTCAGCAAACAAGACATAATATCTTAAAGGGGACCTATAATGCCTATTTTACAAGATGTAATATAAGTCTCTGGTGTCCCCAGAGTGTGTCTGTGAAGTTTCAGCTCAAAATACCGCACAGATCATTTATTATATAGCTTATCAAATTTGCACCTATTTAGGTGTGAGCAAAAATGTGCCGTTTGTGTGTGTGTCCCTTTAATTGCAAATGAGCTTTTGCTCCCGGCCCACTTTCCAGAATAGGGTGGAGCTTTAATAGCTCTCGCTTCGGTTGCTCAACAACAACAAAGCTGGAGAATCTCACGCAGCCAAAATGACGATTGTCAGTAACGGTGTTCAGCCTTACATTGTTCAAACCGGAGTCAGACACTGATGGAGAGACTCAGGAAGAAGTTACAACTTTTAGAATGCATCTGGATGTTTCTGAATGGTTAGTTGATAAATTTATGTAGTTTCTGTGGAGCTGATTCAACTCATCGACTAGAAAATAAGAAAATATCTCCCTTTGCATTGAACTTTGAGCATTGTAACTATGCAGACGTTGTTTATGCTCAAACAGCAACATTACACACTAACTAAAGTTAAAAAAGTGAAATCATAATCAACCACCCTTTTAAGCAAAATGCTTCGCCGGTAAATGTATTTTTGTTTAAGAATTTTTAGATAGTTTTAATGGAAAACAAGACAAAAATACCAAGATTTTTGCATTTGTTTAATCACCTTTAAACAAAATAAAAATAATAATGTAGTAATCATTTACTCATCATTTTAGGTTCTACAGATTAGCATGTTGGTTTATGGGTTCTTTAAAGTGTTAAATAGAAAATAGAATGTTCTTAGTGGATTTAACATGGTTCTCCTATGACATCAGAGTGTAAAACCCCTTTTGGTTCTAAATGGAGCCTTCATTTTTAAGAGTGTGGCATGAATCTGCACAAGATCTCTTTGTCATTCTCCTATAAAACGGCCTCATTCTGTCTTATCTGCTGTGGGCCGTGAACAGAGGTGATGAGATGGCTTCATTTTGCTGATATCAGCGGTCTGGATTAGCTAATTACACTGGATGTAATGCAATCTGTTATATCTGCCAATGAAATATGGAGGTTAGGTACTGTAGTTCATGAATATTCTCCCAGTTCCCACCAAAATGTGAATTTTGTTATCATTTACTCACCCTCAGTAAGTTGTTTCAAACCTGTATCACTTTCTTCCTTCTGTGGAAAACAAAAGGAGTTTTTGAGAAAGATAATCTTTTGAAATACAGCCTTTTGTGGGCCACTTGACATGGATTCATTTCAGCATGATATTGAAAGCCACAAATGGTATGCAAAGCAGCCTTTCCAGCAAAATAGTTGCTTTTGTATTCAGTTTTGTTCTGTTTGCTATGAGATTTTGGCCTCTGGAGGGTGACGTAAGAGAAAGATCGCGAGGATGCACATAGATGTGCCAAATTCATTCTTATCTGCTTGTCATCAATCCTGCTGCTTCAGTGCTGCTTAAGATATTGATTCGTTAGACTTCCCTTGAGTACAGGAAGCTTCTCTTTTGGAAGTTGGAAGTAACACCTGGGTGCTCATGCGTTTAGAAAAAGTTGAAACAACCATATTCTTGAAATACCTGCACTTAGAAAACAAACAAAAATATTCACTCATATTATATTCTGTTTTGCTACTCTTATTTTGATTCTATAGCTTAGTTCTGTGCTCTCTTGCTGTGTCCAAAATCGCACCCTATACCCCTAAATAGGACACTATTTAAGGGGACAGCCATTTGTAGTGGTGTCCGAAACCATAGTGGACATTATCGAGTGCACTTGTTCAATCCCACAATGCACCAAAATAATGAGTGTACAACCAAGGTATGTTCAATGGTTAGAGAATTCCCATAATGCACTGTTAGAAGCACTCTGAATGAATTCCAGAAGATGGCGCCCGCAGCTGAATCATCCATCCATCCATTTTCCAAACCGCTGGTCCAATGTGGCTACAGCATAATATCGTACAGGTATAAATTTCTTTTTAATTGATTATTAAATTGTTTAATTAAGGTTTATACATAGTTTCCACAGAGTTCAAGAAAAATCTTTTTATTACTACTGGAGCAGTTTGCTTAGTTTAAAATAATTATTAAACAGGACGCAAAAACTATACAAAAGCAGCAGACCTTCAGGCTCACTCGTTTTCATTCACTCCCTCAAATGAAATATTTTAGTGGACTAGTGTAGGGAATAGTGAATGAGAGTATAGGGGGCAATTTCGGACACAACCTCTGTGTTCCTGGTGCCTGTTTTTATTTCCTGTCTTTCTTAGTTGACCTAGGCTGCATCCAAAAACTTAGGCAGCTGACTTGTTGCTTCGCTGCCTTAACAGGCAATGACTTTGTAGGCAGCGTTAGCGCACAAGGTATCTCACAAAACTGAGGCAGCGTGACTGTTTAATGATCTGAAGCAAAAGAGAGGGAGCTTTGGTGATAACTAAGCAAATATTTAATTACTATTATTAATTACTAAGGATACATCTATGCTGCCTTCAAAAATTGATCAGATGAAGGTATCTCAGGAGATAGAAAGTGAAGCTAACATTGGATTTGGACATCTTACTTTGGAATGTATCCTCCGAAGGCAGCTTTTTTAAGCTTTCAAGGCACAGCTATAGTTTCCTATAGGCTGTGTCCGAAATTGCCCCCATATACCCTCCTTCACTATTCTCTGCATTAGTCCACTAATATAGTTAACTTGAGGGAGTGAATGAAAACGAGTGAGTGAATTCAGACACCGAGTGCGTCGGAAGAGCTGCCGCTTTTACATGGTTTGTGCTTGTTGTTATTTGAAACTTAGCAAACTCGCAGCTCCTGTAGTAATGAAGAGATTTATCTTGAACTCTGTCATGGACACTATGTTTATACAATAATTAAACAATTTAATAATCAATTAAAAAGGAATTTATACCTGTATAGTATTACACTGCAGCCACATTGGACCAGCGATTTAGAAAATGGATGGATGATTCCGCTGTATGCACCATCTTTTGGTCAGACGAAAAAAAAAAGATGGGTATTCTCTAGCCGTTGAGCGTACATTGGTTGGACACTCATTATTTTGGTGCATTGTGGGATTGAATGAGTGCAGTCAATAATGTCCACTATGGTTTCGGCTCAAATAGTTAATGGTATAGGGGGCGATTTCAGACACAGCTTTAGTGTGTGTCTGTTTGTTACCATAGCAACCTATTGTGTCGCCCTGCCCCTTGTTTAACTCACTCATTTAGGGTATGTTTACACAAAAACAATGTACTAAAAACAGAAAGCAGGTTTTTCCTTTGTGTTTTTCGCATACAGATGACAATGTTGTCAAAATCCCTGTTCACACGGATCTGCGAAAACAATTAAAAATGCTGTATTATGCATGCTAGGCCAGTAGTTGATGTCACTACAGACTGAACACTTAATATGCATACGCATGACATCACCGTTTTCACAAATGTGCATCTTTATTGTTTAAACGGAGATGATAATGGTATCGTTTTCAAAAACTTGCACTTTGACACCCGTTTTTAAAAGTTTGTGTTTTCAGGTCCCAAAACACCCTTGTCATGTAAATGAACGGCCAAAATGCATAAAAATGCTTTTTTTTTTTTTTTTTGAAAACAGTATCGTGAAAACAGTCTTTGGCATTTCTTATGAGAGTTTGCAGTCCTTCTGAAACACAGCCAGAATTTTGGTTGAAATTTAAGTAGCCTTACTGAGTTTGGTGAGAAAATTTTGTCTGAGCAAATTTTGGGGATTTTTCTAGAATAACATATACTAATGAATCATGCAATAAAGATACAGTATGGAACATGCATTAAAGTAAATAGTCAAAGTTTTTAATATACTATATGTAGTCCCTTTTTTTTTTTTTTAATTCATCCTTGGAAAAATGCACTTCCATTCCTGCTGCAGCCCCGCTAAACAGATCTGTAAAGATGCATGTAACCTATTCTTGATGTGGATGTGTTATGACATGGACTGAAGCCATGAAAAATTGAACATGTCTCCCAGAGGTATGCATCTAGTCATATTTAAACTGTGATTTTCTCTCCTTCTTTTCACACTTGAACGCTCAAACATGAACTTCACCTTTTTTTTCTCTTTATAAATAATTTCCCCATAACTCTAAACCCTTTTTTAGTTGACAGATACATGCTTTACACTGATGGGAGTTTTAAAGCAATAATGTGTACTGTCCAATTCCAATAAAAAAAAAACGCTCTTGTTTTTATGCTTTTCCATTTCATACACATTCAATTTATAAGTACAACCATAACTAGTTTTAGTTCAATAATTATACAGGGCAAAGCAGAGCAGCTGTGGGAATCAGCCGGCTTGAGTTCAGGACCGTATGAGTGACACAGTAAGTGTCAGCGGTCACAGAGGCCCCTAAATAGGTCTTCGCACCCTGCCAAGAGGCTGTAGGGGACCACGGCTCATAAGGGGCACCTGCCCTCTTTGCTCATTAAGTGATTAAGATTTTTTGCTGACACCTCAATGTTAATATCCCCAAAAGTTCATTAAATGAACCCCTGACTGCCTGACACTTTTTAAATCACCATCCATGAGATGACATTACTTTACTGAAGGAGATTAGTGATATTTTGAACAAATAATGGTAGTTATGATGATAACACTTTATTTCGATGTTCCACTTTAAACATTCTACCAACTATAAGTAGCTTTGCAACTACATGTCAACTACCAGACATTAGAGTATTAAGCCCAAAGTATTCTTCGGACGTCCATGTTCCGTGACGGTCCCTGTGACGTAATTTTCATCATCAGTAGGGTCCTCGGACGTCTGCACACACTGTCTGCGTACAGCCCAATTTTTGTGTCTGTGCGGATTGTGCACGTACAACAGCGCATATGTGAGTGACTTGAGCACTTGAAAAAAAGTCCACTAGATAGTGTGCATGCGCCTAATACATCTTTCCGCACTCACGCCAAAGGAGTATACTTTGAAAGGATCGCTCGCTCAACTTCTGCAGAGTACGGGCCTTTAGTAGACTTGCTAACACTTTATTTTGATGGAACCCCAACAGACATTGTACTAAGTAACTTTGCAACACAACTTATTGTACTTAACCAAACCCTAACACCTAACCCTAACCTAATAGTCTACTACAGTTTACTAATACCCTAATTAGTAAACTCTAATTAGTTGACATGTACAAACCCGATTCCAAAAAAGTTGGGACACTGTACAAATTGTAAATAAAAAAGGAATGCAATGATGTGGAAGTTTCAAATTTCAATATTTTATTCAGAATACAACATAGATGACATATCAAATGTTTAAACTGAGAAAATGTATCATTTTAAGGGAAAAATAAGTTGATTTTAAATTTAATGGCATCAACACATCTCAAAAAAGTTGGGACAAGGCCATGTTTACCACTGTGTGGCATCCCCTCTTCTTTTTATAACAGTCTGCAAACGTCTGGGGACTGAGGAGACAAGTTGCTCAAGTTTAGGAATAGGAATGTTGTCCCATTCTTGTCTAATACAGGCTTCTAGTTGTTCAACTGTCTTAGGTCTTCTTTGTCACATCTTCCTCTTTATGATGCGCCAAATGTTTTCTATGGGTGAAAGATCTGGACTGCAGGCTGGCCATTTCAGTACCCGGATCCTTCTTCTACACAGCCATGATGTTGTAATTGATGCAGTATGTGGTCTGGCATTGTCATGTTGGAAAATGCAAGGTCTTCCCTGAAAGAGACGACGTCTGGATGGGAGCATATGTTGTTCTAGAACTTGGATATACCTTTCAGCATTGATGGTGCCTTTCCAGATGTGTAAGCTGCCCATGCCACATACACTCATGCAACCCCATCCGAGATGCAGGCTTCTGAACTGAGCGCTGATAACAACTTGGGTTGTCCTTGTCCTCTTTAGTCCGGATGACATGGCGTCCCAGTTTTCCAAAAAGAACTTCAAATTTTAATTCGTCTGACCAAAGAACAGTTTTCCACTTTGCCACAGTCCATTTTAAATGACCCTTGGCCCAGAGAAAACGCCTGCGCTTCTGGATCATGTTTAGATATGGCTTCTTTTTTGGCCTATAGAGTTTTAGTCAGCAACGGCGAATGGCATGGTGGATTGTGTTCACCGACAATGTTTTCTGGAAGTATTCCTGAGCCCATGTTGTGATTTCCATTACAGTAGCATGTGATGCAGTGCCGTCTAAGGGCCCGAAGATCACGGGCATCCAGTATGGTTTTCCGGCCTTGACCCTTACGCACAGAGATTGTTCCAGATTCTCTGAATCTTTGGATGATATTATGCACTGTAGATGATGATAACTTCAAACTCTTTGCAATTTTTCTCTGAGAAACTCCTTTCTGATATTGCTCCACTATTTTTCGCCGCAGCATTGGGGGAATTGGTGATCCTCTGCCCATCTTGACTTCTGAGAGACACTGCCACTCTGAGAGGCTCTTTTTATACCCAATCATGTTGCCAATTGACCTAATAAGTTGCAAACTGGTCCTCCAGCTGTTCCTTATATGTGCATTTAACTTTTCCGGCCTCTTATTGCTACCTGTCCCAACTTTTTTGGAATGTGTAGCTCTCATGAAATCCAAAATCAGCCAATATTTGGCATGACATTTCAAAATGTCTCACTTTCAACATTTGATATGTTATCTATATTCTATTGTGAATAAAATATAAGTTTATGAGATTTGTAAATTATTGCATTCCTTTTTTATTCACAATTTGTACAGTGTCCCAACTTTTTTGGAATGGGTTTGTAGTTGCAAAGTTACTTATAGTTAGTAGTAAAGTGTAACTTTACATACTAATGCTAAAACACGGCTTAGAACATCTTGGTAACCACATTATATATTGGATGTATAATATTTTAGTTTATATTTGTTGCTGGAATATATTGGCATTTGTATAACAACAGATATAAGAATGTTTGGAAGAGTTTATTGGACTTTTAGACAAAATATAAAAGTTTTCATGATTTTTTTTTTTTTCTTTTTTGATTATTTCATGTCCCAAACTTAGCAAAAATACGGTGCGATTGCTGATATTTGTACAATGCCATTGGTAACAGGATTTTTTGTTTGATTTTGTGTGATGCTGCATAACAAGTCTATGTTAAATGGAATAATTAGGAATACTAATGGGTTGCTCTCTCCAGACTATCTAGTGGACTTTTTTTAGTGCTCAGACTTTATAGACCTCCTTGAATGCACCTTACAAAAAAAAAAAAAAAAAAAGGTCAAGAATGCTCAAATCATGTATGGAACATGATGTGCTATACCACCATCACAGATTATGTAACCATGTGACATCAGAACTCTGATTTGTGAGTTAGGAATGTGTGTTCATCTCTGTAAAGTTCACTGAAATAATGACACGTCTGCAAGTGCAGCAGCCTTGATTGCAACCATAAAATAAAATGCACATGCAGGCTTTTTTTTCAAAGGTACCTCTATCTGTATCTATATATAAGCGTGTTGTCTGGCACTTGGAGCTGCTCTTGATGTGTTAGTGGTGGCGTCCAGGGACAGCACAGGCTTCAGGAACGGCTCCTGGGACTCTTGACACTATAGAGGAAATGCCAGTGAATTCTGCGACAAATATGTGGTGGTTTAAAGAGTTTCAGCGACAGATAGGCATCTCATTAGAAACTCTCACCAGAAGAAGAGATACAGGTCCACAATACAGGTCCACAGTTCTGTGAGCCTTTGTTCACTAGTAGCTAAAATTTTTTTTATATATATATATATATATATATATATATATAATATGGTTTAATCAAGCTTAGGGTCATAAAAAACTTATTTGCACCGGACATCACTTTTGGCTACACAATATCGGGCAAAAGTTTGGAAAGAGGTCTCTTATGCTCATCAAGCCTGCATTTATTTGATCAAAAATACAGAAAAAAGTAAGACTGTGAAATATTATTACAGTTTAAAATAATGGTTTTCTATTTTAATATATTTTAAAATATATTTTATTTTTGTGATGCAAAGCTGAATTTTCATGATCAGCCATTACTCCAGTCTTCAGTCACATGATCCTTCAGAAATCATTCTAATATGCTGATTTGATTTTCAGTTATTATCAGTGTTAGAAACAGTTGTGCTGCATAATATTTTTTTGGAATCTGTGATATATATATATATTTTTTTTTTCAGGATTCCTTGATGAATAAAAAGTTAAAAAGAAGAGCATTTATTCAAAATCTTTACTATCAATATAAATCTTTACTATCACTTTTTATAAGTTTAGCACATCCTTGCTGAATAAAAGTATTAATTTCTTTCATATAAGGAAAAAAAATTACTGACCCCAAACCTTTGAACTGTAGTATATATTGTTACAAAAGATTTCTATTTTAAATAAATGCTGTTCTTTTTAAACTTTTTATTCATCAAAGAATCCTGAAAAAAAGTTTATAATATATATACAGTGCACTGCATAAATTAGTACACCGTCTCTGAAACTTCTGTAAGTCAGCAATTACTCAATTACTTAGAAGACGTTAGGGATATAATGTTCCAGCAAGTCTGCTTAATCAATTACCAAAGAAGCATGTCAAAATTATTCAGGAAAATACAATTTTCTTATCAAGGTGATAAAATGTTGTGTAGCAAAAATGAGCACACCCTCCTAAAAGTTACTAAATAAAGTGAAATAAAAAATTTCTGGTGTAAGTTTAAGGCAATGTTTGATCAACAGGTAAGTATGTTGAACCAAAACATTTAAGGAGAAGTAATTTCTTGACAATTAAGAGTGTTATATAGACCACTGAATCATTCTCAGACTTAATGCTGACAACAATGGAACCACTTGGGAGAGAATTGTCAGGAGACTTATTTCTTAGCACAAAAGAGGACAGTGGTACAAGAGGATTACCAAATCATTGTTTTAAGTGTGAAAATATAGCAAAAGTAACACAGAAATTCAAAAACAATGGACTTGTGACAAGGCCCCTGAAATAATCAGGCCTTCATTTAGTGATGAGGGATTTTTTTGCTAGACAAAGGGCAGGAAAAATACCAAGCGAGTGTCTCAGAGCCAGCAAAAGCTATGAAAAGAGTGACTATTTATCTCACAGAGTAAGATGCAGCCTGCAGAAATGACTGTCATGAATTCCCACACCACTGTGTAATTTTATACACAAACTTGAAACAGAAGATGTTACCCTTTCCTCATTCCCTGCATTGTTGGGCATTTTTTCAACATGACAGTGAGGATATGGATTCTCCCAAGGTGAAAAACCTTCTGTGGACATGTATTGCACTCAATCTTAACACTCTTGAGCACCTGTGGGGGATTCTGTTCTGTAGAGAGGAGTTGAGCTACACTCCCCATTAAAGATCAGGGCATTTAAGGAGCTCATCATCCAGGAGTTAAACAGGACAGATGTGACAGTTTGTTATGAACTTGTACACTCCGTGCCAAAAAGGGTCAGAGCAGTATATTCAAAATTATGGAGGGCATACTAAGTACTAGAATATTATACATTTGTTGAATTAAATATAGGGTGTACTCATTTCTGCAATCCTTAATTTAAACAAAATTGGCTAATTTATTTTATGGCTATTAATGACATATATTTCTTAGTTTTTATTATGTATATGTTTAATACATTTTAGTTTTGCCATCTTTCCATGAATTGTATATGTGATCATAAAGAAAATACATCTTTTGTATATTTTCAGAGGGGGTGTACTCACTTATGCTGTGAACTGTATATATAAATGTATATATTAGAATTATTTGAAGGATCATGTGACACTGAAGACTGGAGTAATGGCTGATTAAAATTAAGCTTTGCACAACAGAAATACATTATATTTTAAAGTATATTAAAATAGCAAACCATTATTTAAAATTGTAATAATATTTTACAGTCTTACTGTTTTTTTCCGTATTGTTTTTTGTCAAATAAATGCAGGCTTAATGAGAATAAGATACATCTTTCAAAAACATTAAAAATGTATTTCTCATGTTTCATTGCGTTATCACAAATAAAACAATTAACTCCAAGCACAACTATGCAATATTCTCACAATATGCTTTTTCTTAGGACAAACATCTCTAAAACAGGAGACTTGAGCAAACTCTCAATTTGCTCTCCATTTATTCGCTTAGCTATTTAGGAGGAACAACTGAAATTGTATTTTTTTCTCTCTTCAATGGAATTGAAGTGCATTTTGAAAGGAGATAAAATGACTTAAGTCAATTCTTATCAAATCATTTGTTTATTTATTGGCCCACACTCTCATTCTGATTGCGATTTCAGTCCCAGAAATGGTTAAAATAAAGTTAATTTCTGCCTACGCCCTGTGTAAACTGCCTTGGATGTATCTTTGTAATTGGATTATACATTCATCTAAAGACTCCAGGAGGCCACATACCTCCACTCCACTTTTCTTCTCTCTATAGATCCAAGCTTTGAGCGTCATTACACTGTTTAACATTGTCACAGTCTTAATGAAAAAAATCAATGTGAGTGCTTTAAGATGCCCATGCGCACACACTGTGAGTTTCCTTTCCCTTTTTAAATGTCAAAATCATTTCACCTTTTTTTAATTTATACCTTTGAATAGAAGTGCTCATGAAGTCTTTCCGAGAAATGCTCAGTTTTTTTATGCTGAATTTTTTATTCACACTAAACTTTTACAATGGTGTTAGATGAATAGTTTTTCTAAAAATATATAATAAAATAAAATTATATTGTCATTTTCTCTAGTGTCACGTTATTCCAAATCTATGACTAATCTGTGAAACACCAAAAATGTGAAAAATCTTTTTAGGATCTTCAAGTTGCTCCTTTTGAACTCCAAAAACTCCAAAAAGGGGAAATCAATAGAAGCTCACATGCTTTTAGAACAACATGAGAATGAGTTAACAATGACAGAATTTATTTATTTATCTATGTATTTATAGTGATCTAGTGAACTTCATAGTGAACTTCATAACTCCATTGGATCCTCAAACTGCACCCTGCCTCAATCGTCAATGAAGTGCCACACACATTTTGGACCTTCTCTGATTGTTTGCAATGCCAGGGGAAATGTTTAAATAAATACAGTGTTTTCTTTACTCAACACTATAAAAACACTATATGTAAAGGCTAATGTTTTATGTATTTGAGGAGCAGAGAAGAGTGTCTTAGTCTAGCATTTGTCCTCCAGTCATAGCCAATACTGTATTAAATGGCCTGTGACTAGCACTTCATCTTTTTTAAGATGAGATTTTGTCTAAATGAAAGAAAAAACTGAGCGCCCACTTATTTACAATAAACTTTATCACCTCAGATGTGACTGTTCTAATGATGGACAAAACACATATGTCTGACATTCGCTGGTCAAAAGTCTCGTAACAAGGTTCCCACCCGAAAGCATCGATATGCATGTATAATATGAGTGACCAAAAAATAAATGTCATAAATTTCAATTTATATGAATATGTCAGCACAAGAAATGTCAACATTTTAGTTCAGCTCACATGAGGTGATTCAGACAGGGAATTCATGAACTGAGTCCCTATGGTACTAATAGAGACATAGCACAATTTAGCGTAATGTTTTCATAAGGTCATCATGCTACACAAACACAGGAGACAGTGCTATTTACTCATGGAAGCCATCATTTCCCTTTACACTGTGCCAGTGTTTACTGAAGCGCTAGTCATTTATTTCTCAGGTCAGAGAAGAAAAAAAAAAAGAACATTGAAAACAAGCAATGTTATCTCTGCACTACCAGCATTGCACTAATATCGACATTATAATTACCGTCCTTCATCGAATTCTCGCTAATGGGCTATTAAAATCATTAATAACTTGTTTCTCCTCATAATGGATCATTAGATGATCAATGCACATGTATTATTAAAATTGGCAAACCTTCGTTTCAGTCGAGACACATTGGCACTTTTTCCTGATATGGCTGACTTGTGTCACCTCTGTTCTCTCAGGAGGACATTTTGAGGAGATGAAATGCCCATGGCCTCAGCTTGCTCACCGTGTCCCATTAACATTGCCACCGAGGGCACCAGGTATTGGAAACTTGACAAATATTCCTCACAGGTCCTGCATGTTGAGGCTGATTCATGGTCTCTGTCAACGAGGAATGTGCTGAAGAATTCACGTCACTCACACTGCCATCCTTTGAAAAATGAAACATGCAGCTCGGTTTTTCAAAATCCGTAACATGATTCACAATGTCCCGGCTCCCTCCACAAGCCAGAAAAGTGCAAAATTCAGAATTGGAAAATTAATTATTTATGTACTATTATTATTACTATGTACTGTATGTTATAGTACATAGTAATTGCATAGTAGTACATAGTAATATAGATTTAGTAATTTTGGTACTTAAAATAAGCGTTCTATCTATCTATCTATCTATCTATCTATCTATCTATCTATCGATCAATCGTTCCTTCGTTCGTTCATTCTATCGACCGATCGTTCTATCTATCGATCGTTCTATCTATCTAGCGATCGTTCTATGTATCTATCGATCGTTCGTTCTATCTATCTATTGATCGTTCTATCTATCTATTGATCGTTTGTTCGTTCATTTGTTCTATCTATCAATCGTTTGTTCTATCTATCTATCGATCGTTCATTCTATCTATCGATCGATCAATAGATAGATAGATAATTCTATCTATCTATAATTTTATCTATCTATCTATCGATTATCGATCTATCTATCTGTCTATCTATCTATCTATCTATCTATCATAGATAGATAATTCTATCATCTATCTATCTATCTATCTGTCTATCTATCTATCTATCATAGACAGATAATTCTATCTATCTATCTATCTGTCTATCTATCATAGATAGATAATTCTATCTATCTATCAATCATAGACAGGTAATTCTATCTATCTATCTAACTGTCTGTCATCGATCGTTCGTTCGTTTGCATCCTCATTCTATCGATCGTTCTATCTATCGATTGTACGTTGTAGTTATCTATCTATCTATCTATCTATCTATATATCTAACTGTCTATCATCGATTGTTCATTCGTTTGTTCTATCTATCTATCAATCGTTTGTTCTATCTATCTATCGATCGTTCATTCTATCTATCGATCATTCGTTCTATCTATCGATCGTTCATTTGTTCTATCTATCGAGCGTTCGTTCTATCTATCGAGCTTTCATTCTATCTATTGATCGATAGATAGATAATTCTATCTATCTATATATCTATTGTTTGTTTTATCTATTGATCGATAGATAGATAAATAATTCTATCTATCGTTTGTTTGTTCAATCTATCGTTCTATCGCTCGTATGTACGATAGTTCTATCTATCTATCTATCTATCGATCGTTCCTTCGCTTCTTCATTATAATGATCGTTCTATCTATCGATTGTACGTTCTATCTATCTATCTATCCATTGTTCTATGTATCTAGCGATCATTTGTTTGTTCGGTCGTTCTATCTATCTATCGATCGTTTATTCTATCTATCTATTGATTGTTTATTCTATCTATCAATCCATTGTTCTATGTATCTAGCGATCGTTTGTTTGTTCGGTCGTTCTATCTATCTATCGATCGTTTATTCTATCTATCTATCGATCGTTCATTCTATCTATCGATGATTCGTTCCTTCGTTTTATCTATTGATCGTTAATTTTATCTATCGAGCGTTCGTTCTATCTATCTATCATTGTTCTATCTATTGATCTATCTATCTATCGTTCGATCATTCTATCAATCGATTGATCGTTCGATCGATCGATCGTTCTATCTATCTATCTATCTATCTATCTATCATTCTATCTATCTTTTAATATTTTGAATTAGCTATTATTTTTAATATTTTCAGTTTTCATTTTAATTTTAGATTGTTTTTTTGCTCTGTGCTATTTATCTATCTATCAGTCATTTGTTCATTCTATTGTTCTGTGTCTGTTGTTCTTTTGGTCTATCGATAAGCCAACATTTAAACTTTGTCTTGACAGCTTGTCTTTTACTTTAGCTAAAAATAAAATGTAAATGAATTTCAATTAATTTGAATTCTATTTCCCTATTTTCTAATTCAAATAAACTTAAAATTATTCGCAATTATACATCCTGAATAAAACGCAATTATACATCCTGTTTGATACCCCAATTCAAATTAAATTCTAAACCAGGGATTGAAATGCAATTTAAAAGGCATTCTCAATTAATTTTTGAATGGTGCAAAACCCTGCTCTCAGCATCAGTTGCAATATTGACCTGAGAGAGATCTCTGACTGACTTGTACCTGCCCGAGTAGGTTTTCTGGAGCCAAGGAGCAAAATGAGATGTGATCTGACCAGATTTGGTCACCTGTTGAGGATGTTGCCACACGACAGATGGAGAGCAGAGAGACTTAGCAGCGTCCTTTGACTTTGGTAACAGACAGGTGTTGAGTTTAGCCTGAAGAGAAGCATCAAGTACTGTCAGATTCAGCTCAGAACAGATGTCGACAGGCTGATGGTTCATCTCAGAGCTTTATGAGAGAATTAGGTGGTTTTCGTTCAGCTGTGGATAAGGCCAGATGCCACCGTGAGGGAAATTAAAGAGGAGTTTGAAACTGTTCAAGAGTTGCCTTTGAAGAATTGTTTGTCTGTGTTGGCCGCGCAACTTTTCGAGTTTGATCCAGTCAGTAATACCACAGTGATAGCAGAATTGGTCAAGGTTTCCTCAGGGAGAGCCACAGACAGATTGAAAGATTGAATCCATTCAGTGGTGCGAATCAAAGGTCAATGGGGTCAGTTCGGGTGTTACATGAGGTTTACCTCACAGATCTCACTGCCATTTCTCTCCCCTGCTTCGGTGTGACACTTTTTGCCTTTTTACCTATAAGAAGCAGCTGTCAGCAGAGCTTGAAAACACATTTTGGGTCTCAAAACTAGTCAATAATGTCCACACAAGATGAGCAGATAGAGTTAAGCAGACAGGCCACGGCACAGTGGCTGAAATACAGGCTGTTTCCCCTGATAAAGTCTGTCCCGTATCCGCTCCCAAGATAAATCACAGGCGGCCAGGGCCTGCTCACGAGCTGCACAAAAAGCCTCTCGCTCACGTATATTAGCTATCTGCTAAGTGTTTGAGATAACAAACAAATCTCCACGCACACACAAGCAGGTACACGTAGACACACTGCAAAGTTCTTGCAACTTTTTGATTCAGCAAGAACGGCTGGGCTTTTAAGAGCAAACGTCTCATTTTTGTTATTTAACCAATCCATACACTCTCCTTACAAAAGAGACGGCGGCAAGATAAAGACACCCAATATTGGCGTTCAAGAGCAGACCTGGATAATACATCATCCCAGAAACCCATTTTCAGGTGCTGGATAAATCTACAGGGGTTCTTTTCACTGTTTGGAGGGCCGCAGCTGTGTGGAAGAAAACATGACAAAGAATGCAGGAGAAGGCAAGTAGAGTCCTTTCCTCCATCAGGGGCCATTGGTGACTGAAAATCAGACTTAACCGACTTAGACATAGTCTTTTGACACCTGTGCCAAACAATCTTACTTGTTCCCTGTTCTAAGAGTGAGAGAAAGGTGTTATTTTTGAGGGTTTCTTTACTGAAGCATCAAGGAAGAAAGTAATACAATAAAGCTACACATTTGCACCTTTACGGGGGAATTCACTAATACTTAATTATTAGAGCATTGCTTTAATTATTATAACAATTATTATTGTAATATCTGTATATGTATCTTTATCTATTGTAATGACAAAATAATGCCGCCATGCCTGAACCCTCAGTCAAAATGGCCACCACCACGCCTGATCCCTCGGTTAAGATGGCCGCCGCCACGGCTCTGTATCTCTTCCTCACCCAGGACCCAGTCCCTGACCTCAGTCCAGTGATGGTTCTCATTCCTTGCCAGAGTCCTGAGGCGACTCTCTCCTTCATTCCGAATCCAGAGGCAACTCTCTCCTTCGTTCCGATTCCAGAGGTAACTCCCTTCCTCGACCACAGTCCAGTTCCTGTGTTTGCTCCAGTCCCTGAGCCCATTCCTAGCCCAGAGGATGTTATAGTGTCTATAATGACACTGGCAATTGTGTGTGTTTGGGCCACCCACACACTGACTCTTGCCCCTGACCAGCGTCCGGTGACGGCTCCAGTCCCTGAGCCCACTCCAGTCCCTGAGCCCGCTCCAGACCCCGCTCTAGCCCAGACACCGATAGCTCCCTCCAATAATTTTTTGGGGGGGCGCCATACACCCATACCCGAAGTGGCCGAGCCTGGGGTCCAGGCCGAGGCCACGGAGACCGCAACGCCATGGCCCCCCAATCTTCCTGACCCGCCATGGGCCCCCGAACTTCCTGACCCGCCATGGGCCCCCGAACTTCCTGACCTGCCATGGCACCCCGAACTGCCCGATCTGCCATGGCCCCCCGAACTGCCTGACCCGCCATGGCCCCCCCCGAACTGCGCGATCCACCATGGTGCCGCTCTGGAGGCTCCCTATCCCCTGAGCCACGTCCTTACCACCCCCCCTCCCCGGTTGGACTCTTTTGAGGCGTGAGATTGCGCCTTCCGGGAGGGGGGAGTCATGTCAGTGTTCTGTGTTTGTTTCCCTGTGTCACATGTTCTTTTGTTCAGTTTTCCCGCCACTAGTTTGTTCCCTTAGTTACCCTGATTTGAGTTCATTAGTCCCAGGTGTGTCCCATTAATTAGCCTTGTTTGCTCCTTTGTTTGACTTGTATATATTCCCTGTGTTCTCCCTCAGTCTCGGTCAGTTCTCGTCATTGTATTACGTTTATAGTGGATGTGTGTTCTCCTGGTTACTGTGTGTTTCGTCATTAAAGTCAGCATTCCTGTATATCTCCTTGTTGTGAATGTTCCTACACCATGCCCGCTGACAGTTGAAAACTGTTGTTTTCACCACTTTGTTTCAGCTCGATATATGAAACTTTTTTTTTTTTTTTGCTGTTGTTGTTGTTGTTGTTGTTGTTGAATCACAGCTGTTTTATCCATACTTGCGCGAGCTGTCTGATCTGATGTGCCAGCTGGTGATTGTCTTTGTTGCATAGCGTGTTTGTTATTTGGGGGTGGAGCAATGTTCTGTGTTTGTTTGGGTGTCGATTTCAAATACCAGCAGTGTTTCTCAGAAATTGCTTACTGCACCTTTAAACTTTTGAATGCTAGTGTAACAATTTGAACTATTACAGTGCCGTATTTACACGTTACTACATGTACTTACTAAAGTAATAAGAGTAAATTATGCATTATTACAAGTAACTAACCCTAAACCAAAACCCTAACTGTAACTCTATAGTAAGTACAAGTAGTTAATTAATAGTACTTAGTTCTTATTTGAGTAGTAACTACGGCACTGTAAAATAAAGTGTAACTAAACTATTTGTTGAATATTTTCTGACATACTTTGTGCTAGTGCTAAGTCTCACAGTTGTTTATTTAATATTACATTAGAGTTTCCATGTGGTAAATGGCTTTGAGTCAGTCTTGTTGAGATTCTCTCTATTTCTTACAGTCGTATCATTGTCTGGTGAAAAAGCAGTATTCTGCCAATCTCGTTGTTGTGTGTCCCTGGGCGACAGGGAGGAAGGAAGACTGACAGTTACACTACCATCTAGCGATAAAGAGGCAAGGAAAAGTGCTATGAGGTTTATTCCTCTTCTCAGATGGCCTCACACACACTCAAACACGTGTGTCAGACCTCACTAAATAACACAGAGGAGAGAGCCAAAGACTGAGGTGAAGGTCACTGACTGTAATAAGACAGCACTTCTCAATAACGACCTTCACAAACCTCAATTTCTACAAGAATGAGATTGAGCAGGATGTAGCGAGCCAAGCAACGGGGATGGCGCTCATTCAGGCTAGACGCTGACGTCTTCATTCTATAGAAGCTGGTCGTGACCCAGACCTCCTACGGTGTCCTTAAGCCCTCTGAAAGAGCAGACCGATACAAGTAGATATTTTATTGAGGTTTGAAGAATTGCTCTCAAAAATAAGGACAGATAGCTTACTTTGTCTTTTTATTTATTTATATTTTATTTTATTTTTTTCTCGTCTCAAAATAACTGTTTTTACCATGCTGTTTAAATGAATGCACTTGACATTCCTTGACATGCCATACTTTTACAGAATAATTATTCATTCTTCATCAATTTTCATTCCAGATTTCTCAGTCTATGGTCTGTTAATCTGCCAATCTGTGCTTGTGGCTGCGTGCTAAGAATACCTTAAATGCTTCCATCAGAACATTTAAATTCAGCTATTAAAGACCCTGCAAACTCAAAATTATTTTGTTGCTTTAGTACATGTCTGTTCATTTTAAATGTATTTATTTATTTTGTCATACCTGATGTATAGGAACTGCTTGTCAAACATTTCATTCATTCATTCATTCATTCATTCATTCATTCATTCAAGTATCAAGTCCATGCAGTTTTGTTAACTTAGAATTTACATTTTCAGGTTGGTACTTAGTTTTAGAACCAAGGTATTATGAAACATATTGATTATCATTTTAAAAACTGTTTTTCACTGTCTTTGGGAGTTTCTTTTAGCAGTTCTGCCCTATTGACTTCTTATTTTCCCCCTTCTTTTGTCCTATTGAGTATTCGTCTGTTCTCTCCGCCTTTTTTTTATTGAGTACTGCAGTGAATAATTTAAAACACTCTTTTTTTTTAAAGTAATACATTTCAATGAAGCTCTCCTTTTATGTTCTTGAGTTATAAAAAAGTCAATCCCATGTCCAGGGAGCTTTAATTCTACCGCATTGCAGGCATGAAGCACTTTAAATGAACACAGGTTTTTATTAAGAAAATAACCACCTGATCCTTAATGACCCAGTTAGGGATGATCGGCCATCGAAAGAAAAAAAAGTTGGGAATAAAAATAACTCTTTAGATGAGAGGCAGAGGAAGAGACCCTTGAATATTATGCACCATATGAAGGCGAAGAAAAAATTATACTCTATTTGACAGAAGCATTGAGGTCCTCATAGGAATTGATGTTTATTGGCTTCTCTTACTGTAAATCACGGATTGGTCCACAGAGAAATTTGGTTAATAGCGCAGTCAACATTGTTAATATGTTGCCCGCTGGATGCAGACTGCGAAGTGCCTCCGATATGTTCCAGTGGAACTGTAAACACATATCTAAGTGTTTATAGTTTGTCAGAAAGATGATAGCAGTTCATTTGCAGTGACTTATTATATGCACAACACTGCACTGATGAGCCGAGTTCTGTGAATCCTCAAGAGACAGCACATGGAAACAACTTATAGACTGTTTTTGTTTGTGTACCACCCCATCAACTGACCAGCTTAATTTACTGTAAATGGGAACATGCAGTGGCCCTGTAGTGTCTATTGAGAAATGACTTGGATTTGTTTTAAACTGCTGTGCAACCTTGGTGACCCTAATAACAAATCTGTGCTTCCTCCCGCAGTCTTTTAATTAAAGTAAAACAGTGTCTAAGGGCGCTGCTGAGGTGTATTTCTTTGAAAATGTGTGATCGCGGCTGCTTTCATAAAGTCAATTTGAGGTTTCTGTGATGTAGCATGTGAACTGGGTTCCCTTTCGAGTGGAACTCAATGCTGTGCTATGATGTTAATGCTATGGGAATGCCTCTGCATGAGCCGGTGTCTGAAGCATGAGTGGAAAACAAGCCAATTACATTGGCCAAAGAACGGTCAGGTGACGTAACATCAATGCGCCATGAAGACCATAAACAGATGCCTGAAAAACACGTCATCTGCTTATTTGTCTTCAGGAAGCAGTTTGTTTGCGTTTGTGTGGAAAGTCTATTGTGTGTGTTAGGAGTGAAAAAAACAAAATCTAAATTTGTCTAAAATCAATTTTTGTTGTGAAAGAATGAATTATGGCATAAGACAACCAATATAAGCTGTGTGTTCCGCCATGCTCTAGCTTTCTTACGAGGGGTGACAAACATGGTCTGTGTGTGATATGGTTGGGAGTGAAGATCGTCTCTCGAGGGAGCCGATTGCACTCACTGTGAGAAATTCACCTTGCGGAAACTCCACTTATGTCTGGCTTTCTTCTTGAGGGATAGGAGTCAAGCATCTGTGCCCCATGGTTCAGGTCGACTAAAATCATGGGATTCACAGATGGATCTGGTGGATGAGTTTGAGACGGGCTTAGTCTTTCTGTTTATCCCGAGGTTCACCGTAGTCAACCGGATCCGGGCCGTATCCAGGTGAGACCAAGGACCTGCACCTTGACACGACCACAACGCAGCCCTGAAGTATCAGCAGAGATTGAGTCAACTAGATCATCCCCTGTGAAGGCCTCATCGACACGACAGCCACGACACAGTTCCTCAACAACCGTCCATACCGGCGTGATGAATACGATCCTCAATTGGATGGAACTGAAATAAATACTTTTAATGTTGCGATCCTATTGGACTTATGATAGCAACCTGAATTGTAACAAAGCACTGTTGGCCAGAGGAGAACTGGCACCCCGACTAAGCCTGGTTTCTCCCAAGGTTTTTTTCTCCATTTTAACACCAATTTGCCACTTGTCTGCCACCTGATGTCACCTGATGGAGTTTGGGTTCCTTGCCGCTGTCGCCTCTGGCTTGCTTAGTTGGGGACACTTGACTTGACATTTTGATATTCAACAGTGCTTTTGATCTGCCTGCATTGACACTATTCTTTAAGAGCTGCTGTGCAGTCAAACAATGTACCAGTTATCAATGTAAAGCTGCTTTGACACAATCTACATTGTAAAAAGCGCTATATAAATAAAGGTGACTTGACTTGACTTGACTTTGCCCTTTCTCTTGCTGCATCGCCAGAATGCATGCCCTTTCTGGATTCGGAAGCTCGCCTGACGATTTCTTCCGATCCAGACGAGGACCCACTGTCTGCTACCTCCGGTTCTGAGAAGCTGGGTGGCAACGCTGATGCTGTGAGTGCCTTTCAGTCATCTAAAGCGTTTGAGGTGCTTTTAGAAGTGGTTACCGAGCAGTAGAGAAACTTAGTATTGAATGGCCAGAAAACGCAAAAGAAAAGAAGCTAGATGAACACTTTCTCACTAGTCGGGGTCATCAACCCCGTAAACATCTGCCATTCTTTCCAGAGGTGTCAAGGTCCTGGAACAGCCCATACTGTTCCATACTCAAATCCGTACTCCCTCAACGTCGATTTACTCAACTATTGTGGGGTTTGGATAGTATGGGTATGCAGCAAAGCCATGGGTTGAGGAGATGCTAGCTGGCTATTTCTCCCTGGCAGCGGCATCGTCCATTAAAAGGCCTTCATTACTCTTGAGGCCCAGCAGAATTACATCTAGCCTCATGGGTAAAGCATATGTGGCAGCAGTTCAAGCTGGTGCATCTCTGCACACAATGGTCATTCTTCAGGCGTACCAGGCTGACCTGCTGTAGGATCTGGATACTGGAGAGGGAACTGACCTGAAATCAGTCAGTCAAAGAACTCGGCCGAGCCACAGATTTGGATCTCTGTGCCACTAAGAAGACTAAGCAGTTTTGGCCAGCCCAAGTATGGTTCTTGGACATTATATATCTTCTGGAAGGCTCTCCTCTGGAGATTACAACCAGGAGGGACCTTTTCTCCCAGGCACGGGGCACAATAATTCATCCCTGGCCCAAGATATGAAAACTGTGCATCTGGCCCCTAAGGGGTACTAGCTAATAGATTCCGGTCTCTCAACTGAGGTTGTTAAAACCATTTTAAATAATAGAGCTCCCTCTACCAGAAAACTTTATGCCCTGAAGATTATGCCCTAAATCTGATCGGCTTTTGATCTGCATAGGAGGTTGGGGCAGGGGTTCCCCTGTCTCCAAGCAGTGACTATTCCACTGGATTGTGGATGCTATTACCTTTGCCTGTGAGGCATGTGGATTGGCTCCGTCTCTAGGTGTTAGAGCCCACTCCACCTAGAGCGTGGCTTCCTCAAAAGCCTTAGCCAAGGGCGCTTCCTTGCAGAATGTTTGTGCTTCGTCTGGTTGGTCCTCTTACACATGTAACCCGGTTTCCTGGGAGGGAACGAGATGCTGAGTTGCCTTGCCATACTTCAACAAAGCTTGAAATTTCTTCCTTCATTCAATTAGAATCTGATGACACGTTTTCAGGCGTCTATTTATGTCACTGATGTTACGTCACCTGACTGTTCTTCGACCAATGTGATTGGCTTGTTTTCCACATGTGCTTCAAATACCGGCTCACGCAGAGTCATTCCCATAGCGTTAATGTCATAACGCAGTATCTCTTTCCCTCTCACGGAACTGTGTTACATTAGTAACCTGAGATGTTTCGGCAGTATAGTTTCTAGGTCAGTGAGTTTGTGAGTTGTGAGTTGTTTATGAGTTGGCTTGCATTACTTGATATAGAGTTTTTTGGAGATGTAGTGATCAGAGACGGACTTTGGGATTATAGGGGATTATCATAGGCCCTATAGCATAAAAAGATCCTTAGACCTACTGCAAATGTAAGTGATTTCTTTCTTCTATAAGAAAGCACACACTGCACTTGGTTGTGTGTATCACTGAACATTTCAAATCAAATTTTAAAGGTTAAAGTGTATATATTGGTTAAAGTGTATACTGATTAATTTTCATTGTTTTAATCAATCTTTTTAAATTCATTTAATTAATCTGCTGTTTGACAAAAGAATTTTAAATACAAATATTCCATTTATTTGGTTAATTACTATGAGGTCATAAAAACAGCAGGTAGAATAATGAAACACAAATTAATTTAAAGGAACTATATGTATAATTTAGAAACCCTTGTTTTTAGTGACACCAGTGAACATTAAGGGAACTGCAGCCAACAACTTATTGCTTGTGCCCGCAATCGTGCATACATAATGAACAAGGGACTAACACGTAACTTGAAACTGTTTTAAAGAAATGTATTTAAATGTGTTTTTAAAGGGGAAGCGTATCTCCTTACCTTACCCTGAACTTGGTTCACAGGTTACTTTGGTTAGTTTGCAGATTAACTGCTCATATTTTCACTCTGTTTGATGTCTTTTAATGTTGTCAGCAGTGTCTGAGCTCCTACCACGTATTATTCTTGAGGCACCATGGCACATCTTTGACAGGCGCTCTTTCTGTCATACAAAAATGCTTTAAATATTAAATGGTAAGAACACCAGAGACTCAAACACATTCATGAGAAAGGAGTTTAATCTGTGGATAAAACTAAGATAGACATGGTGTTCGAGTTTCCAGTGATGCAGCGCTGGCATGAATAAATTAAACGGATCACTGTGTTACTATTTATTGTTTTGCTGTTTGCTGCTTTTTATTTGTGCTGCTGTCGTCGTGTTTGTCAGCTTCAGTTCTTTGTCATGTGGTGATTATTCAGAGCTCATCTTTCACTCTTATTGTAGTTTGTGTGTTAAATCTTGAGGTTATATTCCAGTATTCAGAGTCTGGGTGGCTCAGTTTACCCCTTAAGCTTCCTTTTCTCTGTCTGTCACTCAAGATGAAATAACTGAAATATGAGCTGTATATCTAAAGCACCTTGTAGGGGTCTTCAGCACTGGGGCTCATGGCTCAGACAGAAAAGGCTATGTGATCAGTCACTGCCAGTCAAGTTTTATAAGTCTCCGTCCTCCACCAATGTGGTTTATTCTGACAGGACGTCACTCTCCATGACGCTGAAAAATACTAGCGGGGGTCATTGAGGTGTGTGCTGTGTGCATTGATGTATAATGCCCGATGTTTCATAATTTTGTATGACACCCCAGACGGAGCAGCTCTGTACATGACAGTCAATGTCCCAATAGTTTGGTCCACTAATTTTGAATAATTACATTAACAGCTTCTGCCATGACGACGTGAGTCTGAAGAAATTAGAAAATAGCAGTTTCAGTAGAGCGGTTGGCACACAAGTATACACACGTTGCCTATAAATAGGCTGTATATGCACTAAAAAAAAAAAAAAAAAAGAAAGGAAAAAAAAGGAAAAAAATATGAAGTTATATTTTAATTTAAAGAAATTGAAGCTTAATGATTTTTTAACCATTCTTTGGTCAGATGTTCAAGTATAATTAAGTATTTAAACAGTAATATAAAATGTTATTTTTGTATGTAATATTTAATACTTTTTAATATTCTCTGTATAATAATAATTATTATTATGATTACTGAATAAATAAATGCATTATTTTGCAGCATTTCTGCTGGTTTAAAAATAATAAAAGTAAATATAGTACAATATACTATATTGATTTAAATAATAATAATAATAATAATAATAATAATAATTTTATTGTAAAATGTTAGTTTAGTATTTTCTAAATGTGACCTGGACATATTTTTTGTCAGATTGTAAATGAAAAAAAACAACAAAACAAAACAAAAAAACATAAGTTGTTAGGCGATTAAAAAAGGATTTAATATGTATGCTTATAAATAAGACTCTGCACTTGAAAACACAGGCCTGTAGTTACAGTGTTCTATAATTCACCCTAGTACCACCTGCCACGGAAACTTTGCAAACATCCAAATATTGCAGACTTAATAACAGCTCATTTGCATGGGGGCGACCAATAGGCGTGAAGATCTGTCTTTAATGTCACATAAATTGGTCTGTTTCCTGAGCTCTGCAGTCCATTATTACAGCCTGTCTGTGTTTGTTTACATGCAGAAGCTCAATTTGCATTGTGCCCTATTACTTTCAAGTCAATTAGTCTGATCAATAAACTGACGGGGAAATAGAGACAGCTATGTGTTTGTCTGAACATACATTATGAACTGCAAGTATTTTTCTTTCCATTATTGTGTGACTGTGTTTGGAATGTAATACAAGGCTACTGCTTATTGCGTACTGAGCATTATACACTGTATACTGCCTAGTCTTTTTAGTGCTGCTTGCTATTACTTTTTAAAGGGTTAGTTTGCCCCAAAATGAAATTTCTGTTGTTAATTACTCACCCTCATGTCATTTCAAACCAGTAAAACAAATTAAGATATTTTGGATGAAATCCAAAGGTTTCTGAACAGGCAGCAACATCATTGCACCTTTTGAGGTCCAGAAAGGTAGTAAAGACATTATTAAAATAGTCCATGTGACTACAGTGGTTTAACCTTAATGTTATGAAGAGTCGAGAATACTTTTTGTGTGCAAAAGCAAAACAAAAATAGTGACTTTATTCAACAATTTCTTCTCTCCCATGTCAGTCTTCTATACAGTTGACATACACAGGTAAAATTATTCTGTGGTGAAGTAAATACTACAGAAAAACACAAATGTAATTTCTACATGAAAAAGTTAGTTCAGGCAAGAATTTAAAAAAACAAAGTAAATTCTATATAAGTACTCAATTCAAGCTTATCAACGTTATAAAATTAACTAAAACCTACTCAACTTTTCTAATACTGGTGTTCCCATCATGCACTGGGCCTTGAATAATTAATGAGGTTGATTTTTCTTTATTTTCCCGCTGTATTTACACTGTTTTATCATTGCTTTTGTTGTTCTGTTTAGTAACTTGCCATTTTGTGACATATGAAGTTAAGTTTCTACTTAAAATGACATTCATATGCAAAAGTGATCTATTGAATGTTACCGTCATTGTATATTGTGTACCAAGTATTGATGTCTCTGTGTGTAGGTGCTGTATTACTTCTATTATGTAGATATGGTTTCTACACAATATTTATTATATTATTTACTTAGATGCAGTGTTGGGTGTAATGGGTTACTAAGTAACACGTTACTGTAATTAAATTACTTATCCACTGAAAAAGTAAAGTAAAGGATTACTGTTCATTTTTAGGTAATTTAATTACAGTTACTTATAATGTACTTGCGTTACATACTGCAAATTAGTTCAGCAGTTCTGTTTAAATAAATATTTAATTTAAAATCTAAATTTGTCGTCTAAAGGTAAAAGTGAACGCTGCCTCTTTAAAATTGTTAGCTGTAGTGCAGTTGCGCGTGAGTTCGCAACTTCGCACCAGTTGGCTGCATAGTCGCTGCCTGAAGATGTCGGCAGAAGCAAGTGGCTGTTTTGCAGAATGGAAATATTCCAATTACTTCACTTTTTTGACACAGGTAGGCAAAAACATTACTGTAAAATGTAAGCTATGTCCTAGGGAGAAAAAACTGCGCGCATTCTCTGAGAGACGGTCTTCAGTCAGTGCGCTCTCAACCAAAGCGCACACACATAGCCGCCTCTCGCGAGTGTCTGATTTTCGCGGTTTATTACACATAACGTTCAAATACACACACAGTTATATCAAAATGCCCGTCTTGGCGTATATTCGCGTTGGTTATGTGAATGTGAACAGCATGTGTAACAGCATATTGTCTCCGTCCATTAGATCTTAGTGACAGCAGCCTTTAAAACATGCTACTGTCTACTATTGGCTGTCTGTATTATAAATGATAATCAAACAACAAAAGAAAAGCTTTAATAAGGATTAATCTATATTCAATTTATACAGTTATGACTATGCAGAGTTATTTTATATTTGGTTATTCAATTTCTGTGGTATTTTTACTTACTACTATTAAACCTACCTCAAAAAAAATATATAGCATTGTTTTATTTGTATCTTTAATTTTTTTTTAAGAAGTAATTAGTAATGAGTTAAATTACTTATTGAGTAATTAAATTACTTTTCAGACAGAGTAATTAGAAAAGTATTTTAAATACAACATTGATGATGTAATTAGTCATTAATTACTTTTTTGAAGTAACTTACCCAACACTGCTTAGATGTTTCTAAATAAAGCATACACTTTAAAAGCATGGTTTAATTCAGTGTTGTAGTATTTGAGTAGAAAGTATTGCAAAGGAAACTGACTAGAGAAATACTAAAATTAAGTTTACTTTATGTGCAAATTTTCGTTCAACAGACAGAAAAATTAAGTAGTTTGTACAAAGACTAGTCTTGTTTGATCTACGTAATAATATTATGCAAAAAAAAAAAAAAATCACATTTTTTTAAGTAAATCAAGCAGAAAATTTGGTCCCACTTTATATTAGGTGGCCTTAACTACTACAGGTATGTACTTACATTAATCATTTGATACAGTGCACTTATTGTGTACATACAGGTGCTGGTCATATAATTAGAATATCGTGAAAAAGTTCATTTTTTTATTGTAAATTATTTTAAAAAATGAAACTTTCATATATTCTAGATTCCCTACATGTAAAGTAAAACATTTCAAAAGTTTTTTTTTTTTAATTTGTTGATTAGAGCGTACAGCTCATGAAAGTCCAAAATCCAGTATCTCAAAATATTAGAATATTTACATTTGAGTTTCATTAAATGACCATCCCTACAGTATAAATTCCGGGTATCTTTTGTTCTTTGAAACCACACTAATGGGGAAAACTGCTGACTTGGCAATGGTCCAGGAGACAATCATTGACACCCTCCACAAAGAGAGTAAGTCACAGAAGGTCATTACTGAATGGGGTGGCTGTTTACAGAGTGTATATCAAAGCATATTAAATGCAAAGTTGACTGGAAGGAAGAAATTGGGTAGGCAAAGGTGCACAAGCAACAGGGATGACCGCAAGCTTGAGAATACTGTCAAGTAAAGCCAATTCAAACACTTGGGAGAGCTTCACAATGAGTAGAATGAAGCCGGAGTCAGCGCATCAAGAGTCACCACACTCAGACATCTTCAGGAAAAGGACTACCAAGCCACTTCTGAACCAGAGACAATGTCAGAAGCATCTTACCTGGGCTAAGGAGAAAAAGAACTGGACAGTGAACAGTGGTCGAAAGTCCTCTTTTCAGATAAAAGTAAATTTTGCCTTTCATGTTGAAATCATGGTCCCAGAGTCTGAAGGAAGACTGGAGAGGCACAGAATCCAAGCTGCTTGAAGTCTAGTGTGAAGTTTCTGAAGTCAATAATGATTTGGGGGGGCCGTGACGTCTGCTGGTGTTGGTCCATTGTGTTTTATCAAGTGCAAAGTCAATGCAGCCATCTTCCAGGAGATTTTGGAGCACTTTATGCTTCCATCTGCTGACAAGCTTTATGGAGATGCTGATTTCCTTTTCCAGCAGGACTTTAGCACCTGCCCACAGTGCAAAAACCACTTCCAAGTGGTTTGCTGAGCATGATATTACTGTGCTTTTTTGGCCAGCCAATATGCCTGACCTGAATCTATGGGATATTTTCAAGAGAAAGATGAGAAACAGTCGATCCAACAATATACAGATGATCTGAAGGCTCAATAGTGCCTCAGCAGTGCCACAGGCTGATCACTTCCATGCCACACTTCACTGATGCTGTAATTTGTGCTAGGAGCAAGTCATTTGCTGTAATATGTCCTGCCGATCAAGTATTGAGTGCACAAAAGAACATACTTTAAAGAACTTGAACTTTTCTGTTTTGCAAATCCATTTTTTGATTGATCTTAGGAAATATTCTAATATTTTGAAATACTGGATTTTGGACTTTCATGAGCTGTACGCTCTAATCATCAAAATTAAAAAAAAAAAACTTTTGAAATGTTTTACTTTACATGTAGGGAATCTAGAATATATGAAAGTTTCATTTTTAAAAATAATTTATAATAAAAAAATGAACTTTTTGATGATATTCTAATTATATGACCAGCACCTGTACATGTTTTTACATTCTACTTATATTTAAAAAAAAAAAAATACCTGCATGTAATTACATCTGTAAATTGACTGACGCTGTACATGTGAGCAGCACAATGCATGTGTGATGCTGACACAGGATAAAGTCGCTATTTTGAGTACTTAATGACAGAAATTTAATTTTTGGGTGAACTAACTCTTTAAGGAGACCAGTGCTTTTACTGTTCTAAGTTAAAAGATCCGGCAAACAAGAAAATGGGCAGAAAAATTCCACAGACTTACATTGAAGGAGGGACCCGAGTCATATCTACAGGCCAGAATATAGCAGCACGTCACATTAGCTCATTATGTTGCATAATTCAACGAGTGGCATCCAGTTATCATCTCAAACATAAAAGTGGTCATTTTGCATTTTTAATCCAATTTTGTTTAAAAAATACATTTACTCTTGTCAGGAGCTCTGCATACTACAGAAGTAATATATACTGTAGTAATGCTTTTATACTGTCTGGAATATAGCCTGTGTATGTGCGCATGTGTGTGTGTGTGCATGTGTTGTTCACACTCACTTTACCTGTGCATCTCTGCCTGTGTCCAACCTTCATTTTGGCTGTATATTGAATTATAAGGTCATTCCTGAGTGCTCATATTTCTTTCCTTTTAATGAGAATAGCATGAACACTCCTCTGCATCTATGCAGATCGAGCCACATTGTTATATGACCAACCTGGATTTAAATAACGTGTCAAGCTCTGCTGTTGTTTTAGCGGGATGATGAATATGATAAAGAATGAAATTTACATTTCCCCCCTGGAAGACTAACACAGTGCTGCTGATTTATGACTGTAATGCAAAGTTTAGCAAAGCTAATTAAGGACAGCATTCCCTGGGTCAGATTTAATCAGGGGAACATTTACAACTGCTGCTGAGGAGAGAGAAGTGCTGTGGAAATGTGAAGAATGAGGTATTACAGTGGAGCTTATGCTAACACCTAACATAGCAAACGGTGCGATTACACCTCTTAATGTAAAGTAAAACACATTTTTGATATAATGAGAGCTATTTGCACAGTTGGCCAGGTTAATGTCTTGGTTTAAGTGTTGTCTTCAAGTCATGTGAATTAAAGTATCATGGAGGAAGTGAATTGTTTTAGTCATGGTTTAAGTTTAAATTGTAAAATATTGACTTCACTACTTTGTATGAAAGCTGTTTTAGGCAGGCTTGCATTACAGAAAGTTTGGGGTTGGATTTTTTTAATGTTTTTGAATGAAGTCTTTTATGCTCTCCAGACCTGCATTTATTTGACCAAAAATACAGTGAAAACAGTAATATTGTGAGATATTATTACATTTTAAAAGAACTATTTGAATATATAATTTATTCCTGTGATGTAATCATTACTCCAGTCTTCTATGTCACATGATCCTTTAGAAATCATTCTAATATGATGATTTGATGCTCAACAAACATTTCTTATTATTATTAACAAACACTCAAAAAAAAAAAAAAAAAAAGAACTTTCACTGTTGTTTCACTCAAACCATCCTTGTTCACATTACTTAAAAAACTCATGTAACTACATAAACTTAATTTAACTGAGTAGGTTTTACTAAAAATGAGTATTGTCAGCTTTACTTAATAAGTGTTTGTTCAGTCAACTTAACATTGCTGAGTGAAACGCAGAAATTAATGTTGACATAACTAACTGGGCAGTGGGCCCGTAGTTCCCAGCATGCTTTGAAAGGGACTGCATTAGGAGAGAAAATGTAGGGATTGAAGTGTCAAATTTTCAGTAAAGGGAAAGATGCTGTTAGTTTAGAGGAGTTTCTGTAATGTTTTTGAATTTTGTGGTTACCATTATACAAAAGTGTGGTGCCTGTGTTTAGGCTGTGAGCACTCATACACGCATGTATATAGGATGGAATTCCTACTCTCTGTTCTGGTGTTTTTTATTTTATTTTTTTTTAAAAAGTGCATTTTTTAGAGTAAATAGTTAATTTAATAAGGTAAATTAAGTCAATAAATGTGTTCACCTTACATAATAAACATAACATTATTAAGTAAACTGCACTTATAAATATTATGTACCAGTGACAAATTCAACTGATTTGTATTTACTCAAAGAAATTTTGTCAGCTTTACTTGAATTTCTTTTGTTCACAAAACTAAATTGTTATTTGTACAAATTACTCAAGTTGTGTGGAACCACTTGGCAAATCCAACAAATTATTTTTTTGAGTGAAGGTGAAAACAATTGTGCTGCTTAATATATTTTTCAAGGTTCTTTTTAAATAGAAAGTTCAAAAGAACAGCATTTATTAGAAATGTTTTGTAACATTACACGTCTTTACTCTCACTTTTGATCAATTTAATGCGTGTTTATTAAATAAGAGTATTCATTTCTTTAAAAAGAAAGATCATACTGACCAAACTTTTCAATAGTAGTGTACATGCACAGCATCTAAAATAGCTAATAGCTAAAATAAAGCATCAATTAAACGCCTAATCTGCATACTTGTTGTAGTAGCACTAAACTTTCATTTAAGTGACTAAAAAGAAAGAAAGAAAGAAAAATACCAAAATGCTTTCCCCCCAAGCAAAATCACTTGAACACATAGCATATTGTAATTCTGACTTCCAAATGCCATATTGTAACTATAACTTCCAAACTTGTAAATATGAACTTCCACAACTTGAATGCAGCAGTAATCAGATTTGAGGTGTTCAAGTGATTTTATTCAGAGTAAAATAATCGTTTGGGGCTATTTCATGCTTCTTTTTTTTTTTCTTTCTTTTTATTTCCTGACAACAACAGGAAGCTGTTTCAGCTCTAGTGCAACAAAATAAGCAAAGGATGTGATTTAGATGTGTAAAATGATGCTCTATTTGTCTCTTACAGAGAATGATGAAAAATTGCCTCATAAACCAGCTAAATGAGCATTTTCATGCAAAACCTTCTCTATAACTTAATAATGACCAATTGCAATTAACTTCCGCTATGATTCTTTAACTGAATTACATGCAATCATTATGTAGTTAGTATTCCATTCTGAACATAAACAGTCATTGTTGGTTCATAAACCAACTAAATGATTATTATTATCTGTTTTTTTTTTTTTCTTCTGATAAATATATGGCATTGTGGTAGCTCACTTCGTAAGTGCTATAATGACTTCGAAATTCCAACATGACATGAACACCATAAAAATAGAGAGAGCAAGAAAGAAAGTGGGGGTGCTGTCTTTGGCCAGTAATCCTCCTGTAAAGAGTATTGAAATAAACTCTCTTTATTAATAATAGAAAGCGCAAAACCCTGGACATCCAGTGCAGTTCAACACTTAAAGTGTTCGGATCACTCCCACGGCTTATTGAATCATTTATGAAACACGCGAGATGCTGAATCTCTCTTCTATCTCATTCACTGATAATTCAAAAGGTAGTGCTATTGGAAGCAATAACTAGCTCTTTCTGTTATTATAGAGTTTTACTTTTGTACAGCTTTGACAACCTGTGAATCTCAGAGCAAAGACTACCTTGAGTCTTTGCTGCTTGTAATGATGTCAACTCTTTCCACAGTAAATGAATGAATCTGAGTGAACCGTTGCGCAAACTGGTTTTTATTGCTTCTCAAAATAGTCAGAAAGGTCAAGACAAAGAGGGGATCAGTGCGGATATGAGGCTTTACTCTGAAGCATTCCCAGTTTGCCTTTTTCCAAGAACCATCATTTAATATCCAACTGAAATATGGTTTGACATCTTTGGATGAAAAGGAAAAAAAGCAATAGACGTGGGACAGATGGAGAGACACGGCAGCCTTTTGGGAAACAGAGCTCTGAAAGACTCAAATAACAGCTTAATCCCATTTAATTAAAATTCAATAAAATAATTCACGCTAAATAAGTTTTAATTTGTTCACACATTTAATTGAGTTTTAGATCCAGGGAACACAATGAGTTATAATAAAGCACAAATATCACTATACAATTCCATTATAATAAATTGAGAAAAAATGAATAAAATAATAACTCAAGCGTGCATAAGTCAGACCCGTTCTAGTCTTCATATACCAGAACAAGACAAAGATAGCTGCAGAAAAAGGCAGCATTATTCTCAGAAACAGCAATTGAATAACTGAGAGAAATCATTCTGTCTGATAAGATATTCATGATCATGGAAAGGAATTTTAATGATTAATTAACACTATCCTTTATCTAGGTTAACACTAGGGCAAATCTAATTGTTTTGTGCCAACAGTATGTACATTTAATACATGCATAAATTACTCAATACTACATTATGAACCATACTAAATGTAGCTTGAGCTATAACTATGTGAAATATGTGTGAATTATGTTATTTCTGGACTCTTCTATGTGTTGAAGCTGACTGCAATATGAAGTGCAGACATGTACTGTAAATGAATATGACTCATCCATGTGACCTTTTAAACCAGTGTTGTTATTGTTAACTAAAACTATTAGAAATTGTTTAAATAAAATGTAAATATTAGATTAAAACTTAATCAAAAATTAGAAATGTTGACTAACTGAAAAAAGTTGAAGTTAAATAGAAGTATAGGTAACCATCCATATTTCACAACATCTCTTAGCCTGTTCTTTGGAAAGACCCGCTTCGCATCCACCACTCATCTCACCATCTGTCACCCTTCCAGGATTCCTACCATCTAACTCATGTGGATCGTTAAAGAAGAATTCTAAATCAGTTATGTATTGTGGGGGAGTTATGTATTGTGGGGGAGAAGGTCACATCATTACCCACTGTCCCATCCGACCACCACGCCCAGCGGTGAGTACCATACAACTTCCTCCTAAAATCACTCCTCTAACCAGAACTACAGTACATATTCTAACCCTTAAAATTACTGTTTCAGTGCAAGCCCTCATCGATTCCGGATCTGCGGGGAACTTCATCTCTCATCAACTTCTCCAAAAACTCAACCTCAAGAGGAAACGCTGCTCCCAGGAACTAGAAGTTCATATTATCCTTGGCAAGCCGCTGGGCCGTGGTCACATCCGCCTGTGATGCTCCGCATTGACTCTCCTGCATAAAGAACCAATCTCATTTATGGTGCTGGAAGGATCCACCGCTGACATCATCCTGGGATGCCCTTGGATGTCACAACACAATCCAAACATCAACTGGAACTCTGGAGAAATTCTGCAATGGAGTGAGTCCTGCTTTCACGAATGCCTGTATCCGGTTGTCAAACCTCCTATTCGCCGCCCTAAGCCATGCTTCGTCGGTTCTCCAACCATCATCACCCTGAACTACACTTCCATCAAAAGTCCTGAGAGAGAGAGCAAGACTGAGATTCTTCCAAAATACCGGGCATTCCAGTATGTCTTCAGTAAGCTGTTGGCAACACAAAAACTACCTCATCGTCCATGGGACTGTGCCCTCGACCTTTGCAACACTGTCAGGTCACTATGCCTTGTGATGCCATATGGTCTGTCAAATTCATCCTCCGTATTCCAGGACTATATGAATGAGGTGTCCCAGGAGTTCCTCCAATGGTTCTTCATTGTTTATATAAATGATATTCTCATCGACTCCTGGAACCTGGCCGAACATCACCGACACGTGACACAGGTCCTCAAGAAGCTGAGAGAGCACCATCTATACCTCAAGTTGGAGAAGTGCGAGTTCCACACAACATCCATCCACTTCCTTGGGTATGTTATAGACCAAAGAGGCATCCAGATGGACCAGAGGAAGGTGGAGACCATCCTGAACTGGCCCCAACCTGTAACCATTAAGGAGTTACAGCAGTTCATAGGTTTTGCCAACTTTTATCTACGATTAGTACATGATATTACTTTTGTCTACCCTGCGGCAGGGTGATCCTCTATGCCTCCATCCATGTAACTTCTACTCCAAAAAGCTGTCCCCGACGGAGCATATCTACTATATTGGCAATCATGAGCTTCTGGTGATCAAACTCAACCTCGAGGAGTGGAGACACTGGCTGGAAGGAGCTAACCATCGATTCAAAGTCATTACAGACCATCAAAACCTTCGTGAGGCCAAACGACTTAATCCCCATCAGGGTAGATGTGCCCTGTTTTTCACAAGATTTGATTTCATCGTCACCTATTGACCCGGCCACAAGAATAGCAAGGCAGATGCCCTCTCCCGTCTAGTCCTTCATAACCTATTGTCCCTCCAGTCATGATAGTCAGTCCTATCCAATGGTGCTTCGACGATCAGATCCTCCAAGCCACACGCTCTGAACCTGCTCCGCTGGGAGGTCCTGAGGGACGGATATATGTTGCATCCGCTTGCCGCCTGTCCCTCATGGACTCAGCTCACACCTCTCCGGGCTCTGGACACCCAGACAGCCAGCGAACACTCTCACTCCTTTGCAATCGCTACTGGTGGCCCATGATGACTCAGGATATCTCCCGATATGTCAAGGGATGCTCAGTCTGTGCCATAACCAACACTCCACATAAACTTACTGAGGGAAAGCTGGGGCCACTACCCATTCCACAACATCCCTGGTCCCACGTAGGAATTGGCTTCATCACAGATCTGCCCTCTTCGGATTCCCATTCATGTGTATTTGAGGCGTATACATTGGCATTTGAAGCAGCTGAACTCCTATTCCAACATGTATTTCATCATTTTAGCCTGGTGGAGGATATCGTATCTGATAGAGGTTCCCAGTTCATCTCCCGTGTTTGGCAAGCATTCTTCAAGTTACTGGGAGTTTCCGTAAGCCTGTCCTCCAGGTACCACCTGCAAACCAATGGCCAGACTGAGCACAAGATCCAAGAATTCGGGAGGTATCTGCGGTCCTACTGCCACCAGAACCAGGACTGCTGGAGCCGTTTTCTTCCCTGGGTGGAGTGCGCCCAGAATTCCCTCGTTTAAACCACCACCAGGCTCACTCCATTCCAGTGTATCCTAGGATACCAACCTCCTCTGTTCCCCTGGTCTGGCAGACCATCGGAAGTCTCACTGGTTTGAGGAGAGCGAGAGGGTTTGGGACTCAGCACCAGTGCATCTCCAACGGGCAGTGCGAAGGCACAAAAGACAAGCCGACACATGTAGATCTACCATCCCTTGATATCTGCCAGGACAAAAGGTTTGGCTCTCCACTCGTGACATCCAGGTGTATCACTAGAATATCTCATCGACTGGGAAGGATACGGCCCAGAAGAACAATACTGGGTCGCCCGAGGCGATGTGCTAGATCAGTCATTACTCACTCAATTCCACGAAGAACATGCCGACTGTCCTGCTCTCAGAGGTAGAGGTCGCTCCCATCGTCGTATCATCTGGCTGTCAGAAGCAGCCTGTTGAGGAGGGGGTACTATCACAGAGTCAACCACACCATCCTTCCATCAATCAACACCAGATCGTCACACTACACCCTCTCGTTCACAATCCCCGAAATACTGATTCCCTGGACCTTCACTTCCTCATCAGCGCATCCTATATCTACCGTCATCACCTTTCATTGTCTGGTCTCATCCTTACCACAAAGACACACCGACTCGTCCGTCTTCTGTCATCTCTCTTCTGTCTTCAGTCATCCTCTGTCTGGATTCTAGTTTGCCAGCCTTCACTTCCCAATCTGCTTCTGCAAAGACAAGATCATTGATTACCGTTCAGCTAAGTCACTATTTGATATTCTGACTGCCATTGACTCATCATTGCTTTATTCCCGCAACCTCTCTGTTCTCTGCTTCAATAAAGATCTGTTAAAGTTTACTTACCTGTCTATCTCCTTCTGTTGTGTGACAGTAACACTTTACAACAAGGTTCCATTTGTCAGTATTAGTTAACTACATTAGTTAACATAAACTAACAATGAGAAATACTATTTATTTATTAATCTTTGTTAATGACAAAGTCAGCATTTACTAATACATTATTAAAATCAAAAGTTGTATCTGTTAATATTATTTAATGGACCTGAGGTAACACAAACTAACAATGAACAATTGTATTTTTATTAACTAACGCTAACAAAGATTAATTAATACTGTAACGAATGTATTGCTCATTTTTAGTTAATGTTAGTTAATGCAATAACTAATGTTAACTAATGGAATTTTATTTTATAGTGTTAGCATGGTCTGTCTAAATACTCAATTCTGATTAGCTGGAAGGTGTGCATTGAAACCTTAATGCACAGGTAGTTCCAGTAAGTTCATTCACCATTCTGTATTAATGCACTGCTTTCACTGAAACACACACATCACTCACACACAGAGATCGGAGATCGCACCAGTCTAAACATACAAGGCAGGATGGATTCATGCTTTCATGTTGTTTACGCCAAATTCTGACCCTATACCATCTGAATGCTGCAGCAGAAATCGAGACTCATTGAACTACTCAACATTTTCTCAATCTTCTATTGTCAACTTTTGTAAAACCCGTGCAAATTGTAGCCTCAGTTTCCTGTTCTTAGCTGACAGGAGTGGCAGCTGGTGTGGTCTTCTGCTGCTGTAGCCCATCTACTTCAAGGTTCAATGTGTTTTGCATTCAGAGATGCTTTTCTGATTACCTCGGTTGTAACGAGTGGTTATATGAGGTACTGTTGCCATTCTATCAGCTCTAACCAGTCTGGCCATTCTTCTCTGTACCTCTGGCATCAACAAGGCATTTTTTGCCCATAAGACTGCTGCTCACTGGATATTTTCTATTTTTCTGATCATTCTCTGTAAACCCTAGAGATGGTTGTGCATGAAAATCCCAGGTGATCAGCAGTTTCTGAAATACAGTCCGTCTGGCACCAATAACCATGCCACATTCAAAGTCACTTAAATCACATTTCTTCCCCATTTTGATGCTAATTTCGAACTTAAGCGGAATGTCCTGATGTTGTCTACATGCCTAAATGCATTGAGTTGCCGCCATGTTATTGGCTGATTAGATATTTGCGTTAACGAGCAATTGAACAGGTGTACCTAATTAGGTGGCCGGTAAGTGTATATATAAATACATGAATTTGAACAGAGTGAGAATCTCACTAATTAATTTTGAACTATTTTAATAGCTGGAGTAAGTTGTTTAACTGGCAATTTTGTGTCTAAAATGAAAGTTACTATAAATTTTGCATTGAATTGAAAACAATATCATGCTCGGAATCATGCTCAAGGGGAACAGGTAAAGAAGAAGACAGTTGGAAAACCAGATTCAAAATGAGAAATGAGGTTGAAAAAGTTTAAAGAGGAATAAACAGGCTAGACTGCCCCAGAAAGACCCTGTCTAACGGTATCACGCCTTCCAGCCGGAGTGCCTATGATAGCCACCAGAGGGCACTCCTTCTGTCTCTTTTACTGCTTTATGAACTGCATTTCCCATAACCCTTTGCCTGGACTCATTATGCTTCTTTACATTTAGCTGTGTCTCATTATCCTTGTTAACCTTGCCTATACATAAGCCCTGTGTTTTCTGTCAGTCTTTGCGAAGTCTTATATGTTGTTACGCTGCATTTCTGAGCTTTATTCTGTTTTCCTGTGTCTTGTTTTTTTGCCTGTATTCTGGATTACCCCTTTTCTGCCGGTCACTCATTTGGATTGTTTGCCTGTGTGTTTAAACTCTTGCCTGTTATATTGATTACGATTCTGGATTGTCCCAATAAAGCTGCATTTGGATCTTCAACCCAAGTCTCGGAGCAGTTAGTGACAAACAGGATATAGGGTCACTGTGTGTGAGAACAGGAACATTAGTATAAGGAGGAAGATTTCAGAGAATCATGGGGTTTATGGCATGTAACAATGTGTAACAGTAACAGTTAGTAATAGTATAGCTCTGTTAAAGGTGTCATTTAAAAAAAAAACACACACACAAAAAAAAACATTCAATCCACAATGAATTTAATGAATGTCTCCGCAGTAAGCCTTAACTGTTTGATGTCACACAATCAGTATTCATGAGCAAACCTTTTATATTTTGTCTACTCTACTTTATATATATTTATTTCCAGTCTAATATCCATGATTTTGATGATTAATTTGATTTTTATTTTAATTTATTATCATTATTATTATTAGAATCAGCATTATAATTTATTTTTTCAATTATTATGTGCTTTTAGTTGGGTTATTTCATTTAGAATAAGGCAGAGGTGATTCTATAATTTCAGTCTTATTCTGCCTAGTCAGTCTAATCCTTAAATGCCTGACTGACAACAACAAATATTTTGCATATTTTACTTATTAGATATTTATCAGTAACTGTGGTGTATTTGGTTACCTTTTAGACTGAAGCCTCCTAATTAATGTCTATCAACACATCCCTGTGACATACTGGTCTAAATAATAATATTAATAACATATCTTTAAACTCATTTCAACACAGGTTTTTTGGTGACTATACTGGCATAAGCATGATAGCTGTGCTGAATGAGCTGTCTGTAGTTAATTTTGCTTAGTAACCTTTAATTTAAACTATAGATGATTATTATTTTTGACCCCTTTTCCCCATGACACATCATTTTCGATTCTCAGCTGTAGGCAGAATCAAAGCCTGTGGAAGTGGCCCACTCTGTGACATTAATATTCATTGGGTTCTGGAGTATATTAGATGTTGAAGATTCATGTGATTTGACTGCTGCTCTTCATTACTGTTTTTCTGTCCTCACTGCTCCTGTTCAAACCTTTTTCCCTTCCACAAAACAAATATTGTTAATACAAGATCCATGCATTTGATAAATAATATTCTCCATGCTATTTCCTCTCAGAAATTACATCATATTTATGTAGTTTTGTGCATTATTCCTCCATCGTCTTTGTTACTGTAAGTGGTATAGAAAAATAACTTAAAGGTAGGGTAGGCAATTTCAGAAAGGCTAGCAATAGCAAGCTAGCATTGAAAGCATACAATCCCACCCTCCCTTCAGAGTGCTCTCCAAAACACACGCCTCCTCCAAAACACATAAATGCGCACAGCCAGAGCAGAGTTTCCGAAGCGCCACGGCGAGAGACAGTATATAAACATAATATAAACAACTTATTTATGGTTATTGGCCATTTTACACCATAGCTGTTAATGTTGAGCTAATTCGTAAAGGTACACAAACTAAATACTTCATTACAATAACAAAATCCATTAAAAACAAATCAAACTGGTATCTGTCAGGAGTTTTAAGCAATGAATCACACGAGACAGGAGTAGCGAATTTCATCCATCTTCTTTACTCAATCACTTCCCTTCTCACACAATACAACACTTGCCATCATTTTTCAGACCCTTTGAATCCTGCAATTGCCTCCAGTGTGGAAAAGCAACACCAATGTTAATTCTGCTTTTAATTGTTTTTCTTGATCCAGTGTTTTTTTTCATTGTAGCAGTTTCTAAGACTGTCTTTCTTTTCTTTTCCTGTGCCAGGTGTTGTTGGTTCAGCAAGAACGTAAGGTAGCTGCTGTTTGCCTTCCATTCTCGTTCAGTCTACGTAGCATCATGGAACACGCTGATGATGGAAGATTTTCTGCACGAGCACGGTGCGTGGAGGTATGCAAATACATAGGTTGACAGGCAGATAGGACATGCTATCATTGCATTATACTGTATATGTGATGTGATCTGCGAAAACCTATCACATGGTGAAATTTTACCTATCACAGGATTCGAGCCCTTTCCAAATCTGTTTTTACTTCTTTCATAGCTTGTCTGTAACAAAAGTTATGGTTATCTGAATTCGACTGATCACTCTGATTTTCAGGAACGGAATTCTGAGAAAAACAGGTTTAAATAACTGTCACCCCCTTTTTTTCGCATAGACATGAAAATCAAGAATGCTTTGAAATATAGACCTATGGTTGGTCTTGTTTTAAAGAAGACACTAGTCAAATTATTGTAGAAGTAAAATAAATTATGAAAGTGAAATAAAAAAAAAAGTTACAGAAGTTTAAGTTTATGAAAATGTAAAAATATAATTGTTTATATTTTATAATAATATATTAAAAAGCATGTTTTACTCTTAAACTGCAAGAAAATAAAACCAAAAATGTCAACATTCCAAATTTTAGGTTGAAATATTTCAAAAATGAGCTTTCAGTAAGATTTTGTTTGGGCGCAGTACCAAACTTTTTCACTAGATGACACCCAAGCTCCATATCTGACCATTTTAGGGCACCTCCATTTATTTGAGTGATCTGAACCATATATTTCCATATTTTCATACATTTTATGAAGTAAACATCCTATTCAGAAGTAGTATGGGCAGTTTGGCAGTATTTGATTTGAATTCAACCTCTAATAATCACATAATTAGAACATGTGTGTTCATTTTAGCTCCGTTGTTTTCTTGTGCTCCGCCTTCTTGCGATAAAGTTGTATTAGAAAAAAAAAAAAAATCTTTGCGTGCCGTAGTTTATACAGGACTGGCGGGAAATTTGCATTAATACACCTTCATTCTACATGTTATGTGGTTTATTTTGATAGGTGAACTGTCTTTGTAGTGTTAAGAGAGGGAAAGCTATGGCTGTTTTTTTTTTTTTTTTTTACCTCCGCTGGGTGTGTTCTTCAACAGTAATGACAGAAAGACGGCCTTGCCACTATAAATCGCTATATTTTCAGAGATGGTAGACAAGATATTATAGAATGATAATTTAATGAAAACCTAATTTTGACAAAAAAATGACATTCATCCTATTTTTGACTTTACTGAAAATGTTCCATCGCGACATCCGACGGGTTTTCCCAGATCGTATCACATATACAGTATATGTGTGTGTGTCTGTGTGTGTGTGTTTGTGTGTTTGTACGGATGTATATATATATACGTATGTATATACGAATGTACGGATGTACAGATAGACATTTAGACCACTTTAATTGTGAAGAGACTTTCAACCAGTATTACAAAAATATTTCTGGAAAAAAAAAAAAAAAAAAAATGCCTACCCTACTTTTAAATATCAGTGTTCCAAAGTATGACTTTAGAACTCTAGAATATAAAGCATTGCTGGTATGGAGCACTTTTATGGCACTATTGTGTCCTTTCTTAAGATCTCACTGTAATTGCATGGAGAAGAGCATGGGAAACAACCATCAAAGTTTTCACTTTTGCAGCAAAAAGAAAGTAATTCAGATTTGAAATGACATGAGTGTGAGTAAATGATAAAGAATTGTAATTTCCGGGTGAGCTACAGTACTTTAACACTTGCACACAACCTAGGTAACTCCAGCCGAAAATGAAGGTCTTTTCTAAGGCAGAGACAGTTATTACATTTTTATGAATGATTGCAAAAACAAACACTTTTTTTTCTTTAGAATTGCGTGCACTGATGAGTTATTCGCTGTGAAACCATGTGTATTAAGAAAGCATGCTGATGAGGAAATGAGGGGAGAAAATGAAAGAAAGAAGGTATGAGAATGGACAGAGAGACAAACAGAAGGGATAAGAATAGGTTGGAGATTTGCAAACAAATTTAATAACCAGCCAGCACAGGCAAGTCAGATTTCTTGCTTTGTACTTTGCATAGACTCTTAGATCGAGAGAGAGAGAGAGAGAGAGAGACATTTGACATGTATACCTCTTTATTTATACATTTTTCTCCTTTCAAAACAACAACAACAAAACATTACAACAAGGGGAAAAAAATAAAAAATAAACTTCAATTACATAAACAACAGTTAATACATTACCAACCGCAATATAATTTAAATGATCAATACTACACAAAACAAACCACATTTCCATAAAACCAGCCAGATTCCGTCAGTTTAAAATAAATAAATAAAAATCTGCTTTGATCCTTAAAGTTACAAAAGCTCTTAAAGGCATCTTTGGATCTATTGAAACTTCTTTTAACTTTTTTTTTCTTGTTGCCTATATTGCCAGTTTAGCTTCTCCTATTAGATAATTAAGGCAATTAGTTGCCTTACTGAGGCTATAAAATTTGACCTCAAAATAAAAACATTTTCTTTTTCTTTCTGCACCATGTTCTTTAATCCATCTTTCTAACATCTAAAATAAACCTCTCAATCTAGAACAATATTTAAAAAAAAAAAGTTGTAGTCTCTTTATTTAAATCCTCAATAGATTTTTGTTGGAAAACAGAAGGAAGATTATACATGTTATATTATACATATTATCCATTATACATTATCCATTATTCATGAATCTGATGGACTTGATTCCTGTCAGAATATACATTTCCTCATCGTCATCATTTTTAAAATCGATTGTTCTTTGTGCATTCAGCTTTTGCCATTTATTTCTGAATTCTTTTTTTTTTATTAAACACTTTTGCTTGAAGTAGAGGATTGTTAAAAAGATGTTCACTTTTTTCCAAGATCCAGGGTAAGAAAAGTCTCCATGTTCTCAACACTGATTTATAAAAAGCAGATGTGTCCTTCAAGTCCATTTCTGCTAAATTTATTAAAAAACAAAAGCAGATTGTATTTAAAAACATTAACTTTGCATAACAAGGCTTTAGCGGTGTCATTCCAGCACATTCCAGTTGAATATCTTCTGTGCTACCTACAGCCTAAAAGATTTAATCCTACTTCCACTATCAAATGCTATCTCTTGATTCAACACTTTGCCAAAATTTTGTAGTCTGTGAATAAAACAGCTACAGGTCTCCAATTCTTTAAAAGTCCAAGATCACCTTTTTTGGGCAATAAGGATAAAACAGCTCTTTTACAACTGATAGGCAGTTCATGATGTTTATAACAATAATTAAATCTTAAGTTCCAGAATTGTTTAAACAATTCAACCAGAAGTCTATCTAAGCCAGATGCTTTTCCAGTTGAAAGTTTAGTCAGTGCGCTTCAGTCAGTTCTTTTAACTGGAGGTCAGAGTCAAGCAGTTTGCTCTGCTCATTATTAAGTTTTGGTAAGTCTTTATGTAAATCCTCCATGCATCTGACATCGCATTGTCCTTCTCCAAGTCCGTATCAAAATCAAAAGCTATCAAAATTGCATTAGGATCATAAGTCACATTTCCATCCACAGATTTTAAATGCAACATCATTTTATGTTCTCATTCTTTCTCTCCAAAATTAAAAAAGGAGCTTGGTGCATCTATCTCTCTCAAAGATGTAAAACGAGCTTTGATTAAAGCTCCTTTTGCTTTCTCATGAAATAACGAGGCTAAAGCCTTCTTTTTTCCTCCAGCTTTCCAACTGTCACAGAATTTCCAAAAATGAACGCCCTTTCAATCTGCTTTATTTCTTTTTCAAGTTCTGAAATGTTTTTTTTTTTTTTTTCTATTATTTGCATTTTACAAAATATTCTAATTTGTGTTTTTCCCACATCCTACCATTGAACGATGTCATCATATTTATTTTGTTTCCTCCACTCAACCCAAAATGCAAACATTTTCATCACAATTTTTTTTAAGAACTTATGTAACTTTTAATCTTTAGCCTCTCTGCCCTTATATTTGGTGCATTAATAAAAACATTAATAAAAACAAAACCAATACTATTTATACTTGCTTGAACAGCTAGAATTCATCCTTTTTCTATCTCATTGAAAGACATGGTGGTTATATTAATTTTTTTTAAGAATAAAACATCTCGATTACAACTGTAACCTTGGTTCGCTGAAAAGGGAATGAGACGCTGTGTCGAGAATGACGCTGTGGGAACGATCTGCTTGATTGCGTCGTGAACCACGTGTGAAATCAGTCAAATCAGTCATGACCAGGAAGCTATAAAGCGCACCCAGACCAGACAATGTCAGCTTCTGATAGGCTGAAGCAAGTCGATCACAGGCACACCAGAAGTATGGCAGGTTGACACAGCATCTTGTTCCCTTTTCAGGGAACCATGGTTACAGTCGCAATCGAGATGTTCTCTTCAAGGGAACTCGTGCTGCATCAAGAATGATGCTGTGGGAACGTTTATACTCACACTGCCGTACTGACCAGTGCCTGTCTTGTGTGAAATCAGGCGAGCACAACTAAGACAATGCAACTTGAACCCAGGGGTGAAACCCAAATCTAGGTTGTAAAAACTGACAAATGTGTGCAGAAAGGACCATACCGCCGCATCACAGACCTCTTATAGGGATAGCCCTATTAAAAGAGTTATAAAGCCGCCATACTCCTGATCTGATGCACCATGAAGGAAACACCAATGGGTTTTTCCCCAAAGACACCACCCAAAGGTGCGTGGTAAGCAGCTAGGCCGCCACATTAACCCTTAGCGTGGAGGGGGATAACCCTGCGGAGAATCGATCCTACAGAAATTCCAGCACTGTACCAACCGGGCAGTTAACTGGATCCAGCTGATGATTTCCGCCAGTTTCCTTGTGCATGGAGCTCTGGAGTTAGCATGGTCTCAACAACCTCAGTTGGGAGACCTGAGATTATGAGTTGGACCCCTCAGAGGCCAAACCCACGTGTTCATAACTCTCCTCTCCAGAACTCCCGGGAGTAGAACGATCAGGGAAACCGTGTACAGACACAGCCTCAGCCATGTCTGCACCTCCATATGAACTCCACCACCTCAGGATGGAGTCTCCATTCATCGGGCCTCAGCCTCTGTCTCAACAGGATATCTACTCCCTGAATCTCGTGCCCAGGGATGTAGAGCCTGAGCCATCATCACCAGGCAGGTGCCAGGAGAGATGATGCCCCATCCACAGATGCTGAGTGACCATCCATGATCGCTCCCCAGCCTGTGAGGGAAGCATCTGTCGTAAACGTTACACGACGACAAGGAGCTCCCAGCACAGGACCCTGGGACAAGAACCAAGACTTCTTCCACATAACCAAAGTACACAGCACCTGCGTTTAACCTTGATCATGTGGAATGGGTTGCCCCTCAAGGAAACCCCTTGGTCTTGAACCACCACTGCAAAGGTCTCATGTACAGCAGGTCAAAAGGTATCCTGTTGGACGCAGCTGCAACTGTTTGACAGTGAGTGACTGGCCTAGTTATCTTGCTCATGGCTGTGAGGATCGAACCAATATGAGCAGGAGAAAGACATGCCTGTTGCACTCAGCCTTAACCCCCTATACTTTCATGTGGGCAAGGATGATATCTCGATGCCGGGTAACAAGACTAGGCTGAAAGGAAGAACTCAATACTGGTATGCTTTGTCCCCGAAAGCAACCTGAAGAACTTCCTGAGTTGAAGAAGGACGGAATAAGGAAGTATGCATCCAAAAGATCTATTGTGACAGACCAGTCCTCGGGTCTGATTATGTCCCGATTTGCCTCAGCGCACAGATCTAAAACTGGACTCAACCCCCCCATCCTTTTTAGGAACGATAAAATACTGGCCGTAAGACCCAGACTCTCTGTCAGGAGGAGGAACACATTTTAATGGTCTCCTTCCCAAGCAGAGTTTTATCTCCTGTTCCATAATCTGAGCCTGCTCAGGACCTACCACTAAGGACAGGAACCCCCAAGTGCAGGACCCATTGAGATATATTAGCAGTCTTCCACGTCTGTCAAAAATCTACTAAGGAAACCAGTCTCTCGAGACTGGCCTCCGGAGTTTCTGAGTAACCATTTCGGTGCTCTGAAGTGGCGTGCTGGCAGGGAACGACCGAAACGGTAACTCTGAGATCGTCCTCAGAGGCGGCGTGCAACCCAACGCCGCTGGGTTTCCAGGGGGACACTGAGATATGTGCTCGCTGGAGACTGCTGCACCCTGAAGCACGCGAGGTGGCAGGGTTGAAAGGGAATAGTAATTCCTTGACTTATATTTGAACCATGACTCATAAACAAATTACTTCTTTACCACGTTCTCCATTTTATATATATATATATATATATATATATATATATATTTACCATCACTATGGGTCTCCTGTAAAAAACAAACAAACAAAAATAATAATAATAATGTTCTTACTTTTTAAAAAAAAAATCTGAATATTTTCCTTCTGCTTAACTCTTTGAAGGGCTGGGTGATACAGATAAAAAAAATATCATGATATAATGTTTCATATCATTCGGTATCAATAATTATTTATATATTTCAAAGGGGACCTATTATGCACAATTCACTTTTGCACTTTTGCACTTTTGAACGTAAATGTGTGTCAGCACTGTGTGTACACAACCACCCTATAATGGTAAAAATCCACCCACTGTTTTTTTTTTTTTTTTTTAATATATGAAGAGTTTGGTTCCAAAACGCGATAAACGCCATTTAAAAAAAAAAAAAAAAAAAAAAAAAATTGAGTTCTTGCCAAAATCAGTATTGTATCTGGTCCGTATTGAAAAGTCAATTTTTAATTTTACTCAAAAATTATTCTGTCATGTTTTCTCCCTTTCTTTGCAAACCGTGACAAACGCCACTCTCCCTTCTCTGCAGAATGCGATATATCCGCTCAACCAACCACAGCGCACCATTCCACACACTGTAAACAGTAATGGCGGCGCTCTGAATACACCCGGCATCCTAGTTTTCCTTATCTACTTTGTGCTTTGTGATCAACAAAAACAGAAAAATGAATAATTTTGACAGCATTGATGAACCTGTGGTGGTTTCTGCGCTGGGTAAGAAACGTAAGCCAGCGAAATGTAACCATTTCCGTGAGGAGATTAAGAAGATGAGACACTTGGCAGGAGGAAAAATGCTAGCTGTTGCTTGTTCCACGACAACATCAAACTTCTGTCACGGTCCCTAAAACTGAATCATGAACAGTTTTTAAAAGCCGTTTGACCAAGAATGATTCATTCTCGAATCTGGCATTGCTAGTTTTGATTCTAAACATCTGATAGAAAAAAAAAAAACATAACATAACATGATTGCTATTTGAATTTTTGCAGTATAGCGACGCCTCTGGGTAGTTGCAGTCAATTCCAATGTACTCAACAAATGTCTTGTTTTTATTTTAACCGTGCGGTGGCGTCAGATACTCTTTAATCGGTAATGACAAAACGAGACATAATTAATTTATAGCATTAACAAGATGCCCCGTTGAATTCAATTTGGGAGCGATGACTGAATGTATTTTTAGTCCAGTGTATATAAGAAGAAGTTCAGTGGCTGTCATATATGTGGATCAACTTACTTTGTTGTGTATTTTCAACAGTTTCAATATGAAAAATAATTTTTATATTGATTCAATGGATTAATTGCATTTTGGGAAGAAAAAAAAAAAAAACGTGTCATGGATTAATTGCATTTTGGGAAAAAAAAAAAATGTGAGCAAGGAAGACAAGTTGGTTATATCATTGTATCTTTTGGAGGATTTCTTGCTGAGTACAACAATGCCTTATGAGCAACCGAACCCCACAGCAACGCAACTTGTTATTGGCTGTTTGCTTGTCACTTGTAGCACACTCCTTTATTAAGGCATATGATAGGCTGTTTATGATCCAGGGACGGCTCACGCTTGAGATTTGTTTATTCAACCAATCTACATGTCTATTTACATTTTAATGCGTTTAAGTGAAACCATTAAGTGTTATATCAAACTTTTTTTTATTTCTTTTTTTCTTATCGATACCATTTTAGTGCCCAGCCCTAACTCTTTATAACTAACAGTCTGCTGTATCTTGAACGCTAAAATCCAAAACGTGGGAAAAAAAAGTCTACTTTTCATCTGAAAGAAAAACAAAACAAACAAACAAACTAATCATCATCAGACATCTCTTCTGTCAAATCAGCACTCTCTTACAGCTTACTGAGAAAGAGATAAGCTGGATTCTCATATCAGTATACAATCAGAAGTCTGAGGCTGAGAGTTTTTTTTTTTTTTTTAATAGTATTCACAGCACTTCTCCCTGCTACTTCTGCGCATTCTCTCATTCTTGTATTTTTCTCAACACATTTTCCCCCCGTATTCTTTCCAGATTAATTTCCTCCGAAGGAAAAAAAAAAAGTCTCTGTCCTGTATTTTCAGTGGAGTCACTTTGTTCATGAGTAGTCTGTTTATTTACTCTCTTCTTTCACTATTGCCTGATCTTTACTTTTATCTTTATCCATTGCTTCGCCATTGATCATTGCTTTCTGCTTGCGTTTTATGCAGGCATGCTATTTTTTATGCCTGATATCAACACACTCGAACTTCAAATTGTTGGTATTCGCATAGGTCATGTATGATTTGTCTTCGTGTTTAACTTGGAACGAAACATCTAACGTTGGCGATTCTAGAAACATAAAGAACTGTCGAATAAAAGATAACACTATTCAAGACTTCAGGTTTGCAACCAAGAGTGATCACTTTTAACCCACTCTCCATTATTCCAAACCTCTGTAGTTCATTTTTAATTCACACATTATGTTTATATGGTAGAACATTAGATATTGTAACTTTAGTCGACTGGATGTGGATACAGTATTTCCAAATTGTATCTGAAATTTTTGTTTGTTTTATTTAGCAATAACAGCACTGAGACTAATGCTTTAAACTAAGGCAAAGGATTTAAAGCAAAGACATTAAACTGATTATATTGACATAGCTTAGTGCTTTAGCTTGTGTATAAAAGTTTTTCTGACAGTCAGATATGAATCAATATTATTAAAATGAGACAAGTCACATCTGCTGCATGACTCATTACAACAGATTCATCTTTGTTCATATGAGTCAACAGAGATCGTGACATAAAAACCTGCAGATTTTTTTTTTTTTTTTTTTTTGAATTATATGATTGTTGAGCTAATGATCTAACTGTATGAATATTAGAGTCTAAATTGATCCAAGCTGCTTTTCCACTTCGTTCCACTTTATTTTCATTCATTAAAGTCTGATTATGCTCATTTAGTCTCATGGTGATGATTCTACTGCAAAATGCAAAATCATAATCCTATACGTTTTTTTTTTTTTTTTTTTTTAATTTGAGCCCCACCCAACTTTGGATATGTTTTGGTCCCAGGTGAGCATGTTTTGGATTATACAAAAAAAAAAAAAAAAAAGTTACTAAAATGAGGGAGATGCACTACAATTGTAAACTGTCCTTCAGTTGTCCAACTGGAGCACCTGTTGAATAAAATGTACACACATAACTGCTTCAGTAGGATGAACAAAAAGCTATTGAAGTCTTTGATATGAAAATAAGGGATATTGAAATGAACTCATTTTTCTTTGATCTTCCCTCTAACGATGAGAGACGGAATGTCTTGAAAGAGAGGAGAGAGTTGACCTTTTTCTCTCTCTTTCTCTCTCTAAATCCCTGAAGTCAGATGCTTGTATATGGTGTCATCCATGTTAGTGGCTGTCCTCAAGTCAACCAAACTGTAATGTGAATGCTGACTACTTCAATATTTAAACAACTCTGACTTTTAAAAATCAACTAATATTAAAAACACACTTCTCGAAAATGGACTTCTCCGAATGTCACTTAAATTTTACAGCAGATTTGGAGTCTTTGCTTAAAGGTAAAGTGTGTCATGTTAAAATGCTTTTTTCCTATCCCAGTTTAATGCGCAGAGACAACTATGAGACATTTGTAGGAGTGTGAACACTGTGGCTCTGTGGCACTTTCAAACCATTTCTCTGTTAGTTTGAGTGGTCCAACATGTCAATGTCTAACTCAATCAATGGGCGGGACTTCATTTTTGTTACAGTGGTAGACGGCAGGATGGTAAAAGCCCTGATATACCCATGGCAAAGTTCTATTTCATTCTTTGCTAAGGAGTAAAAAGGAGGCAGTTCGAGTCAAGTCATGTCATGTTTATTGATATAGCACTTTATACCATTGATTGCTTTAATATTAGCAATCTAATGAAAAGGGACATAATAGGTCACTATTATGCCCCTTTTCAAAGTCTTGATTTTGTTTTTGCTACTAGAATAGGTTTCAGTGCTCGAATGTTCAAAAGTCTTTTCAAAATGAAAAAATTCACATATTTTACATTGTTCCCACACCTCTCTTCCCAGTCTATCAGTAACGCTCTGTTTAAGAGAAAGAGAGAGAGAGATGATGTTCTGAAGATTTTTTTTTTTTTCTTAAAGTGCCCCTATTATGCCTTTTTTAAGGTTCTTAATATTGTTTTGGGAGACCCCTACAACAGGTTTACATGCATGCAAGGTCAAAAAACACTTTCGTTTTCTCATAGTATACATTTAATTTCACCTGAGTTTTCAATATTTTGTAAACGATTCTTTTGAAGCAGTTCAGAGAATCAGTCTCATTAAGCCCCTCCTTTCCATGAGCCTACACTGCTCTGATTGGTCAGATGGCCCAATCCTTTGTGATTGGTCTACTGCGCGCACTGCTCCCCCATTGCCATATCGAGCCCGAGTCCGACGATGAAACGTCTGAAGTAGTCAATCAACCAGAAACTGATTTGCAATCACGATTGGAGTACAATGTTTCTATATGGTAAGTGTCACCTTAGTTATTTATAAGATGTGATAGCAGCATCACTGCTGTACTTTATGTAGGTGCACCTGTGGGAACTGTATCAGAATGCCAAGCAAAGCTGAAAACCTCTAAACATAAGATAAACATTTAGGCCAGATGTGTAAAGACTTTTTCATCATAACTATTAACAAAAAAAAAAAAAAAATGGCTATATCATTGTTTAACATTACAATGAGTGTTTACTGTTTACAGAGAGAATACTTCAACTAGTTAGCGCGGACTAGCATCTTAACATCCTATTACAATACAGATAGAAGTCCACTCTACTGTAATAATAAAAACAAAGAGGAAAAAACAGTTTGATTTGTATGATGTAAACTCCCACGTTAGTCGTGCTCCATCCTTGATCATTACTTCAAGTAATAAGACAGACAAGCTGCATAAATTGACACATTTTTAGACAATATTGGACCCACATCTGCAGAATTACAGAAACGTGAGTTAGCCGGTTAGCAGGAGACAGACAACATAATATACAAAACTACGAATTTTGAACTATCACTACAAAATATAATCATCAATTATTAATCATACTTACAGGTAGAGATTCAGAGGAGCAAGCTGGTCCAAATAAACTGGGCATTGATCCATATTTTAACTCCCCGAGGTTTGAGAAGCAGTCGTCAGCAAAATGACAGGAACACAACAAAAGATTGTTGAAAAAATTCATTTTCCCTGGCATCTGTGTGGGCAATAAGTGGGCAGTATGCTAATGTTTCGTTGTGACGTCACAACGAAACGGCTTGGGATTCGTTTTACAAATGACTCGTTTAATTGATTCTGAGTCGACTCTTACTTTTGAGAGACAGTAACTTTATATACGTTGCACTTTCAGATTTAAAACTTTGCAGGATGTTTTCATTCACTTAAAGCTATGTTGCACACTACATGAAAGGTAATTTTCAAAAATCAATAATAGGGGCACTTTAATATATATATATATATATATATATATATATATATTTTAGGATTGCACTTAGGAAAATTTTTTATAAACTTCTTGAATTTTTTTTACACTTTTTCCTAAAGAAAATTTTTGTTAATCCGGACCCTTAGTTAGAAATGATTATATGTTAGCTTGTACAACGTTTGTGTCATGGACATGAAAGACATATATGAACCTCAAGAAACTTCCTAGCAACCTCCCAAAATGCCCTAGCAATTTAATAGCAACCTCCCAAAACACTCTAGCAACTGCATTGTAACATTCTAAAACACTAACGAACACATAGTTACTCTTTGACAACACTGAATTGTGGAGATTACATGTGCAAACACCACTCACGGTTTCTACAGAAAATGTAAAAAGCAAATTATTTTTACCATTCTGTTTAGGTCCACTAGTGCAGAAATTAAAAGTGTCACTAATAATTTATCGTTATTTTGATCGTCTCATTGAGGACCCTGCTCTTGGACAGATATGATCAACATGAATGAATAGCGCAAACACAAATGACTTCATTGTCTCTTTGTTTTGTGAATTTTTCCTTCCAAGGCTGAGTTTCATTTTCAATGAATGTTAATGAGACTTTCTTGGCATTTTAGCCAAAAACAGAGCAGATTAGTCTTGATAGCTATAGCTGCTGTCAGTGAAATTGTTCATGCTTGGTAGTTGCGTACAAAAATTTAGGATTTATTTTCCCCATTTCATATTTTTACTTTCTAATGATGAGCTGAACCCCAACACACACACACACACACACACACACACACACACACACACACACACACACACACACACACACACACACATACATTGAGTCTGTAAATCAATTTTTGGGGTTTCACAGAAGACAATCAGCTTGCATTTCTTCAGTGTCACAAGCACAGAGAGTAATTAGTGTGAATAATTAGCCAAAGAGGCGTTTTAATTATTCACTCCAGGAAACAATTCAATTTACATGGAGCACCACTGACAGCCCATACAGCGGGTCAGATGAAAGTGTGATTACTACAGGAAACCATTCTTAATCTAAAAACCACACCTCTCAAGTAACCATATAGTTCAAATTATTAATCACCTCCATACAGTATATTTCTTTGAGAGGGGTAAAGCTATCAATCCTTTGGCATTGAAAAGCAAGATGCACATAGATATTGATACGTGCTTTTCAATTTACGTAAGCCACAATCTTGATGCCATAGCATAATTCCTTGCTGTATACATTATTTTAATTAATTGAGTATCATTAGCCCTATTCGGATAAGATTAGTTTTATATGGGAGGTGGAATGATATCATTACCAGTGATATTAATCTTAGTCCTCTTTAGTACTTAGTGATATTAATCCTGTCTAAATTGGCCATGTCATGCCATGTCCTGTCACTTTTTACGAACTACGTGTTTCAGTTCTGGCAAAGATTTTTGTTTTTTTGATAAAACCTTTCCAGTGTAAATCAAAATATATTTTTTTTCTGCTTTAAAAGAGCTTTCCTGTTATTTACACATAGATTCTTAAAGAATGGACATACTCCTTTTTTTATTATTGATAATGTATACCATTCAAAAAAAAATGATTGAAATGTTTCTGAAAGAAGTCTGCATTTACAGTATTTGATCAAAAAATAAAGTAAAAAGATAATATTGTCAAATATTGTAATGCAATTCAATGCAAAGCTGAATTTTCATCATTATTACTCTAGTCTTCAGTGTCACATGCTCATCATTTGCTGATCAAGAAACATTTCTTATTTCTACCATTATAAAATATATTCATTCTTTTTAAAGCTGCTTTACAGCTGAATTGAACTCTGTTTGCATCATTGAATCATTATTTTCCAGTTGATCACTGTAAAGTTGTATAAAGCGCTATAAAAATAAAGGTGACTTTTTTTTTCTTTTTTTTTTTGGTTGGTTGGCCTTTGATATTGTTGGTTTCAGGTTTTACTATCTTCTATGGGGACATGTTGTACATTTAGAAATAGTGTAAAGATATTTGTGTGTGTGTGTGTGTGTGTGTGTGTTTATTTGACTCTTTAAATCAGGGGAAGTGTTTGGGAAAGCCTGTTTGGGAACAGTCATTATTTTTAATTGTTATAGCATTGTGAGTCACAGATAACCTCTCACACATCCACATACAGTGTTTCCCCAGCCTTACTTTCTCTGTCTGTGGGTTTCTATAGACCTGTGAAATTGATTGTGACATTACACTGTTTGAATAGGATGAATAGGAAGTCTGGCTGTCAGGGTTTGACCACTTCCTGTGTCCTGGGCTTCTCACATGGGCCAAAAAGCAAACTAGCAGGGGGTTCAGCTCAATGCTCAACTGGCCACTACAGGTCACTCTCTGTACTCTTTCTTTTTATCGATCAGCCTCAGACCGGCATGTGGTGACCTGGTCATTGGAGCTCAATAGGATGGAAATCTTGTGTATAGGTCAGATGTTCAAGAGAATTTGGCAACTTTCTCTGAAGAGTAGAAGTTCTCAATCCCCTTTTGTTCTCTGATAGCTGTATTGAAGGAAAGAAAAATGACAAATTAGATGTCTGTATGTCACGTAATGTGAACATTGGAATAAACTTTAATGACGAACTCTCAGGAGAAACACAACCAAACACTTGCATAAACGTTACTTCAAACAAAGACAGACAGAGACTGGGTGAAAACAAACAAAGGGGACTAATGAGATCAAAAATGGACAACAGGTGAATAGGATGACTATTGATTACAACTCAGGAAAAGTAGGTCATAACGGACTGAACCAAAAACACAATGAAACATAGGAGACAGATCAGTTTTCCCCCTCCTGGGAAGGCGTCCTCACACCGTAAATGATCCAACAGAGGAGGGACGGCGGGGGTTCTGGAGGAGGGCGCAGAGCAAAAGAAAAAGAGTCCAGTGAAAAGTAGATGGTGGGAGGAGCCAGAGAGTAGCCAGGAGCAGGAGGAGCTGGATGTGTACATTAATTGCACAACGAAGACAAAAAACATTGGAATAAACTTTAATGACAAACTCTCAGGAGAAACACAACCAAACCAACAGAGGCTGGGTGAAAACTCAGGATTTAAATACATCTGTCAAACAAAGGGGACTAACGAGATAATAAATGGACAACAGGTGAATAGGATGACTACTGATTACAACCCAGGAAATCTAGTGCTGTGTTCGAAATCGCCCCCTATACCCTCATTCACTATTCCCTACATTAGTCCACTAATGTAGTCCACTTGAAGGAGAGAATGAAAACGAGTGAGTAAATTCAGACACTGAGTGCGCCGGAAGGGCTGCCGCTTTTACATAGTTTGTGCTTGCTGTTTAATAATCATTTGAAACTTAGCAAACTGGCAGCTCCAATAGTAATGAAAAAAATGATCTTGAACTCTGTCATGTAAACTAGCATGTGTAAACCTTATTTAAACAATTTAATAATCAAGTAAAAATTAATTTATACCTGTATGATATTATGCTGTAACCACATTGAGAAGTGGATGGATGGATGATTCAGCTGCGGACATGATCCTCTGGTAAGACACAGGAATTTATTAGGCGCGCGGTGCGGCTCTCACATTGCATTATGGGTATTATCTAGCTGATGAGTGTACATCGGTTGTACACTCATTATTACAGTGCATTGTGGGATTGAATAAGTGCACTCGGTAATGTCCACTATGGTTTCGGACACCACTACAAATGGGGGTCCCCTCAAATAGTGCCCTATTTAAGGATATAGGGGGCAATTTCTGACACAGCCAAGGTCACAATGGACTGAACCAAAAACACAATGAAACATAGGAGACAGACCTTACTTGCAACGCTTTAAAGCTGATGTTTGTTGTAAAATACTTATATTTAAAATTATACTTAAAAATAAACCAGTAGACACCAAAGGAGGACTGTTCATAGTGGTCAGCTCATTGTGACCGCATCAAATGTCGAAGATTTCAATATGAGCTCAAACCTTCAGGTATTTGATTGCTCGTGTTGCTGTATTTTGTGTGACTATGAAAGTATGAAAGAGAACAGTGCTAGCTTCCTCTGGAGAGTAAGTGTGCTGCGACAGTACTCTCATATAATGAATCACCTCCCTGAGGCGACTACTAGGGAGAGAGAGAGAGAGAGAGAGAGAGAGAGAGAGAGAGAGAGACACGTTAATGCAATTGCTCCAGTGGTTTGGTATCCGGTTATCATTAACCGATGCTAATATCAACAGAAAACACTAACAAGTTTCACTCAAAATGTAATTTATAAGTGTTAGATAAAGGCAAAGAAGAGGAAAAAGAGACAAATAGTGAGAAAAAACTGCAATGTGTTACACATCACATTATTAGAATTAGAAATGACCTCAATAAAGTAGAATTATTAGTATAAATTAAAAATTTTTTATTTTATCTAGATTTTATAAATTTATTGTAAATAAATTATTTAACATTTTAAATATATTATCTACAATTAAATTGAATAATTTTATTTTGTTTTTCTGAGGTCATTGTGTCACAGAAACATGCAATCCTCTCAACACTTATAAATCACACACACACACACACACACACACACACACACACACACACACACATGCATTTAGAGTTTTCTCTAGCACAATAAAGGCAACAATAAACCCACCTAATCCATCTTTTCTTTTTTTATGAGACAGACTAATTTCACACCCATTCAAACTGTTTTTAATATGGATCCTGTTGATATATCTATTTCCCCCCAATGAGGTTCACTACTATGTTTTGTGAAGACAGATGATCTTAGATTTCTCAGCCTCAGTCTTTAGCCCCCGGTTTTACAGACAAGGCTTAAGCTAGTCCTAGACTAAAATGCATGTTTGAGCTGTTTTAACTGAAAGTAACTTGCACTGACATATCTTAAAATATGTTAGAGCTGTTGTTTTGTCCGGGCCTAGGTGTCTTTGGTAAGCTGGTCAATGTGATGCACTACAGCTTGTTAAATGGGGTAAATATCAGAGGATGCATATTGATTTCACGGTCTTTTACAGGAAATACAGAGATCTGAAGTTCCCTTTCAAATGGGAACTCTACACTGCATCTTGGATGGATGCTATGGGGATACCATCAGCGTAACTGGTGTCTGAAACACGTGTAAAAACACTCCAATTTTATTGTTTGACAACAGTCTTTGGCATCATTAGCAGAGTGCCCGGAAGTATAAAAGGGTGCTGTAGTACACGTCACCATGGCGGTGTTACAGGCCTACCAGGCAGATCTGCTAAAAGATCTGGATCAGGGCCAGGGACTGTCCCCTGAAGCGGTTGCTGAACTGTGCCGCACCATGAATCTAGTTCTTCATGCCACTAAGCAAACAGCCACTGCTATCAGTTGCTCGATGGCAGCAATGGTGGTCACGGAGAGGCATTTGTGGTTGAACTTGGCGGACATCAGAGAGAAGGGAAAAAAAAATTCCTTGATGCCCCAGTCTTGCCCTCTGAACTCTTTGGCACGTCTGTCGAGACAATGGTCGTAAAGTTTAGAGAGGCGAGGGCATAGTTAGCAGCATTCAGGAAATTCATGCTGTGCTAATCCAGATCCCTGGCTAAAGCCTCTGGGAGTTCTGGCCCACCCGGTCCAAGGACAGGAGGCAGGGCCAGAGGGAAAGCGTGGCCACTCGCACTCCTCCTACCTCTAGGACGGGGTAAGCAAGATCGGTCCTAGAGAGCCGCTGTCCTGCAGAGTTTAGCTCCAACCTTAATCAAACACACCTGAACAAGCTAATCAAGCTCTTCAGGATTACTAAGGCTATAGGCAGGTGAGGGGTTTTTTTTCAGGGTGAAGCTAAACTCTGCAAGACAGCAGCTCTCTAGGACCGAACTTGCCTACCCCTGCTCTAAAAGTAGAGCGCAGAGGAGGTGGGATGCGAGGAAGAATACAGGTGAATTGGGTAACACCTCTCCAAACCAGTCTACTAGATTCTCCACAAACAAGTCCTTTAAATCATCTGAATATCCTCCAGAGACCATCTCCGATTTACACACAGCAGCGTGTTAGTTATTACAAGAATCTGTTGTACTTTGCCATTCTTGTGCCAAGCCTGCTACATGAAAATTAACCCCTTACTCCACACCCCCTATTTTGGCAAGTGGCGCATAAATGACATACCCAAAATAAAAAGGTTGCTGCTCAAAAGTCATTCTGAATAGACACATAACCAACATATGTTATGTCCACTATGTTTGCACACATTTTCACCTAGTGAGGCAGGCATCCCTGCATCATGGCGGACTGGGTATTTGTTCCCCATATTTGTTCCCCTTATGTACCTCCTGACGCTACTCTAATGATGTCACGAACTGTCGCCAACCAATCAGATTGGATTGTTTTACACAAGCTTCAGACACCGGTTAAGATCGTGTGCAGAACAACACCGTCGGGGCCAGGAAACAACCGCATCCACAAACACACGGGTGGAATACCATCTTTAAAAAGACGCAATGTCACCCGTGCTTGCTCTTTTAACAGTTGAAGTACCCAGTGGTGTGTTCGCTGCACTTATCTGTGCAAGGTTTGTTCTATTTATTGCGAAACACTCTGCTGAATGTGCCATATATCCAATGCAGAACAACTCTTTTTAGTGAAGACAGATTGGCAGAGTGCTGATGAAACAACATTGGCAGAGCGCTGACGGGGTGTGTGTGTGTGTGTGTGTGTGTGTGTGGGCGAGGGGGGGTTACTTGTTACCACATGAAGGTGATTGGGCTCCCAAATGAGATCACATAATGCCAGTCTTTTCAATGTAATTTTGAAAAAGACTGACTGAAAGGGAACTGGGGTTACCCTATTGTAAACTGAATGATGGTCCACGGGGTCTTATGTAAACAATTAATACATTTTGTACACATGGATGTCTATAACATATAGTCTAATAACAGTATTAAATACTGGTCAGCAAACAAGAAGAGGCTCTTTAGAGGGCATTGGTGGAGTCGTGTCATGGTGCAAGAGTGGAAAACACCTTATTTTATATTTTATACGTATATTTTAGGATGAAACTTGCATAGAGTTTTATGCATCAGTTTCAAGTGATATAAATGTTGTACACATTAAATTAAAATCTTCACTGTTTTGGTTTTTGGTTTATCTTCAGATCCTTTTTCTTATTATACAACAAACCACAAAAAAATACAGTTCTTGTCAAAATCACAATGGGGCACAACACATAAACAATAAAGAACCAGTGAGAACAATAAGAAAACAAATAAATGTTACTTAGGAAGGCCAAAACAACGACAGCGGAATAATGATCAACAGCCAGGGGGTAAACAATAGAATTATGAGAAAAGATGAGGTTTTAATTGAGGCATAAAAGTAGATATAGAGAAGATGTTACATAGCTTACAGAGAGTGATTTATGATGTTAGTAATTGTTGAGACATAGGACAAAAGGTGTTCTCAATTTCATCTCCTGTTAATTTTGAAAATTGCAACATTTCCACTTTTGAAATGAATCAGATGATCTCTAGAATGTAGAATAGAAAATACAATAAAATGGTACATTTTGTTCATTTTATCCAAATTTTGGCATAACATCATGCCTCATAATTGTTGAAAGCACCTGTCCTCAGAGTGTAGCGATTATTGTACAAAATAATGGTTTAAAGAAACATTTTTGCTATGTCTTGACAAATAAGGGGTTAATTCAAAAATGAAATGTTCCAAAGTTTGGGGTCAGTACGATAGTATTGGTATCAAAAACAGTATTTGATAACTGATCAAAAACACAGTAAAAACAGTACTGTTGTGAAATGTTATTACAATTTAAAAGAAATGTTTTCTATTTCAAAATATTTTAAAATGTAATTTATTCCTGTGATGGCAAAGCTGAATTTTCAGCAAGCATTACTCCAGTATTCATTGTCCCATGATCCTTCAGAAATATTTATGTATTTGATTGATTGATTGATTGATTGATTTCTCACAGCATAACAAAATAAATAAAAACAAAAGGAAAATGAGATAAAAAAATATAAAAAAATCCAACAAGACTAAACATGACCTACACAGATGAACAAAGATACATCTTAAAGGAAAGGATGGGCCCATTACAACACAGGTGGGGAAACAATGTATCTTAACATTTAACACTAAGAAAGCCAAACAAATAAATAATCAAACCAAAAATTATAGAAAAGCAAATTTAGATAAATAACAGAGACACACAACTAAAGACATTTTACCTCCTTCCCTGTGCAATCCCAGCAAATGGTATGTCCGGACGGAGCAAACGATGGTTAAATTCCTCGTTCCTGCCCAGACTCTAATTTTTGTCACTCCCAGATGTCGCTTCAGACAATCACATCTACGGACCACTGCCACTCATCTCCGGTAAACTTAAACTCTAACAGAAACAAATATAACAGAAGTACAACTTAATTAATTGGTGTCCACTCCAAATCAGTTACAATGTAAATAAAGGTGTGATGATAGGGCTGTCACTGTGAAGGAATTACCCTTGCTTTGATTTTGAGTGGATTGATATTATCAATTAAAAATATTAAATATTAAAATATTATTTTATTTTATTTTATTTTTGCTATATAAATAGGCTAAGTGTTCAGCAGGCACGAAAACGAAGGAGATTCAGAAACAAAACAGGCTTTTTTAATAATCCAAACACTCTGAATGAACAAACAGGAGAATAGCGCAAACCACACAATGCATAAAAGAGAACTGACCAAGAACAGCTGAAACACAGGGCTATGTAAACACGGGTAGAACAAAGCAAAATAAACTAGACATGTAAAACTAATACATAACTTTAGAAACAAATAAGGACATAATCAGTAACCAATGAAACCAAAACTAAACAGAGCGGGGAAACAGGAACTAAAGTAAACAGAGCAGAATGTCAAAATAAGGGTCCACATAACAGAACATAAACCTGACAATAAGCTTGTTGGGCTATATGTATAATATTTCCGATCCTCAAATCTGACTGGACGAGAGGCTTTCTAAAACTGCTGATATTTCACCAGCATCAGCACTCTTTGTCTCTGTGCATTTTAGACAGGCTGTCAGTCAGTTCTGGTTACGTTGTTACACCACTAGGTGACGACAAGAGAATTCCTTTGAGTGAGTCCATTTAAATCGTTCATTCAACGAATAAGTTCAAAAACACTGATTCATTAATGAAACAAGGTGTTGAAATCATTAACTTTGAGCACCACTTTACAAAGCTCAACCGACCAGCAATGTGTCACCGGGTAACGCTGAAGTGGACGCTTCACTTCATAGAGACCAATGCCATTGATTCAGTGCATTGACCAGCACTGACGCCATTCATTGTAAATACCCAAACATTGACAGGATGCTACAACAACAGGTTCTCTTTCGTCTTCAGACATGGCAAACTTTTTTTTTTTCTTCACAAATAAATGACTTTACCACCATAAGAACAGACACAGGTAATCGCATGCGCTAAGTCGATCTCGCTCTCTCTCACTCGCTGTCTGTTTAGGCTGTCTAGTGCAAATCTATTACATAAGGATCTTTTAACAAGAAATTCTGAGAACTTTTTTTTTTTTTTTTTTTTTTTTTTTTTAAATCTGGCAATATTAAAGTTTGCTTTCATCCTCAAGGTTTTCTCAAGGAGTTCAGCAAGGTCACACAGACTCTGATGAGATTTATAGTATCATTTTAGGTAATTGTGGTAATATTTTCTGTCAAAACCACTTAAAGGGATAGTTTACTCAAAAATGAAAATTCTGTCATCATTTACTCACCCTCAAGTTGTTCCAAACCTTTATGGATTTCTTTCTTCTGCTGAACACAAAAGAAGAAATTTTTAAGACTATGGAAGAATATGGAATATGGAAGAATATGGAAAACTTCCATAGCGTATACATTATGGAAGTCAATGGGGCCCATCAACTTTCTGGTTACCGACATTAAATGGTGACAGAATTTTCATTTTTGGGTGAGCTTTCACTTTAACAACCTAGTTTGTAAAGAAACTGTTTGGGATTTTTAGATAATTTCCCTCATTTAAAGTAGGTCCTCTTTGTAACTAGCAACAACAGATACTAGTAAATAAAATAGCTACTGCATTAAGTTGTCAATGCTTAATTTTTTCAGTATGTGTAGCCTTTTTTTTTTTCCGTCTCAGCACTCAAGGATCGGTGATACGCACATACGGGTTGAAATGCATGTGTAAATAAGCCGCATCATCATGTGCGTGTCTGAACCCCGATGCTTGTGTTGTTAGCAAACAGGATAAGTGATTAATATAGCGGACAGGTGGCACTATTATAAATGTTTGCTCTCCATTTCCTTGGTGTGACTTATATATTCCTATCTCCTGTTGACACAGAGACAACAGACGGATGTGGTTTGCCTTGCTTTTCCTCATCTATCACAGGCAAAAGATGGATGGGACAGAGAATGTAAGGGTGCTAGCCTGATCCAAAGACTGCTAGCCTGGCATCACAATCTCCCCCATGCCCTTACATGCCTGATGTAGATGGGAAAGAAGCTCTAGCCCTGGCTTTAAACATGAATTTGCATCTGTCAGGGTTGTGCGCAGAATTTAATTAAATTAAGATTTCAATTCAATTTCTGGATGGATAGAATGTATATATATATATATACACACACATATATATATGATCATGATCATGAATGTCATTCCAATTTAACATCCTGTAGGGACTGGTGCCACATCCCTACATCTGTCTGGATTGTCAACGACCTTTAGCATGCAATCGTATAAACAATTGGGTTGTAAATCACCTCACCTTTCTTCATCTGCATACATCAACCATTTCCCCCCCGAAAGAGAAAATATACAGCAGTGCATTAAAGAGTGGACAATCAGAGTTTCAGAGAAGTGTCACCCTGGCAGCTGTCCATCATCTAAACAACCCAATTCCATTGCCTATAACAGCCCTCACTGACTTATGTTTACAAGGGATACTTTGGGCCGCAGAGCTCTCCGTCTTGCTTTAAACAGTTCATTTATGGATTCTGTAAATCACTGACCCTGTCACCTGCAGAATGCCGTTGTCACACTTAAAAAGAAAAACATACGCAAGCTGGGAACAGGTCAAATAGTGTGGCTGGTCATTTCCCCCACCTTTAAATGTAAAATATGAGCAGTGGCCTGTTCTCTGACAGGATAATCCAGAGGGAAACTACGGTCCATCCCTGTGGAGGTGGGAGAGATTGCCTGGGCTTTTTGGGGTTTTATTTTGCTGCTTTAGGATTCAATATAAGGTTCAGCTACAGGCCAGCTCATTTGACCGACAGCTGTTGTTTAAATGGAGGGCATTTGAGTTTTATGTGATTTATTATGGAGTTGGTTAGGCATTGTGGATGCAGCTCAAGGCTCACTAGAAGGTTGCTGGTTCAATTCCCACACAGAACGAGCCATGAGACATTACCATTGTGCCATTGAGCAAGACACTTAACCTCAGGTTACTCCAGGAGGATTGTACTTGTAATAAGTATACTGTAAATCACTTCATATTACAGCATCTACTAAATGACTAATTAGAAAATTTTTGTCAAAATCCAGATTTTTGTGCATGCTCTTTTTTCACGACACAGTATTTACAGTTTTAGATGAAAAAGTTATATATAAAATTTTAAACCTTAACTCTTTCCCTGCCAGTGTTTGCCATATATATATATATATATATATGCATAATAGCACCCCTTACCATATAACAGTGAAAACATGGATTGCCAGGGGGTCAGGTGCTTCATATATAGAACTTTTTAGGGGTTCCCATCATTAGATCATTTTATGGAAACATGATGATTGCGTGGCTTTTTCTTACAAACATTTTTTTTTTTTTCCTAATATTGCAACTGTACATGGTGACTTTTAGCCCCAGGCAATAGTAGGCTACTCAACACTGTGTTCTTGTGACTGATGTGCCTCGTTCATGAAAAACAAATAGAATGCATTTCTGTGTAAATCATTTGTAAAATCATTTATATGTTCGATTCAATTCACATTTATTTGTATAGCGCTTTTCACAATACATATCGTTTCAAAGCAGCTTTACAGAGAATGCAAGTCAACATTATAATTTAGAATAATCTGTTATCAGAGTTGACTGTCCAAATTATGTAATTTCAGAAATGTACATATATAATCACACAGTTAGCTAACAATGTAATAATTTAATTTATAATCACTGTTAGCGAATTAATTTAGGGTAGAAACAATGAGCTTGTGGAATTAATTATTACATGATAACAATAATTAGGATATATAGAAATTGCGTCATCTGAAGTCCTCGCAGGAGTTGGCGCCGTTTCTTCAAAGGTGTTGGTCATCTGAAGTCTTCATAAGAGGCTGGATCAAAACTGAAGCAGATGCAGTCTCTGGTTACCTCGGGACGGGCGTCCCGAGATAAAACAGAAAAGCAAATGGAAAATAATTAGCGTAGCTGCTGTTCACAACATTAAGCAAAGATAGTCATGTGCAACTGATCTGATATGAGATGCATTATGTGAATGCTTGGCTAAAGAGATGCGTCTTTAATCTAGATTTAAACTGGGAGATTGAGTCTGAGCCCCGAACATTATCAGGAAGGCTATTCCAGAGTTTAGTGGACTTAGATATCCTAGGTACAACCAGAAGTCCAGAGTTTTGTGATCTTAAAGAGCGTGAAGGATTGTAGGGCGATAGAAGATCGGTTAAATACACAGGAGCTAAACCATTTAGGGCCTTATAGGTTAGTAGCAATACTTCAATCAGTGTAGAGATGACAAAATTGGTGTAATGTGATCACCAATTTTGTCATCTCTACACTGGTTACATAGTAAGTTCCGTATCGATTATAAAGTATTGCTACTGACCTATAGGGCCCTAATATGTAAAGTGTCTCATTGCAACAATATAGAGAAAACCAAAGATTGATTTGCACAGAAATGTGTTCTGCTCACTACAACTGAGTGGGATCTTGTTGAGTTGTTTTTGTCTTTAAAATATCTTAAAAATGAGGCACGAGAGTCTGTATAACACGTATGTATACCACGGCTGTAATGTTTGTAGCTGTAATAAAGCGCACAACCAAATCAAACTAAATCCAAATCCAACAGGGAACACTCAGGAGATTATTAGGAAACAGCATACAAAACAACCACATAAACCAAAAATGTAAACAAGACTAAAAAAAGAACAGAGGAAACTAAGGGCTTAAATACACAGGGTAAGATAATTAACTGGAACAGAAACAGGTGTGTAACTAATCAGAAACCATGGAAACAAACAAGCTAACAGAACTAAGGCAAACCAAAACAAGGAACAGAATGAACAAAAACAGACCAAAACAGAGCTAGAATGTAACAATACGTACTTAGATGATAATAATTAAAATGCTTATGCACCTGTTTATAAATATATACAATTGGATATTACATGACTAGCCAGATATTTGGACATAACCACTCATTGGACACTACCATTTAAAAGTTTAGGATCGCTATGATTTCAAGTCTTTTGTGCATTCATTTAATCAAAAATACAGTAAAAACAGTAATATTATGAAATATGATTACAATTTAATATAAGTGTTTTCTATTTGAATATATTGCACACATGTAATTTATTCCTGTTATGGCAAAGCTGAATTTTCAGCATCATTACTCTAGTCTTTAGTATCATATGATCCTTCAGAAATCATTCTAATATGTTGATTTGCTGCTCAAGAAAACAGTTGTGCTGCTTCACATTTTTTTGTGCTGCTTAATGTTTTTTAAAGAATAGAAATTTCAAACGAACAGCATTTATTGAGACATTATATATGTATTTACTGTCTTTACTGTATACTAGAATGAATTGACTGTATACTAGTTTGCATTCCACATTTTAGTGTAACATGGTGGAAAATAGTCATAGAGAAGCTTCTTTTGCTTAAACTGTACATTTATCAACCAGCTTCATTCTGGGATGATTTTAAACACTTTTGAAAGAATTCACATGTATGCTGTGCACTTATTGACTGATTTTCCTTCACTATCTGATCCTAATCATTTATTTATTAAAAAGTGAGGAAATGCATGCATATATTTGTCAAATTTCAAGCATTTATGCAAAAGTCTTTAGCTCCAAACATTTTGAGATCATGATGGTAATAATAAATTAATTCACGTGTCCAAACTTTTGACTTCAAGTGTATGCGGATGTGTATCTGCAGGAGTATAGCAAACTCAGGCAGGCATGTACCGCATGTGTGTCCATAATTCATAACCACTCTGTCTTGTCAGCACTCTGCTGGGTGTGTGGGGTAATTCATGTCACAAGGGTTGCTGAGCAGTGGGCTGGTCAGTGGGTTGGCCAAAGGTGTCCTGCCGTGATCCACATCCGCCGTGGAGCTGCTCGTTCACCCCGAGGTCAGCCGTTTGTCATGGCCCTGATATATGAGGCCTGACCGGGCAGAACTGCTGAATTTGGATCTCCGTATAATGAAAAACCCCTGTGTGTGTGTGTGTGTGTGTGTGTGTGTGTGTGTGTTTGTGGGAGAAATGCAATGTGTGATCTATTGCATGATGTCTGTATGGTGACTATACAGCACATTTGCGCTGATTTCATACATTTTTCAGAGCAGTAAATGAAATTGCACTACTGATTTACTGACAATCCTGACAATTAGCAAAATCAGGCTTATATTGAATGTCGTGCATTTATCTGTGGCTCTATATACACTTATTTTTCTGATGTTGTCAATAAAACAAAGATTTTCGGAGTATGTTTTACAAGAAAATATGGTAACACTTTACAATAAGGTTTCATTTGTTAACATTAGTTAACTACATTTGTTAACATGAACTAACAATGAACAATACATCTACAGCATTTATTGATCTTAGTTAATGGCAATTTAAACATTAAATAATACATTATTACAATCAGAATGATAATTAATCTACACAGAACTGAACCCAAACCCCAAAGTTTAGCTATAAAATCAAATTATGTGTAACTGTGTATGTTAAGTCTTGCAATTGTACAAAACTATTTATTCGTTTTGTAGTAGTTTAGTTTTGACTTTTGACAAAAATGTTCATAGAAATTTAGTAAACATTTGATCTTGTCATATTAATGTTGGTTAATTTTAATCGGACTACAATGACATGCACTGATTTTGTATGTGGTTTGAAACAAGCCTTAGCTAGCATCTCTCTTTCAGCACTGTGATGCTGTTGTTAATAATGAATAACCTTTAACCATAAGTGTATCTTACCATCATACTCGAGCTTCATGTGTTTTTTTATTCCGCCAATGGTCCATGTCAGTGTTATTATTACATGTATGCCTAATGACCAACTATTGTTTTACAAGGACAATTTAAAAGCAATTATTAAACCTCAGCCTATCTGCTTTTCTTACATGAAGGGAAAGACCCGTTTGCATGCAATTTGACATGCCTGTGGGCAATAAAATCCAACCCAAATGAGTCATAGTTCCTTTACTTTTTATAGAAGAGAATGACTGTGTAGTGCCTTTAATTCCGTATAATATCATCACATTTTTTTTTAATTTTTTTTATACAGTATAGTTTCACAGTATAGTAGTCAGGGACATACAAAATAATATTATACAAAACTAGACTTTTAGTGTTTTTTATTTTGCCAGAATGTAGCTGTTTTTTTTGTTTGTTTGTTTTTTTGTTTTTTTGTGAGGTTTCAGATCATTGGTTTCTAGTCCAATCCTGAAGATCTTCTCTGCTTCTTCTCACAAGAAAGCCATCCCTTAGAAGACTACATAGAAGAGTTCCCGAAGTTCAGCCACCTGGTGTCTTGGAGCGACGACACCTTGAAGATCTGTTTTTGGTGTGGGCTGGATTACCACCTTTTCCGATTGCTGCCAGTGGGAGCTACCAGCTGCAGACTGGCACAATACATGGATCATGCATTGTAGCTGAGTGGCTCGCCATTTACTGTCAGAGGATAACATTGGAAGAGGATAACATTGCCACTCAGCCGCAAACCCCCAGCCCACGTCCACCATCCTGCCATCATCCATCCTCGTTCCAGTGACCCCATTTGCAAACCTGCACTCTCTACGTGCATGAACTACAAGCCAGAACCCACCACTGACCCAGAGCCGAAGCCTGCCAAGGCTGACCAGGTGTGTGAGCCGGTATCGATGTTCATCCCTGAGGGACTGCTGTTGGAGTTGGACATAATGGAGTTCCATTCTTCCTCCCAGCCCTGAAATTGATTCCCCCCCGTGTGAACTCCTGGATTCCCTGATCCTATCCCACGTTCAAACCCTGTCTCCGACGCTGATTCTGCCCAGCCCCAAGTCTCCTTTGTTGGCCAGCTCCAAGTCTCCTTTGTCAGCTAGGGTCCCGCGCAGCTTCCAGCTCCTTCCTCCTCTATCGGCTCTTGCCAGTTCCTCAGCCCTGTCTCTGATATCTCCATTCAGCCCTTCGACTCCTCCTTTGCTGACTCCAAACCCTGGACTCCACCACTGCCTCTCTACCCATCGGCTCCATGTTGTCCCCATACTCCCTCAGCTCCACTGTGGTCCACCATCCCTCAGGCTCCGATAGGCTCCCTCGTTCCTCCTGCTCTGCCTTGGTCAGTCATTATCCTGGTTGCGCCACGGACTTCTGGGCCTCCGGGTACGCCTTATCCCTCCACCCCCTTGGCTCCTGTGCTCTTCCTTCCCTCCGGCTCCACCATTGTCCTCACTCCCACTGGCTCCACCCTAGTCTGCCGATCCCCCGTCTCCACCTCAGTCCAGCCTCGGCATTACAGTCCATCTGTGTCACCCTTTGTCTCCATCTCCTCGGCTCTGCCTGGGTCTCCTCTACAGTCTCCATTTTAGTTGGGCAAGCTCCTGGCTCCTTCCTCCACTGGTTCCGCCATGGGTCTCTATCTCTGCTCTGAGTCACTCCCATGCTCCTCTCTCCATCATCTCCTCCTTGGTCCATCCTTCTGTTGACTTCCCCCATGGACTCTTCCTTTTTATCTAATGGACCTTTTTTCTGTGTTTGCCCCCCTCCCACCTCTAAGGTGTAGTTTCTGTTTACAGCATGAGGATGCACCTTTCTACCAATGCTGACACATATTTTCAGTTTCCATTTTTATTTTAAAGGTACACTATGTAACTTTTTGCCCTCTAGTGGTTTAAAAAAAACTGCATGCATTTTGTGGAAGAACATCATTTTGGATGTGCTTCGGCATTGCGGCTCTGCGTGACTATGACCTTTCTTGCTCATTGTGACAACAAACCTATGCCATGCCCACCCATACATGCGTCAAAGTAGCTGGGGCAACTTTTCTCTAATTACAGAAATATGACAAGACACGCACAGGCCAGTGACATATGTACGCATTTTTAAGACAACCTTCAGTCAGCCAAGAAGCATAAGCCTCCATTCATTCTTCAAAACCACATGATGTATTATTAATAAAAATCGTTATTATTAATAATCATTAGTGCTGATCCCGTGGGTGAACTCATGGAAAAACATGAGATATTCTCCATTATAATCAATCAAAAAGTCGATTGAGATTCGGGAACCTCTCTGATTGGTGGATCTCACAGGTGTGTCATACACACAATTTTACCATTATGTTTAACATTACAACATAATGATAACAACCTGACACAAAAGCTTGTGCTTTCTATTTTTTTTTTTTTTTTTTTTTTGCATGATGATAAATTGCATTTTGGAACATGGAACAACATGGAAATATAATTAATTGAATGGAATGTGGGCATCGACCAGTAGAAACATAATTTGGCACCTCTGATCATTATTATTATTAGCCTATTGTTATTTTACTACATTATCATGTAAATCTACCGCAAAAGCAGTCAATTTAACCGATAGATGAGCCATAATCGATCAGTCGGCTAAAATGAGGGACGAGCCACAAATTCATGAGTACAGTTTGCAAAACTGTGGGAATGTATTGTGGAAATGTGCACACAGATTATGAATTTATGAGTACGGATTGAAAAACCAAAGGTACGGTTTACAAATCTGAGCGCACAGATTGGAAATGCGTACGGTTTATTAATTCATGGGCGCGATTTGTTAAACGGAGGTAACAATTTAAGAATTTGTAAGTACGGTTTATAAACTGAGGGGACGGATTGCAAAAACGTGGTGACGGATTTGCGGGTCTTGTTTTTTTTTCCTCCTACATGTGAATTCCTGGGCTCCGTACTTTTTAGTGTCCACCAGATAAAAAAAATAAAATAAATAATAATAAAAAGACAGTGTAACTACGAGCAAACCTTAAGCCTTAGCAAACAGAAGTAATTAGTGACAGGGCCCCACCCTCACAGGAACGGCAGAATTGCCAGTAAATGGGGTGTATCCCATTGATTGTAGCACATCCCAGAATTCCTTGTTTTGCGGGTTGGGTGTAAGATGATGAGAAGATAATGCACCAATTTGTACAATAAAAAGTGCAGAGCTCCTGTTTGCTAAACACAGTATTAGGTGGTTTGCGACAGACAGCCATTAATATCAGAGACCTTCCCAGCAAGGCCTTATTGTATTTCAGCTTGGTTCGATGGCAATGAGATTTTTTATTTCTTTATCTCAACAATCAGGATGGTCCAGTGCTTCTTCAAAGAATATATATAGACAGCATATGCCATACACTAGAAAAAAAAAAAATGGTGTAGAATTTACTTTGAAACAATTTTCATCCAGAAATTGCTAGTAAATTCCACAAAACAGTAATTACAAAGAAATGACAACACATTGAATTAAACATGACATTTTGAAGTAGAAAGACTGAAATAGTATTTCCTTGTAAAACATACTCCAATAATCTTTTATTTATAACTTTGAAAAATATATTTTTTTTTTATATAGTTTACCAAGAGTTCAGAGACATCTAACCACTTTTGATGCACAGTTGTGTTTGGAGATTCCTGACACCTGCAGGATAATGTGACAGGCCTGATATGAAGTCAGTAATATTGAGGAACACTGTATTACTCTGAGACCCAAACGTCTCTTTCTCATACTAGATAGGAGATCATCAGCTAAATTGGATCAATAACTAATTAACACTTAGCATCACTGTGCCACTTTAACTCCTCACACAAACACTTTCCCTTGTTGGCCACCCTGTGGAATCAAGCATAATTTAGCTATTTGCTGAGCTCTATGCTATCTCTCTCTCTCTCTCTCTCTCTCTTTTTCTCCCTTACTTAAAGCACTTACTGTACAAGGTCTTCAGAATAGATAAAGGGCTGTATTGATCACAATGGCGCCGAGCTAAGAGGCTCACAGAACCACTAGAGAAATGAATGAAAGTCTGGATATTATTAGGGCAGTGAACAGTACAGTACCTGAAAGGTCATCCACTTGTTTAGAAAAGTCAACAATCTGAAAAGGACTTCTGTTGCCTAATTTGCTTTGACTAACTGGTGAATAGTAGGTGGTGATGATACCTCAGCTTTTATGGCATGTTGAGAAAAGCTGATCAGGCTTAGGATGGTTAAACTTTATTTCAATAGTCGACTTTAGACATTCTACATACTTAATTTTTCAACTACATGTCAACTAAATCTAAGGCCGCGTATCCACCAAAGCGTTTTTAGCCAGTTGGAAACACTAGACGCTCTGCTAAAAATGTAAGTGAGCGCGAGAGAGCGCTTCGGCAGCGCATTTTTTTTTTTTTTTTCAGTTGAGACACTTTGTTGCTATGATACAGAATATCCGCAGCACTGTTACTTGTAACTGATTTCGCAGATAATTTGTTTCAGACTAAAAATGTCGACACAATGTGGAGTACTTGCTATGTATGTTCGGAGACCAGCAATATTAATTTCTCATCCATTTTGTTCCGTTCTCTGCTTGCTGATGTCGTTGTACAGCAAGAATGTTGTGACAGTTGGTCAGTGTTGTATTTGCCCCGCCCCTCCTCCACTCTGATTGGACGGCTGGCTAAAAAGTGACAGTGATGAGCGCAGCATTTTACTCAAAGTTGAACATTCTTCAACTCGAGGCAACCGGTAAAAAATGCCTCGTCACGCTCCTGGCGTTTAAAAAGCGTGGCGCTCCCATTGAAAACCATTGGAAAAGTACGCTAGCCGCTGAAAAAAAAACACTTTGGTGGACACACGGCCTAAGGATTAGTAGAAAAGGTTGACACGTACTTGTAAAGTTAGTTATAGCAAAGACTATAGAATACAAGACGCGTCACTCGTATTATTATGAATGGGAGAAAGTGCAACGCGCAATATGGCGGAATAAGTCCCGCCTTCTAAATAAAAGCCAATCGCCGATTGGTAAAGCCATTGCGTCATTGCCGACGCACATTTAGGACTGCGCATGCGCATTAGGTTGATCCAGCCTGAAAAATACAGTTTTTTGTCATGATTCGAGCGTTTAGAAACAAAATTTATGAGACAGTTGTTGTCAGATTTCATTGGTGATTTCAAATATGAAATTTAATCGAAAGCTTGGCAAACAGCTTTAGAGAATTTGATGTTTCCCCATTCAAAGAGATAGGAGCTGCACTTGGATGCCCGAGAGGCGTTTCAAAGATGGCCGCCGAGTGAAATGACTTGTCTTAAAGGGACTTCGGTTATAGTCAGTAGAATGTTTGTTTCAGGACTATCAAAATAAAGTGTTAGCAGACGTTAAGCAGACAGTCTACTAATATTCTAATGACTGGTTGTTTACATGTTGCAAAGTTACTTATAGTTAGTAGAATGTCTAAAGTGGACCATCAAAATAAAATGTTACCCTTAGGATTTTAGCTTGGCAGAAAATAAAGCCATGTCTATACACCAGGGGCCGTGTTCACAAAACATCTTAAGCCTATAAAGTAGCTCCTATCTTGCCAATTTAGGAGATACTCTTTAAAATAATGGGCATGTTTGTCCTAAATTTAGGACTTTAAGAGTATTTCACAAAGCATTTTAGCTAGCTCCTAAATCTCTGAAAAGTTAAGAGTAGTTAAGAGGACTCCTAAGTCACTAAGACCAAATCACAGACAATCCTAAATTTGTTGTTGCCTGTGATCTACCTCAACAATCTGCCCAAAGACACTGAGGCACACAACTGAAGCAATAGGAGATAGACCCTTCAGTGCTGAGCCTTTTCTTCAAAAATGCAATAAATATATTGATTTATAGATTTGAATCTGCGATGACCTAACATAAAGGTTTATTTATGTACAGGCAAATTGTATTGACTGATGGAGAATAAAACATTGCGATCAAGTTGAAAATAATATCCTATTGTGCCGATAGCCTTGTGGGCAGCTCGCATGATCCGAGTTCAAGTTCCGGCTCATGGACCTTTCCCCGTTCTCACCAACGCCAAAAATGGCAAAAATAAATCTTAAATAAGTAAATATATAAGAAAATAATGTCCTATTACTTGTGACAGTTGTTTTCACAAGTTCACACTTACAAATGATCGAACAAAGTAAACGAGTAAAATAAGCGTTTTTGACGTGCTTTCCGAGGGGAGGGCTCAGAGCACGGACTTTAGCCCAAACCCGTACTCTGGTTTGTATTCTGAGTGAGAAGTCACGGTGGTGGAGGGATGCAGAAATCTTTCGAGGTAACTAGGTGAGTCGGCTGTGTATATATATGCCTCCTCTCGAGCTGATTAGATAGACCATTTGAACGTGCTCCTCCCAAACTTTGTTTGGAAAACATCATTCTTCGCTTGAATTCTTCAGTCTCTCCAGATGCAGACATGTAAGAGGCTGACAATTAGCTGAACATAAGCCTGTTTAATTAGTGACACTTAGCCTACATTTTAAAATCTTTATTTGAATATAGCAACATTCAAAATTCAACATTCAAACTAATGTTATTTAGGAGAACTCTTAGTGGTAAAATAAAATATTTTGTGCATACGGCCCCTGAACATCTAGAGACTGTGGGATGGGCTCTTATGCCAAACAAAACAAGTAGAATAAGTGATGGGATGCACTATTTTCTAGTATTGACTTGTGATTACAGCTACTAGAATTACAAATTGCACAAAAAGAAGGCAAAAAAAAAAAATAAAAATGATAGGATAGGATTGGGAACACGTATCTGGCGGGGTCATTAATCTGGTGAGAGGATCAGATGTATAGGTGAATTATTGATGTAGTGAGGATCATTTGTGTAAAGAAAAATGAGTTCTGGACTGTGCCAGTGGCTTTATGAGCAAAGAACTGTTAGTCTGTGCCTTCAGTGGAGGATTAGTGGAGGTTTGGATTTATAATTTGCATATCAACACTACGGACTAAGGCTGTTTTCACATTTGGTTTGATTGTTTGGTTCAAACCTGAGTTTGAAACCGCCCCCTTACCACTGCCCCCTGCAGTTCTTTTAACTTTTAATTATTTAACTTTCGACTGCTATACATTTGCAGCTTTTACTGCTGTAACTAGGTAATGACTTGAGAGAAAAAGATGCTGGCTTAAAGTTTTTATTTCTTTAATTTTATTACTAAAACAACACACACTGAACAACACTTGCACCTATGGATACACTGAAATGCAAAGAATGTGAGTGATATCGGTGGTGACAATCAACAATTAAACAGTCAAATTATGCTTCACTTCCGCAAATTAGGCTGCATTCCATTCCTTGCGCCTAAAAGTGCCTAAAAGTTTTCACAGTATAGGTTTGCAGGTAGGGTTCTTGAAGCGTCTCAGTTTTTTTCTGTTTCTTCATGTAATCATGTTGTAATCATGTTTCTTCATGTAAATAATTTATTTTGATATTTATTTTTGTTTTATATATATATATATATATATATATATATATATATTTGTATTTATTTATGACTCAGGCCAAGAAGATGCCAGCTTCACTGTTTTATTCATGTTGTGGTGGCATTGGATTTACCAACAAAATTTTACACTCACAGAGCAGCACTTTTGCTTGTCTGCAGTGGATGTATTGCAGAAGATGCAAAAATGTGAGACGTCCTCCAAAAAGCAATTTATTTTGAGACCAGCAGTTATGAGAAATGCATTATACTACAGTAATTTGCATGCAAAGATGCAAATTATATGTCATAAATATCGGTTCATTTCTGCAAATATTAAAGTAATTGTCTCTGAAATTACTTTTTGTAGAGTTCATTAACAGTTTTACTTTTATCAATTCAACAAAGATGTTTACCGTTAGATGCTCTCACAGCAGGGGAAAAAAATGCTTGTTAACGCTGGAATCACAGACAAATGTGGACTGTGTCTTCGTTGGAAATTATATCGATAGAACTGTCAACCACTCATGTACATGAATCCCATGTAAATATATGGCTGCTTTTGATATTGTGTTAATGTTTTTAGCTTCATTGTAAACCTGAATTTTCTTTCTTTTTTCTTTCTTTCTTCTGGTTTATTTATTGTTATTTTGTTAACAACATCAGCATTGCATGACTATGTGTATTTAGTGTGTATTAGCGTTACCTGTAGATTTCAATTTCTGTAGCCACTCCGCAGTCCGAAGTCTTTTACTTTTGACTACGGGTGAATCTCCAGTTGTCACTGATGATTGTCATTTGGACCTTTCTGGATTACAATCCGCCATCAAAATGATAAGTTGAATTATTGCAGCTGCTGTGAGAAAAAGCTATAAATGATCCACCGCCTGTAGCATCCTCCACATGATATAGCTGGGACTCCTTCTTTATGTAAACAGACGTGATGTAATGGCACAAAGACGAACGGCTGCATGCTCAGATTTCCCGCGGAAACCTACCAGTACCACCCGAATTAGGAAACATTATTAAAAGCTTACCATTGTGAATCGGGCTAAAGTAAGCAGATTGTTTTGAACACTGGCTGGTTATGTACTTGCTCAAATTGATTTTGGATTATTTTTAAACAAAAAAACTTACGGACTCCAGCTTTAAAGTCCTACAGGCGCCTAATTGCTCTGGTAACAGCAGGCCTGTGCAGCGTAAAGAGAGATGGCTTCTGTGATGACAAACAGACATATTCAAACTAATGTTCCCTGTCTTCACAGCTCTTAATCTGGCCAACAGAGCAATGACCTTTTCTGAGTGGCCTTTAAATTTTAATGAAAGGTCTTCTGAGAGGTTAAGTGAGTCCTTTGAGAGAGGATCGTACTTAAACTCTTGAAGAAAGAGAGGGAAAAAGAAGATGGGAGTGAATATATGAGATGGAAAGAAGCAGAATAAGGTTAAAGCTATTTAGTGCCCTACTTTTGTTTGTCCTCAGGCGCTAAGCGAAGCTGGCAAGGTAAATACCTGGGTTTACAGGGCATTGACCCAATAATGTGTTTTCATTGTTTAAGAAAGCGTGATCTGGCCTTCCGTTGCATATAGCTGCACGCTCAGCCTCAGGGCCACAGCAGAGCGATGCTATCAGACAGGCCACAATCTGGACAAATAAACCTAGTGTCTGAATTATACAGGTATTTTTTTTCTTATTCCTTTCCTGGGAGGGCAAGGAGGCTTAGTTGAGTAAATGGTGTTGTTCTGATGTTAGTATCGCTAATATACTATATACTTTATAAGCATTATTAAGCTGCATCAATAAACTGATTTTAACAAAATCTTTATATATATATATATATATATATATATATATATATAATCAGTGGCGTGCAGTCCATATAAGCTGCGAATGCTCTGCATACCCAAGCTATTTGTGGACTCTGCAATTAATATTAACACTAAATTACTATTAAATCCCTTGTTTGAGGTGTACTATAAAGCCTACATGATAAAATGTTGGTAATGCATACTGTCCGCAATTAATTTATTTGCCAAACTACGGTAATTTTCTTTAAATCTGCCAGTTATGGAGACTTCCGGGTAAGCTGATCTACAGCAGCTTTTGCGCCTTCACTCTTTTGTTATGGAACGTCATCATTGTCCTGCGTTCTCATTGGTTTGCTGGCCTATGGAGGATTTCATGGGCTGGATAAGCTGTGAGCGGATCGCTCACCCAAGAGGAAAAATGTGCATGTTCTCCTGCACTCCCTAGTCTGGTCTCATCTTTACGAACTTCACAGACTCCTTACCTGCTCCATTGGACTACTTACCCATCTTCAGTCTTCTGTCTGCCATCACCTGCCTTCCGTCTGCTTCAACTCCATTAACCTGCAATAGAGACATTATGTTACTATCCAGCTAAGTCTTCATATTATCATTCTCTGTTGTTGATACTCACCAGTCTGCATTCCTGTCCAGTTCTGTGCCTCTGTTCAATAAACTCTGTTTTTACAAACTTACCTGTCTGCATCCTTCTGTTGTGTGACAACTAGACTATGGGGAAAAAATCATAACTTAAACTATTTTCATAGTATTTCATTTTCCCCATAGGAAAATGTATTTTTTTTTTTTTACAAAAATGTATAAATTGTTTAAGACAGTCCTACTGTAACTATCAGAGGATGTTAATCGATAGTCTGTGCGTTTGTTAAAGTCATCAGTTTGCATAATTTCAACTTATTTATTTATTTTTTTTTAAAGAATACTGATATTTTTATTTATTATAGCCTACTTATATTTATTATAATTAGCCTACACTTTACTTTATAATTATTATAGGCTGCTAATACTAATTATATTATACTTATTTTTAATTATCAATTTAAAAGTACTTCTGGCATAGGGTACATTTAAATTGACGCTATGGTGTTTCTTATTTGTCGTGTCTGATTTAGATCTGTGTCCTAAACTATGTTTAAAGGTGAAGTATGTCGTTTCTGTGACACTAGTGGCAAAAATATAGCATATTTTGCAAACGCACCTGTCGCATGTTGCGCCTCCGTTGACTCAAACATCACAAAAGCTCTTACAGGTGCTTGTGAAGGCACTTCTCAACAGGTAAATGTAGACTACTCTCAATAAAAGGTCCAACATAATAGAAATACTTTTCGCTGTGTGCTATGTGTCATGAGTAAGCAACTGAGTAAACTAACACCGAGAGAGAACGAGAGCGTCTCTCTTATTAGCTATAAACCCATTCAAGGTAATTGCATTGGCCACATTTTTTTTTTTTTTTTTTTACCTGATGCACCACCCAGCATACCTGGTTAAAAAAAGTCACCACTCGCCACTTATATATATACTCGCCAATATATATATATATATATATTTAACAACATATAAGCTCATTTTAACTGTGGCAAATGAATTCAGGGTATTTGCATTTATAATACCGGACTTAAATATTGAGTAGAAATTTAATAGTAATACCTCTTGTAGATACTTACATTGTTAAAACATATAAAAATGATAAATAACAATTTATTTACACAACTATTTATTTATTTATTTATTTATGGAAAATGTTGGAATTGAGGAGAATAATTAAATCAGAATATGTAGAGAATAAATTGATTATAAAAAAAAAATATATTTCCCTATAATTTTACTTTGTTTTTGTTCATGTTGTAGTTCACATTTAATATTATTTTGCAAACTCCTTTTTTTTTTTTTTTTTTGCTATTTTTATATTGTTTCACTGCTACTGTAGTTTTAGTCTTCGCAATAGTTTTTATCAATGATTATAACCTTAGTTTGGTCACAGTGATTATGGATGGCAAATGGTTTATTTTTCTGTGCTTAACAGACTGTATTGTGATTTTTGACTGTTGCTACAAATGAGTGACTGGAGAAATAAACAGCTGTGCAATACTATAACAGCCAATGTTCTGTAAGTTTTGGCCAGGTTGTGAGATTGTCTGCCACACACCTGCTCTGAATCTTCTCCTTCTGTTCTATGAAAACAGATTAGATGGGTGAATCATGAATATATATATATATATATATATATATATATATATATACAGTATATTGTCCTGATACAACATAATTTTTTTTTTTTTTTTTTTTTCGTATTACAGTAATGACAATTTTGTGGCAAATAATACAAACGTTTTCTTATTCTTATTGTTGTTGTTGTTGTTGTTGTTGTTATTATTATGATCGATTTTGGGGTGAAATATGACCTTAGGTTTCTTTGTGAGATTCTTATCTTCACAGATATTCAAGGCAGAAGAGATGCTTTCACTATTGCGAAAACTGTTAGTGTTAATAACGCCTTTCACAACCCAAGATTACCAAATAGCCTCTTCCTCAAATTGTCCATTTCATTGGAATGCCTAAAGTATCATTGAGCCACCAGCACATCGATCAGCAGTGGTGAAAACTTGTTAGTATGAGCCCAGCCTTGTTTTGCAGCTGATACGAGTAAAGGATAAATCCACATGATGTTGTCATTACTTATGTGTAGTGTGTGTCTGTGACAGAGGGATATATGATCCCAGGAAACACAGCCTTGAGAAGTCAGAGGTGTGAACTAACGGTTTGTAATGACAGATTGCAGGATCCCTGGGGGGCTGCCGGGTGCTGATGGTGGGACACTTTGAAAATTAAGCCACAAATCAAGATGCAATTATTAACGTGTTCTGCGGCTCTTGGCTCTGACTTGTGCATGTGGATCTGGACAGGTGCGCTCACACAAAACCATTTCAGCAGGTGTGTTTCGAACAGGTGTCTGCCAACAACAGATGAATCGCTCAAAGGCAGCACAACTGCTGCCATCACACACAGAAATATATATTAATGTACAGAGCACCCGATAGCACCTTTTTAAGTTTCTGTACATTAGTGCATATTATTGCAAAGGGAAGATAGATAGACATGCAAAAGTGGATTATGACAAGAAGAGAATGAACCATTGAAGAACCATAATTTTTAAGAGTGTATGTATAATAGATTTAGAAATGGGTCACACTATACAGGACAGAAGAATCGTTCTGAAATGAAGAGCAAACAGAAACAGACAGGATTTAGCGTCAGAGGGATTCTTTATAGCTTAAGTCTTTGTGATTCCACTGTGCTTAAAAAAAGAACGATGAATGAAGATAAGATTAAAGGAGGATAGGAAGGACTAGAAAACAGCTGATCGATGGCTCTGCATGAAGATCCTTTGTGCAGTAATTACAGCAGAGTCACAGCTGCCTTTGTTTCCCAGCGCTGAACTGATGAGCAGTTTCATGCCAACGTATGGAAGACAATTCAGCAGAAGGTCACTTCCATGGTTATGGAGCCATGAAAACACTTTTTCCCATTTTATCAGGTGTTTGTTTTGTTTTTCATAGATCCGTTTTGCTTTGAAAATAAATAGCAAGCCAGGCAAATGTCAACATGAACACATTGATTGCCACAGCTGAACCCAATTCCATCGAGTGAGGACAGAAAATCAGTGGATTGAGTTATCTGAGGCTCAGGTCTTGACCTTTGTGCTCATGCCTGTGATAGCGGGAGCCTTTATTGATAACATTTCTCAATAAGGGCCTTCTGAATAGTGATCGGAGCAACTTCAAAATGAGACGGAGTATTGATTATAAATGTCTCAGTCTAAGTTGAGAGAAGAGGGTAGTTTGTACTACAACCAAATTATTTTGAATTTTTACAACAGTTTTCTATATCCAGCCAACCAGCCTTTGTTTTGTGGCTGCCAGCATGCTTTGTGAATGTGTATATATTTTTTTTTATTTATATTAATGAATGTATATTTATTTATATATCTATCTTCCAAGTTAGCTTCCAAATTTGTATGACAAAAATGGACCGTGTCCAATCAAATGTTACTGACAATAGACAATAGAAAAGTTATCTCTTTTTTTCCAGATTCTTTGATGGATACTTTTATTTGGAAAAATCTTTTGTAACATTACAAACACTTTTATGGAGCCCCTGAAGATGGAAGTGGAAAAAATATGAGATGGAAGGAAAAATGAAAAGTTAATGCTTTTGCATTCTCTCGTAAATGTTATGTGTTTCCCTGAGAAACTTTGCGTTCACTCACAAAACCTTTGTGTTCACTGAGAAACTTTGCGTTCACTCGCAAATCCTTTACATTCCCCTGAGAAACTTTGCATTCACTCGCAAAACCTTTTGAGTTCTTTGCGAGTGAACGCAAAGTTTCTGGAGGGAACGGAATACATTTGCAAGAGAACGCGAAAGCATTGACAAATAATTTTACCTCCATCTAATTTTTTTTTGCCTTCACCATCTCGCTTTAGGGGCTCCATACATTTTTTACTGTCACTCTTGATAAATTTAATGCATCCTTGATCAATAAAAGTAATAATTGCTGTAAAAAAAAAAAATTAAGTTGCTCCAAAGTTTGTGTGTGTGGTTCAGGTTTTCCTTACGTTCTTGTGGGGGCATTTTTGGTCCCCCATGAGGAAAACAGCTTTTTTTTTTTTTTCTGTGTGTGTGTGTGTGTGTGTGTGTGTGTGCGTGTGTGCGTGTGTACATGAGTTTTAATTTGACCACCTATGACATTTTTTCCAGTTATTTTAAACTTTACATATGAGTAAATTCTGAATATATGGGAAACATTCTCTTATTTGTAGCAAAATGAGTCCTAGCTAACATCAATTCACATTTGTTTTGCTTAACCGTTGTATAGACCAGAGTATAAACTGTGAATTGATATGTGCTATAAATTTTCATGCCGACTGGCCCCAGGGAGTGATTTGATGTTCCTCAGGGGACGTTCAACAAAAGGGTTTGCACTTAGAAAACTAACACCAAATATATCGCTCTGCTCACTGCACTCTCCTTAGCTTCTGAACATATCATTCTTATTTAGAACGAGGTTGCTCAGGATATCACATGAGTTTCTTGTGGATGTTATTTTATATTTAGTATATATAGGTACAAAGGCAGCGGTGTGGATGGGGAGTTCCTGTCAGAGTGGTGATGGAGCTTCCTGGCAAACTGGCCAATCCTGGCGACGGAGTTTATGTCTATAACCTCTCATGCTCTATAAACCTAAATTGTTCTATCAATCACAAAAGCACAATTATCAGCAAAATCTCAAGCCACTGCTTCTATTATCATCATTTATGCTGGATTTTTTTCACCCCATAGTGGGAGCACATAATGGCGTTTAGATTGATTCAGACAAAATTTACTGGACAACCAAGTGTAGTTTTATTGCAACAGGGACTCTGAAATGACTTTAGAGGGTCGGAACGCATCAGTTTTGCAAGCAGTTGTGACGTTAAGCAGGTGAGGGGTCGAGAGAGAAATGCGAAAGAGTTAAAGAATAAATGTGATTACTTTGAAAGCTATTGGTTTAGGCCAAGTAAAGTGGCTGAGACAAGTTGAAAAACGCCTGCTGTCACGCGGCCTAAATTGCAACAGTGAACAGAACCAAACACGAACACCAACAATTATATTCAAACGCACACATATTGCAACACAAACAAGCTATGTATTGACCCTCCGAACACTCTTTGGGGAACGTGCACACCCCTTTCTGTTAATCTTCTCCGACTATTCCAGACACTGCTTCACTCCGGACTCTCCTAGGCCCCGCCAGTGAAATCGATGCCAAGCTGGACGGAAATTTGGTTAGAGACACCGGGCGCGGTTGTAATCCCATCATGCTCAGAGTCACAGACACATTTCAGCCAGAGTTAAATATGGCTGTTTGACTGGCTGCCTTGATCGATTTCTTCTTTTGGCAGTGTTATAACTCCATCGCTGGCCTGCAGTGCAGCTTTTATTGCCGTTGCTCCTCTTGGGGCGGCGCTAATGTTGCACTAAAACTTGGAGCGTGTGCGTGCAAATGGCAGCAATTAGAGCGACACAAACTGAGCTCCGGAGAAACATTCAAGGAAGTGATTCGTTGCCTACATGTAAAGCAAAAATTATCTTGTTGAAATGTTGCGAAACTGTTGTTTAATTGGTGCAGGAAAGAGCATGCAAAATGACTTTGGAACTTAGAAACAGGATATGATGTCCAGCTTCTTTTTTTTTTTTTTTATTGTTATTATAAACAATAAATGACAAATAATAGTACATTCAAAATGTTAAAATATATCATCAGCTTATACAACACTGCAAACCTCCAGCTTTGTAATTTTTATTGAGCCAACAGGTCAATCTGTGACATTTAGATCCTCTATTGGTCAAAAGTCTTTAAGAAGTGACCCTTTGTATTCCAGAATAGAGCCAGTCCTGAATGTGAGTTTGCAGTCAGTTGAAAAGAGAATGAAAATGATTTCCCAGGAATCAGACTTTATTTATATGGTAACACTTTACAACAAGGTGTCAAGGTTCTGTCACTTCGGTCTGGTTTATTCTTGGTTTGGTGACAGAGCCCTGACACTCCATATCGTCTTGTCTTTGTGTGAGCATGCAGTTCCGAGTTCGCTCAAGTCGTGCACTCTTTCGTCTGAATGATATGCTGTATGTGTGGAGCTTGGTCTTCGGATCCTGGTGTTGTACCGAATTCTAACCCCCACCAGATTATTATCCCTCTAAATCCCTAGTATAGTTAGGTTTAGGAATAGGTGTAGGGGTTGGGCTAGGATTTGGCAATGAGGTAATAATTTGGCATGGAGTCGAAAATTCGGCACAACATCGGCGCTTCAGTCTAGTTCGGTTTCTGTTCAGTGTCAGGGTTCTGACATTCATGCTCCATGCTTTGTCTCTTGAACACTTTTTACAAATTGAAATTTCATAATTGAGTCATTCCATGGAACCAGTACGATTTGAGTCCCTCTGATCTTTTTCAGTGTATTTTATCTATTGGGTCACCAAAATATATTTTTAAAAGCTTTTTGTATTAATTGAAATGTCTCCTTTAATAATGTTTAAAAACATGACATACATTTTATCTTCATATTAGAAATTATTTTGTTTTTTTCAGCTGACACCACCTATTTTGTCATGTCCCTCAAGGCCTTCTATGAAAGTGCACTTGGGATATGAATAATAAAATGAGAAAAAAGTCCATTCATTTTGCCATTCCCATAAATATTCATCTGTGCTTTTTTGCTGGTAATGTTTTTTTTTTTTTTCTAAGTAAATTCATGATTATTCATTAAAATCACATAATTTAGTTCCTTACCTCAGTAACCCCTCAACCCCATTACACAAACCATTCTCCCCCTATAAAAATAATGAACTGATACTTATGTGACATCATTAATAGGAAGTGACATCATAGAAGTCTTCTGGACAACATTGTGAGCAGACACAGGCAAGTTACCACCTTCTTTAATAATTATAACTGAATTATGTTGTGAAATTGTGTTTGTCAAGCTTAACGACTCAACCCCGTTACATCAATTATAGATAGAAAACTATTACTTGTGAAAATTATCTTTGTTATTATCTTTGCAGATCCTAGATTAATCCTATTAATCTTTGTTATTTCAACATTGTTCATGATTTCTTAATATCATGCATGCCATGCACTCTCCATTTATTCACTAGATTTAGAGCAGTGGCAAATTTGGGCAAAAAATCACAACCCCGTCACAGTCAACCCCGTCACACCTACATTTTTATTATTTTTTTTTTTTTGTTAAGTTTATGAGTAATTTAAAGTGAGCTGAATTCTGTCTGAAATGTTCAGAGCAATCATAAGAATACTGCCGATTTCAGGCTTTAGTATAGCAAAAGTGTGAGATTTTATGTAACTTTTATATTTGCAATTACTGAATTAGTGTGAGGGACATCTGATTAATAGGAAAATGTTGATTTCATCACAAATAAATTTTATAATAATATTTAGAAAGCTCTCATAGTGTCCATAACTTAAAATAATGACCAATAATAATAGGGATTTGATGCTTGAGATGGGAAAATATGTTTGTCACGGAGTCAGTTCCCACCACCAACACTCAGCTCACATCGTCACCGGATCTCCACGCTCCACCCACTCGTTCACAATCACCAGAGTACTGATCAGCGGCACCTGCACCTCATCACACCAGCACTATAAGAACACTCACTTCCCTCACTTCAGTGTCTGGTCTTGTTTATACATACCTGGACTCCTTACCTCTCCTCCGATGTCTCCGTGCTTCTACTCCTTCGTCAAGTCTTGTCTTCCCTCGTCGTTCCCTCTGCAAAAGAGAAAGGACTCTGTGATTATTCAGCTAAGTGACTATACTCAACGTGCTCATATCTGCAAACTACTCACCTGTGTTGTTCCTGTGTTTGTGCCTCTGTCTCTGAATAAACTACCTGTTGAATACTTACCCTCTTGTTCCCATCTGTGTCTGACAGAAGACCAGACCATATGCAGAGCTCTATGAACACAGGCGAGGATCGTACCCCGGATCCGTTTGCTGATGAACTCCATCTCCAGAGGAAGGTGGACACCATCCGCAACTGGCCCCTTCTGTCAACTGTCAAGGAGTTACATTGTTTCCTAGGATTTGCAAACTTCTACAGATGTTTCATTCACAACTACAGCCTTTTCAGTGCACCCCTCACTTCTCTCCTCAAGGGCCGGCCCAAGTCTCTGTCCTGGAATCCATCTGCCCGAGAAGCCTTCCATCAGCTCCAAGAAGCTTTCCTCACCGCTCTGATCCTGGTCCATCCGAACCCAGAACTCCCTTTCGTCGTGGAGGTGGATGCCTCATCCACCGGGGTCAGAGCGGTGTTGTCCCAGCGGCAGGATGAACCACCACGACTCCATCCATGTGCCTTTTTCTCAAAGAAGCTATCCCCGGCGGAGCAAAACTATGACATCGGTAACAGAGAACTGCTCGCCATAGAGTTAGCCTCAGAGGAATGGAGACACTGGCTGGAGGGAGCACTTCAACCGTTTGAAGTCATCACTGACCACCGCAACCTTGAGTACTGCTTTTCACTTACTATATAGTAGGGAAGTATGCAATTTCGGATGCAGCCCTTGTGTTTTTGTCCTGTGCTGGTTCGTTTTGTATCCCTATTCAAATTCCACCAGTCTGTGGATCTTCTGCCCATTTTCCCTGTTGCGTTTTGTTATGTTTGTTCTTTGATTCACCCTACCATGAGACTTTTGTTTCCCAGCCGTGCTGGCTGATGGACAGAATTATCACATTTAGGCCAAACATTACAAAAAAAAAAAAAGAATGTGTACTGATGAATCATTCACAGTAAGACCAGGAACTTGATTTAAGAAAGTAAATTGTCAATTATGATGTTTTTGTTGACTTAATTTTATAAGGTCATGAAATAAATCAAACAGTTTTGTAACAAAATTCAGGGCTCAGGGAAGGAGGAGGTGGGAACCGGAAAGCAATGAGCATAAAGTTTAATGACAAAATAAACAAATAACAAAACAAAAGGTCCTATCTCATCTTTCACTGTCGTTCATCCTCCTTATATCCTTTCCGGAGCTCCTCCTTGGGACCTGAGACTCATTAACGCTAACTCCACCTGCCGCGCTCCGCTCCAACGGCTCTCGGCCCCACCCTGCTCATCAAAAGTTCTATTCTATTCTAATGTGATATCTCTGTAACAACATATGGCAATTAATATTTTATTAATTGCAGATAAATGTTTGAAATTAAACCTACATTTTTTTTTATTGCACACTTTGCACATTTACAATGTAAGATATTAAATCAAATGAACTCACTTTAACAAAGGAGTAATTCAGGACAGCATTAAAACAAAGAGGAGTATGTTGACAAAGAGGAGCAAAATTTAAACAAGCGGACAAGATAGTCAGATGCTCTGGGGAAATTTTGTGGAGAAATAAAATCCCAAATGCAGATCCTAGATTAATCCTACTAATCAGAGAGGAAAGTGTTGTGTTTGCCTGTAGTTCTCTTGGTATGTTGTCACTTTGGTACCTATTGCATTCAGTAGATTCCAGAATTCCCCGTGTTCCTCTACCTGCACATTCATACCCTCCATTTACGGCACTGGGACTCTACCCCAATTCACATCAAATGTCCCTTATGAGACTAGTGCAGGCAAACAAATGAAGAATAAATAAAGCAGTGTTACAAATGTCAGCTTGTGCTCTCGGCGGTGTCGCATGGGAGCAAAAAAAGCTGCAAAATAGTGAGACATTATGAGCAAGTGCAGTTTATCTCAGTGCGCACAGGAGCGTGAATCAAACCACTCAGTTTCCTCCGACTTCTAGAGGTTTATTGGAGAACATGGATCAGATTGTCAAGGTCTCACCCAGAGGACTGGGTCACTTTACCTCTAGTTCACAATTGTGTTTCTGCCAGGTTAAAAATAATACACCTCATTCTGCTGTGTGCAAGGAGTCTTGGATACAAGATTATGTTAACCTCATACAAGATGCAGTTTACGACATGCTGCTGATATGGAAATAAATTACACTGTTTTGCAGATGCAGTTGGTTCGGATGGCTTGGGTAGTTTGGAGAATAAAATTAGAAATTGTCATACAAATATTTCTGTTTTATCCATTATTTATTTAGTCTTGGCACGCCATATTCACTGACCGGCTGGAGTCAGGGTGCACGTTTTTTTTTTACAGTCCATCTGGAAAGTTGTGTTATTAATATACCATAGTATGTATGTCTGTCTATCTATGTATCTATCTATGTATCTATCTATCTATCATAATACTAGGAATGTGTTTTAAGTAAGCAACTTATGTCAGTTATGACTTCATTAGGGCCCGAGCACCTATGGTGTGAGGACCCTATTTTAATTGTTCAGTTAATTATTCTTCATCGCTATTCAGCGCATTTTTGAGGGCATGCTCGAAAACTCATGAAACTCATGAAAACTCAACTTTGCATATGCGTCAGAAGTGGTGAAAATAAATTTCAATTAAGCACCCTTCGCGCTACGTTTCACGTACAGGTATGAAATTCGGCAGACACATGTAGCAGCCCAATGCCTACAAAAAAGTCTGTAGGTGCAAAATCTGAAAACCCAACAGGAAGTGAGATATTTTGAGTTTTCTCTGCAAATTTTTTCCTGGCCTGAACACATCTACATGGCAATATTCAGTGACAGTCATAGCTCCACCTGCAGGCAACAGAAAATGACATGTTTTACACTGTGATTAACTCCTCATAGACATTTAAGGCCTTAGCGATGTTAAATTGCAAAGATCTTGAGTTTTCGTTGAAGGGCGTGTCCGTGGCGGCCTGACAAAGTCTGATGTTTCGCCATGAAACGGGAAGCTGTTGTAACTCAGGCATACAGTGTCCGATCTGCCCCAAACTTTGTATGTGTGATAAGAGTCCTGGCCTGAAGACGTGTATATGCCAATATTCAGTTAGTCATAGCACCACCTGCTGGCAACAGGAAATGGCATGCTTTACACTATAATTCACTCCCAGAAACACATTTGTATATGTCACGAAGTACCAAACATACTAGAAACATGTTAAATCATGCAACACTTGGCCAAGTGCTAATGTATTAGATTAATGCCACAAAACAGGAAGTTGTTGTAACACAGGCATACAATGTCCGATCTGCTCCAAACTTCACATGTTTGAGAAGAGTCCTGGCCTGAAGACAACTTCATGGCAATATTCAGTTACAGTCAAAGCGGCACCTGTTGGCAGCAGGAAGTGTGTCACTTTATAATGATTTTGCCAAAATTCTCCTATATTTACCCGCTTACATGCATGTTGCCCACTGTTCGCTGTTTTACTAAGGCCAACGGGTCGTGGTGAGTGAGGGCCCTTTCATCGCTGCTTGCAGCTTTAATGTTGACATTATAATTTTATAGAAATAACTTAATGGCATCAATTTTAGTTGAAACAAATGTAGCAAATGTTTATTCTATTCTATTCTATTCTATTCTATTCTATTCTATTCTATTCTATTCTATTCCATAGATGAAAATTGTCATAAAACATTTCTGCTTTATCTAATGTTGTTTTTGGATTTGAAAGTTTGCCAAGTTAGTGACAGCAAATTTTTAAAATATTTTCAGGGTTTTGTTTGAGACCGCCTCGCCATTATGTAGATTAGTTTATAATATGTCCCTGATAACCACGTCCCTAACATATGATGGCTTCAGATTATACCACAGTAATAAGTTATGGCATGTCAGTCAGATGGCCTTTTCTATATAAAATACCAAAATAAGCTGACATCCATCAATGTGAGACTATCCACTGCATATTCAGCTCCATCCTTCTTAATTATATTTGTGAAGTAATCAATATTTATTACTTTTGGATGGACAGACTATATGCAATTTTTAACTGCTCATACCGTATCATTATTTAATTTTTTTCTTCCATGCTGACCTATTATTGTGGTATAGTGTATTCAGAAAATAATTTCAGATCAACATGACTCTAAATGAAAAATAAAATCCAAAAACAAACTGCAGTTCGCCAGTCTGCATGCTGTATCTAAGCGGCTGTTCTTGGCCAGAATAAGCTGCAGTGTGGACCAGATTGTAGTCATAAGTCTGTTTTAATGAGTTCAACCCTTCTATCTCTCTTCCTCTCTGGCAGGCGATTTTCTCTCTCTAACTCTCTCCATTGTCAGCTCACACTTTTGACATACATGACTGCGTTTGGATGCAGATTGCCATTTTGGATGGTGATTGCCCATTGCATTGCCATATGGTAACGTCCCTGCTGGACAATGCAACAAGATGCTAAGTGGCTGTGGAATGTGAACCAGCCGGGCTCTTACGTCTAATTGAGAGCCGGCACAAAGCCTTCCTCCATCTCAAGCCCATTCAGATCATCTATTGTTTTAGAGCTGCCTCTCGCTGCACAATAGAGGGCTTTATTCCTCATCGGCATTGACAGCGAGAGGGAAGAGGCTGCTATTTTTAAAAGCATGTGGGTGACCGCGTTAGCTAATAAACGCTCGCATTACACCAGCCAGCACAGAGAAGAAGAAAGACCGGGAGAGAGAGAGAGAGAGACAGACGCGACACGCTCGGGCATTCAACAATTTGCAGCTGCACAATCCTGACTTCTCATTACACAGAAAATCCACTCCCATCAGCCGCAACGCTCCTTCAAACACCACCTTCTATATTTTATTTAAAGCTCTCTCTATGAATAGTTTTACCATTGAACACAGGCAAACAGGCATCAGCCATTCTTTCGCTAATGTACCGGATGATGTAGTCGCATATCACTGCACTAGAAGTCAATTCTGGGCATTTTACCCCACCTTCTCTCATGGCTACCACATCCGATGGGATTTACCGTTCATGGCCATTTAGGAAGACACGTCCGTTCACCGTGAAAAAGGAAAAGATTCACATTAGATGAACTGAATGTTCCCTGCCAGTTCGTTAGAATTTGGCGGTACTTGATGGATGGGTATAGATTTGCTGCTCCAGCAGCATTTGTCCCTAATTGGAGTCTTATCTTGACATCTGTAAATATATGGGCATTGACTGGCCAGTCAAATGCATTAGCTATTGTGTTGGTGACACCTCATTTGTTTTCGCCACAAAATTCTTTTCACGGTATGTGCAGGTTCATAAACACCATGTATTTGCACTTTCGAGAGCTTTATGGGAAGGCCTGGTGACATGTTTGGACTCCAAATGCTGGTATGATACTAGTATCAAATACATGAATGTGAATGTGATACATGAATTTAAATTAGAATTTTTAGCCGCTTTTCCACCATCGGGCCGAACGGTTCTCATTGAGTAACCGTTTCATTCCGTGCCGACCCAGGCCAGCTGGTACGGTTACGCTTTCGTTTTCCACTGTGGGGCTGATAACAGTCGCACTTTGGAATGTAATATAAAAGCATTAGTCGCTGCCTTGGTAACGCAATGGTTTACTTATGATATGAGATGTAATAACGACCACGTTATGGAGGATAATTAGATATTTCTTTTAATTTTATTATTAATTTGTGTTTACTTCGCTCAAATAGAGCGCTTAGCCATCTACGGAGAAACTGGTAGCCAGGCAACAGACAAGTGACCAATCCTGTATGTCGACATCACTTCACGGATTCTACCAGCACGAGACAACTGTGCCGAGAATTCCGGGCCGAGAACGGTTTGTAATCGTGCCGTACCAGGCTCCAGTGGAAATGCAACTGGACCGTTCCTTACCATTCTAAGAACCGTTCGGCCCGACGGTGGAAAAGCAGCTTTTGTTGTTTGTTGTCTTTTTATTCCAAAGACAACAGAAAAAGACCTTTTCCTTATAATCTTTAATCAAAATGTAAAATACTTTTGTAAGTTAATGCTAACCAATAGCCAAATTGAGACAAATTTGTTTGTTTATTTTTAATTGTTTATTAACCACTGCTATTATTTTTTTATTTTATTTTATTTTTTGTAATCCACACTTCCTAATATTTTGTTTTATGAGCCCTTGCTTTTTCTCTTGTTTTCCCTTTTTTTTTCTGAGCATAGTTGCCAGTTGAGTGGGGGCGGAGCCTGATTATTCCCAACACCTGTGGCCTCTGCCTATTTAAAGTCCCCCTGAAATCAAAATTTAAGTTTTTTAGCTTTTAGTATGAATATGTTAGCTTTAAGGTTATGAATAAGCTGGTGTGTTCCAAAACAATGACAAAATTCGCATTTAGGAGATATAAGCATTCAAAACTTACACCCCCGGTTTCACAGACAAGGCTTAAGCTAGTCCCAAACTAAAATGCATATCCTAAAAATATTGTAAGATGCACATCAGTGATGTTTTTTTTTTTTTTTTTTTCCTTTATAAAACTACTTAAATATCCTAATTAAACCAAGGCCTAATCCTGGCTTTGTCTAAGCCCTGTCTGTGAAACCGGGCCACAGTCTCTCACTTCCGCTAAAACGGATCACGGATTCTCATGACATCACATCGTATTTCAGCTTCTTGTCAGATCTTCTGTCCAATCAAGTGCTCTCTAGAATCTGAAGTCCCGCCCCCTCCTAAACTATAAACAGACGCTGAAGCTGCGTCTGAAATCGGTCATTTGTTTATATTTTCATTGTCTGTTTATTTTGTTACTTTTTGCTGCCAATACATTTCTTTTTTTTTTTTTTTTTTTTTTTTTTCTTGTCCTGGCCATTGTGATTTGTTTTGCTACTTTTCTGAATGGATTTTTATGTTGGTCCCTAATCTGGGTAAATTTGATACTTTTTTTATTTAACTCAATAATGACTTGAACTTATCTTTATGTGGTAGTTTCTCAGCCAGATTTGATGTGATTAATTTGCGATTGCGAATTCTTATGATCATTGTAACAACTATTTTTTTTTTTTTTTTTTTTTACCATTGACTGGTATGGACAAAACTGTTGAAACTATATTCAAAATATTTTCCTTGTATTCTGCAAAAGAAGGACAGTAAATGACACTTTTGCACTTTTGGATGAACTACTCTTTTAACACTGAAATTTATTGTTGGTTATTGCTAATTTAGGTTTTTTGTTTGTTTGTTTATTTGTTTATTTTTTTTAAATACACCCCGACTGATTCAAAATGGTTGCAGGTGTTGTTTTATGTTGACAAAAACAATTACATGCTAATAGTATATGTTCCTCCCTTCTACAGCCAAAATAATAAATTAATATATCAGCAAATTTCTGTCACTTTAATCAGCAGTGGAGTTACTTTGAATTTCATTTGCAAATCCACACAATAGTTCCTAGAAAGATTGTAATTACTTTAGAGTACTCCAGCATTAATAGCTAATGCCACGATATTGGGCATAGAGAGACAATTTATAACATTAATGTGTTTTATCACTAATAGCACTTTGATTAGTGATTGTTACCTCACATTATTTCTGTATGAGTTTCCCCAGCATGTTTAAATAACTCAGGCACACTTCTTATCGCTTGATCACGACCAGGGCCATTTATCTCCATTAAGGATGACAGCCGGGGTGTGTTTGCATGTGGCAGGAAACTGATAACGCATTAAACTATCTAATGCATGCATGTATGCTCTAATTTTATGGTGACTCTTATGATTTCATTTGGTAAATCCCATGTACACAAAAGCAAAAGAAATAATTCTAAATCATGTGTTTTTTGTTTCTCTTAGTTGTAGTGATAACAAAAATATTTCTATACAATTCTATTTGCTATTACATACATTTTTGGGTGAACTATCCCTTTAATGTTTTATTATTATTATTAATAACATGGAAATATGATACTCTAAATAAGAAAGTAAAACTGCCAGTAGGTGGTGGTAAATGTCTAAATGAGTAAGTCATTGAATCATTTATTCATTCGATTCGTTCAAACGACTGATTCATTTAGGAATTAAATGGCTCTCTTAATTAATGGGGCATTAAAATCAATTAATTCAAAATGTGGATTAATTCAGAAATGAAACACCGCTGTGTGTTGCTTGGAGATGCTCAACAGTTCTTCTCTGGCTTTATAGGTATTATTTTGGTTGGAAAAAGTGAGCAAAAACAGACAATATTGTGTAAAATATAACACAATATTAACTTCTTTAATAAAGAAAGAATCTTCTTCGTAATTTGGTTTTGTTAGATGTAATACGAGCTATTTTCACATTTTGATAGAATTTATATTTAAAATATTTAATAACAATACCTGCAATACTAAAAATACACAATCTGATTACTTATTGCTATTTTTTTAATTAATAAAGTTAACTAATGTAACATTATTGTATAGTGTTTTCAATTTGACTGAAGGCTATTATGAGATAATTTTCAGTTCATGTTCATGTTGTAACAAATACTTAGAGACAGACCCAGAGAATGGACATTTAATGTCAAGTATACTTTAGATTTTAAAATTTAAAATAAGCATTAAATAAAAGAGTGCAACATGCACTTCTCACATAAAGACATTTCAGCAGCAACAACAACAAATAGAATCAAAATTAATAAATAATAAATCAAAATAATAAATAGTGAAATATCAACTTAACCCTCTTGAAAAGAACAGTTTACTTTTAGTCCCTTTTTTTTTTTTTTCATTGCATTCATACAAAAAAGACTCCATGTCTTCCCTCAATGAAAAACGAAATGTAAAGGTCTCTCTGGAATCTTTCACTTGTTTTCATGAGATTTTGGAGGGCCATTTCCCTGTTCTCCTCTTCCATTTTGAGGAAAATTGTCTCTTCCACGGGGCTCCTGAGCACATTTGTTGGTATGTCTGATTATTGGGAGCTCCTTATTTAGAAAATGGTAAAATAAAATAGTATTTCATACAAATTTAATATTTGCAACAACACATACTGACAAATACCCCATGCTGCTGGGTGTAGCTTGTTCTCCATGTTCATAGCTCCTTGGTCGTAGCTTGTTCGCAGTGTCTTTTGGAGTTTTTCTGTCCAGTAACATACTTTTTTTTTTTTTTTTTTGGATTGATTGATTTAGTATTGGTTTGGATAGGATGCAATGTAGTGTGAGATGGAGAGAAATAAGGAGATACCTTTAGAAACAAATCAAAGCTCTCCAAGAAAACTGGTGCCCACCATCTCCTTATATTTGGAAGGCATGCTTTAAGACAGAAATATAGAGAAATCTTTAAATATCAACTGCAACAACAATATGAAATAGAGTGGCGCTGGAGGTGTAATTTTAATTTGTCCAGTCTGGTTGGCATGAACATTTTGCAAAAAAGTGGCAGTGGTTAAGACTGCAACTGTTTTTGCACTGTTGCAGCTGAGGTAATTCTTTACCTCTCTGAATTGTAGTATGTTCCTAATCCCTACAAGAGATTAAATGAAAAATTTTGACAAAAGCAATAACAAACTTAAAGCACTCTAGAGTAATCTACCATAAAACCAAAAACATTAAATATAATAGAATTAGAAAAAAAAGCATTATGTATATAATACAAAACATAACGTGTCTTTAATCGCAAAGCCTATTTACAACACGCAAAAGGTAACCGAACTGTCCGCAGAAAAATACTGAAAACGATAAAGGATGACAACAATGTTAAGCTTGGATAATCAAAAAAAGGGTCAAAAACATGTTAAATCAACAGCCCTAATGTATATATTGTATATAAACATACCTGCACAAACTGGAAAATCCACACAGGGAGTCCCCAGCCACCCCCCCAAAGAAATGCTCATGTAGCACGACAGAAATATAAGGTGTTTCACTATAACGAGTGCTTGAGTGCTGCACACAGGAAGATTTTATGGGTGAATGTTTGAGCATGACGTTGATGATGCATCATTGTGTGGACCGTGAATCGGTTTTCAGTGGGCGGAGCTAAGCGAGTGACCCGGCACAAGTGTGTCGTGGGGGGGCACTCTTCGCTTTTGGAACGTCGCTGTGCTTCCAAAACTGTTTCTGTGGCAGTTGCCATGGAAACTGGGAGACTCTGATTCGACCTAAGAAGTTTGTGTATGAGTGTGCATATATGAGTGCATGAGAGAAAGATAAACATGAGGCTTATGTGTGTATTACTGTTACAATCTGTTCTTATCTACACCCGACCAACCGAGCGTGTTTGTGTGTGTGTGTGTGTGTGTGTAAAGGAGATTGATATTTATTTTAGTGCATCTTGCAGTTTTTGTGAGGCCTGTTTCATCATTGCACAGTATGTGCAGTGGAAATTCTTTCTTTTTTTGGCTGCCAATGTGCTGATGGGAGATTTTTATTTATTTGCTTAAATATCTAATATGCTTTTTTTATTATTTTTTTTATTTAATAGATTACATAAATGGCAATAAAAGGTGTTTTCTCCTCCTCCAAATACTTATTAGAAAGAAGTTATTAAATGATGGGGGAGGGTTGCCACCGGATAGGGGGTTGCCATGGCAATGGACCGGAGTGCCGACAGGAATTTGTGGGAAAGCGTATGGCATTTTCCTCTTATTCTGCAACACAGACATGACTTGTATAATAGTCGACTACGCTGCAACAAATTACTTCCTGCTTCTCAGAAGTTTGCAGATCTTCACAGGGAAGAGAAACTTGCTGGGATGCGTTCTGTATTACGTCGTCTCTGTTATTCACTAAACTTTTTAGGAAGGGTGTATGCAGAACTGTATTTATTCTGATGTCAGTCAATACAACAATCCAACAATCAGCTCACTACCTCAAACAAACAACCTTGTATACATATGCTTGTGAGAACACATGTATTTCTCATAATATGAGTTAATTAGTGCTTGCTAAAGCAACCATCTCTGTTAATGTAGCTCATGCTTACAAACCACTAATTTGCTGTATTAAACTTCTATGAATGGGTCATTGACGAATAAGATTTTTAAAAGTGTAAAAAAAACCTAATGGAGATATAATTAATTTTGAAGTTTAACAATGAGATTATGTGGTTTTTATAATAAATTAACACTGCTTTTCTCATTTTTTACAAGATGGACAAAATTTGTCAACAAAAAAGTCATTCGGTTAAACCAAAATTTCGGTTTTACCGAATAACACTTTTGGTTATACCGAATGACGATATTTTCAAACAATGCTAACAGGCTGATATCTAGCTAGCTAAATAGTTAGATTGCTAGCTAGCTAGCAAAAGAACAAACAAACATTTTATATTTAGTAAGCATTTTATATTTAGTTTTATAGCGGTTGTACCAAATGACCTGATGTTTCGGGACATGCGTATGAGTGAAAAAAGGAATTTTTCAAATAGTTAAGAGAGAGTTAGTTACTTTGCTTCACAACCATGTGGTCCTTTGCAGGTGTCTGAATGATGTCACATCCTGTCACATGATATTGAACACATGACTTGATCCAAAATAGTCCCTTTATATTGGTTACTCAGAATGACATCAATGAAATTCATTTTTCCGGACATTCTTTCTCATAACTTCTACACATAATTTTAATACCATTTTGCACTATGTTGATATATTTATAAAATCATGGTTATAAATATATCATGGTTATAAAATCATGCCAGAATAAAAAATTTATATATATATATATATATATATATATATACATTTTTTATTCTGGCATGATTTTATAACCATGATATATTTATAACCATGATTTTATAAATATATATATATATATACATTTATTACATTTTAAGATATCTTAATCACAAATTAAATGACCAAATGACCTTTTGACACTTTAAAATCTTTAAAATAACTTTATATGTAGCGAAATATAATTAAAACCTTTTGGATTCAATAAAAGTGATCTAGTTGTATTACCTTACATACTTTGTATGTCATATCTTTGACCTGAATAACTGTTTGTGCCACAGACATTTTGTGCAATCAGACTTACAATTTAGCCAGCAAGAAACCAGGTACAGTAACAACCACTCAGAATATCCTAGCAACCGCATAGCAATGTCCTGACAATCCCCACAATATCTTACACTGTAAATATATTGTAATTTTACTGGGAAAAGACTGTATTACTGCTACAGTAATGGTTTTTTTTTTTTTTAACTGTCAATTAAAGTTAAATCTGTAAAATCTAAAATGTTGTTTCTGTAACCAGTCCTACTCAACCTGCTCTAAGCGGGATTGCTCCAGTATTGAAGGCGGGTGCGCTAACAAGGGCGCTAAAGACCGCAGTCTCAACCTCACTCCCATCCGGGTCACGTCACCAAATGTAACCCCTCCGGTTCTACTCGCACCTCTCTGAGCAAGATTCAAACCAGCGTTTCCAGCATGGGAGGCCGGCATGCTAACAAGGATGCCAAAGGCTCTTTACTAGTTGGCCTCCGTTACACTTCCGTATTTTTTACAGTAAATTTCTGGAAATCACAGCTGTCTTTTTTTTTTTTTAATACAACATAGCATAATTTCAGGGAGTTTTGTATGAGCAAGCACCACTCTAATGTCGTACTGTCATACCAAACATTTTTGTTCGCATTTCCCTCTGATTTGACCTTAAAATTTCAATTGCAGCATTAATACAGAGCTAGTAAATGGGAACAGGCATGTTTGCTGTGACTCAACATGAACAGCTGGTACACGGGGTGGGTTATTTTTCCCCAGAGTCTTGCTTGTTGATTGGAGGATGTTCCATGTTTCTCTCTGTCGTGCTGAGAGTAGTGTGATAACAGAGTTTGTGTGGAATGCACAATTGTTCAAGCTGTGTGATATTTTGCTGTGCGTGTGTGTGTTGGGTGGATGAGATCTGATGAAAGCCATCAGACAGTTTTGCTGATGTCTGGTGGCAACAATCACATCTGTGTACAGCCTGCAGTAGATAAACAAGCATTTTCTCAGACTAGCACAAGAAACACACAATAAGCTCCTCAACCTGTCTCTGTCATTTACCAGTATAGCGCCCAGACCTCCGAGTTCATCATAGGCTCAGCTCTCTAGTGCTGAGAGACTGGACTGATGCTGGAAAGACTGCACTCTTGTACTGCAGCCTCAGTAAATTGAATTCATATAATGTCTTTTTTACAGTTCTGCACAATTTTCCTAACTATGAGTTTTTGGAGCTTGTGCTCCGATTCATTTTAGCTTAGGAGTTGGGACTATAGTGGGGGTTCAGCTAACTGCAATCCTCAGTATAAAGTGCAGCAGAGTTACATTCACAATTTAAAGTGGTAGTAGAAATGGTAAGTCAGAAGACAAAAAACACAGTGTTCTTGCAGAAAATTAGAAGAGGAAACTAAATTGGTTAAGTTCGGAAACTGTATCCCAACAGTGATTACAGAGAGGGGTATGTTTTTGCCTATACATAGATACCATTAATTATTAAGCGATATGCTATGCCTCTACCACCTATTAAGGCACTAGTTAGCATGGGTTATGTCTCTACCACTTGAATATTAATATACTTTGTTAATAATTAAGTAGATCTAAATAACTAGAAATAAACTGTTTTATATAGTATGAATGTGTGTAAAGTATGAATGTAACCCAGACTTACTACATTCGCCATGCTGTCATTATCATGTGACCTACCAGCGTCAGTTGCGTCGCTTCACTGTCATTCACAAATCCTCTCCCGTGGCCTCATGGGATAGTAAAGTTACCATCATATGCACATTTCAGAATCTCGCCGGAAGTAGTAGGTCATCCGGGTATTTTTTGCCTACTCTTTTATGAGTACTGTGAATTCAGACATACTTCTTTTGTCACATACTGTTTTTCACCTACTGTACTATATAGTAGGGAAGTGTGCGATTTTGAATGCAGTCCAAGACACCCAAGGAAACAGTAACAAAAAAAGAACAGGAAAAGGGAAACTAGGCAAAACAGAACAGAAAGAACTTCAAACTAAGAGTCTCAACACCAAAACTGTGACAAAATGTTGTTATATTGTTTTATTTTTAATATTTTATAATAATTTATTTTATTTTATTTTATTTAGCTCCTTGATCCAGCTGGAAAGTGCTTCTAGCTGGTCTACAATAGTCACTGGCTGCAAACCAGCCACCATATAATCATACCAGCTCATGGTGGACAGGCATGTTTGTGGAACATGGTAGCTGATTAACCATCTTATCACTAGCTTGGACCAGCAAGAGCCATGTTCCTACTACCATCATGAACTGGATTTTCTAGCAGGGACGGATTTGGACAGTTTGGTCAGATGTCTACCTGGCTGCTTCAGACCTGTATCCATCACTACACATGAATCTGTCATTAGCTGTTGTACCCACTTACCTCTAGTCTGGGGTTGCCTAGCACTGTGACCACAGTAACCAAGCAACATCAGAATTCACATATTACACTGCAGTCAAGGTCTTACGTGAGTGGGCACTGTTATGGATGCGCTAGCCTTATTTAGAAAAGTATCTCAGCTCTCACTGAGTTAATATGAGCAGGTTGTGACAAACTATTTTTGTGCAAAACATAATTTTTGATGATTTGACTACAGCTTATTGTCAGATTCACAATTATCCAGTGATAAAATGTATTATTCAATTTTCTGATTGTTTCAGATTATGACTTTTCTCAAATGGTAGGATTAATGATGTGTATTTACATGCAAAATCTGAAAAATAAATGTGTTTGCATGTTCAATAAAATGCTATCAAAAATCAGCTCTTCATGAAAACCAGAAAACGTCTGGGTTACGTATGTAACCTCGGTTCCCTGAGAAGGGAAAGGGAACTGCATTTACATGAGATTTGTAATTGTTATTACATTGTTAATTGTTATTAATTGTTATTGGTTTAACTTCAAAACAGAAATAGACGTGCACAAGATTTATGCACATTGAATAAACTGTAATCCCTAATGCTCAAAATAATTAATTGGTTTGAGTGGGGCAAACTCAAATTAAACAAATTAGTTCAGTCAAATTAACTTTTATGAGTCTTTAGAACTTTCTTTTCATTTTGAGTTCACAAAACTGACACATTTTAAGTAATCTGAACTGTTTCATTGTTTTGAATTTTATTAACTTGTTTCTTTTAATTTAGACAAACTTAAATTTACCTGAAACTGGGCTGGGATTTCCCAGCATGCTTTACCATATGTTAAATGTTTTATATTATCATACTTTTTCAGCAATTGATATACTATGTTAATGTTATCAAAGCATTGTGTTACCAGTTAGCATTTGCTGGACTAGCTAGTTATAGCTAGCTAAATTTCCACTACTAAAAATATTTAAGTTGAGATTACATGATAATTTTAATCTAAATGTATGAATTATCTTACTCAAAAATTTCAAGTTTAGTGCAATTAAAATGTATGAGTACAAAATTTAAATCTGCCAGTTCTGGTTATTTAAACTTTGAACTTAAAAAACATATGATGTAACTGATTACCTCAAATTGTTTGAGTTTTGCTAACTTATTCGGGTTTACAGTGCACCAGAATGGGTTTTGCTTAAACGCACGTATAGCCTTTACCAGATAAAAGCTGTTTACATGACCTTACATGTTTAAAAGGTTTTTTAGCATACAGTAATTGGTGTGAGGTAATGCATGCAAACACACTAAGGTCACGTAAAGGGCTTAAACAGTGTTCTTTAATTGGAAAAAAAAGTGAATGATTTAAGCAAACCTCAACTGACACCTGGATTTCTGCATGTTACCCTGATTTCACTAACTGTGAAACAAGTCAAGACAAGACTTGAGAAATGCATTTTGAAGTCTCAATACATACTGTAGGCATCTACCATCTCAAGTGACTGATTGAATTTCTTGATGGTTTTAATTGGTTTTAGATGGGTAATGCTGGTTGGTTACTGGTCTGATACTGTTGCAGGTATACAAACAAAACACTTTTGCTGCTATTGAGGTGGGATGCGAGTAAGGTTAGGGACAGGTTTGGTGGTATGGGTAGGTTGAAGGGTAGGTTAAGGCTTAAGGGTGTCACGGTTGGTGTTGCAGTATTAATCACACAACGAAGGAGATATCTTCAATAACATTTATTGGAACAAGGAACAGGAAAATCACCAGGAAATTATACCACAAACACCATGTAACTTAATACAGGACAAGGACTGGACTGAAACTGAAGGCTTAAATACACAGCAAACAAGGGGGTAAAGAGACTAAATTAACAAGACACACCTGAACTGAAGACACTAATTAATCAGTAACCAAGACAACAAACAAGTGGCGGAAAACTGAGGAGAACATGTGACCAAAGAAAAACAAACTCATACATGAACAGAACAGGGAAACAGATCAAAAGCAAACTCAAAATGTGACAAAGGGATGGGTCAGCAGTGTGATTATGAATGTAATTACAGAAAGTAATTACAGATGTACTTACATGCAGGTATTTTTTAAAATATAAGTACAATGTAAAAACATGTATGTACACTATATGTGCATTGTATCAAATGATTCATTTAAATGTAAGTACATAGTTAAGGTCACCTAATATAAAGTGGGACCTAATTGATTACGCTTGTCTGCCTGTTATGCTTTTTTATACATATTTTTGTGTTAGACTTAGACATAGGAGAGGCATTAGACTCTCAAAAAATAAAACTGTCATTATACATTTTTCTGCATGCTTTATTTTTTATATTTTTGACAAGTGGTTATGTTTAGGTTTGGGAATACAGTTAAAGTATCTAAAATCTATAAAACAGTAAAAATGTAACTACATACAGTACATTTATTTATGTTAACATAGAGGATTTGTAAATATTTTATTTTAGATTTTAGATTTTAATCTTATATTTTAGATGCTCTTAGTACATTCATATTGTACATTTCAGCATCTACCCCAAAATACCAAAAAGTATGTTTTTGTACTTGTAGATGTTACGTATTAATGCCTATGTACTGTATTAATACCAGGCTGCCAAAACATGCCTTACACTGGTAAACAGCAGGTTATTAGTGTTTTATTTTTAATTCCCACAAAAATAGGAAGCTAAACAAGCTCACAGATTGAAGGCAGCGTACAGCTCAGTAAGGGTGGTGTTGGTCATTGGGTCAGATCAGCAGGCACTGTGTGAAATGTGGATTCAAGGTGGCGACATCAAACTGCAGTGCGGTTTCCATTCAAGCAGAAATGAAAAGTCAAGATTGTGATGTTGAAGTATGAGGAACTCCAACACGTGTGGCAGCAGTTTAGTTCCCCTCACTGCTAGTGCTATGAGGGCTAAGTCAAATTGAAGTTAACATTTGAGCTCAAACCACTAGAAGAATATAAATTCTTATTACTGTATGTTTGTGTTTTGTATGTAGATTCATTCATGTGTTTGTGAATTAGCAGCTAAGCGTATATGTTATAAATATTCTGGCTACTATGCATCTGCAGAAAAGCACAGTAGCAAACATACATGACTAGCTGGATCTTGTGCAATTAAGCATTTTTCCCTTCAGAAATGTGTATTTTTGTGTGTGTGTGCTGCCGAGTGCGGCGGAGACAGGATTTTCTCACCACCCTAAAAATAACCATGGGTGACCTGGGAGAAATCCAATCCCCACATCCAATTGTGGCAGACGAGGCTGCTCTTAACTACTTCAAAAGGTAGAGTGATGAGATTTCAACCGATCGATACCGCGCCGGGGACCGAACCACACCGCCTGGCCCCGAAGTGCTCGCCTGTTTGCCTCTCATCTGTAAGCTCTTGTGTTAGCACTCGAAATTACTTGGAATGTCCAAACCTTCGCTTGTAAGTAGACTAACCTTGGGACCCCCTGTTTAGGGACATTGTCAGGTCTTTGCTCTCACAAATTGTCTCTGTGTGTACTTCACACTCTCCATTTAAATCCACAGGTAAACAGATATTCACACGTTTACAAAGGCTAGAAAAAAGGATGTTAAACACAAATGAACATAGCCTGATTCTTAAAATGGTATAATTGGGTCTTTCCAGCAGTAGATGAAGAAAATGTATTAAACTATCCGATGTTGTATTAAACTAATGTGATAATACTATAATATGTCAGGACTGACGTCCTACTGGTGTGATTTAACTATCATTTATCACATGAGTTTTATCATGAAATATGCACTTGTCTTTCATTTCTGTCCACTTGAGACACTGAAGAAAACATTTCTTGTAATACAGTGAACCGCTAATGGACACTGGTTTTAAGGTGGGAATTCATTGTGGGAAATTTTAGGGAGTGAATGTTTCAGTGTACCAGTGTCATTATTGTTAACTAAAACTATTAAAAATAAGATATGTTACTTTGGCAACCAACTTAAAATAAGTTTCAATACTAAAATTGCTAAAACTGTAATAATAAATAAATAAAATCTAAATAGAAATGTTAAAAAAACTAATAAAAATGACAAAAGCACACAACAAAATTACTAAAATTTTAAATATAAAATGAAAACTGAAAATACAAAAAATAAAAGCTAATTAAAATATTATTACATACTATAGTAATATATAAATAATGCTAGTTTGCTGATTAATACACCCTAAATAAAACATATCTAAATCAAATAATAAACCACACACACGTTTCCATGTTTTATGGGGTCTTTCCATAGATATAATGATTTTTTTTACTGTTTAAACTGTATATTCTATCCCCTAAGCTCACCCATCACGGAAAAATTTCTGCATTTTTACATAAAAAAAAAAAAAAAAAAAAAAATCATCATTTAGCATGATTTATAGGCTGTTTTCCCATGGGGACCAAAAAATGTCCCCACAAGGTCAAAGATTCCTGGTATTGCCATCCTTTTAATACTATGCTTAACTATTAATAAAATAGTTTCTGTCATAACCACCAACAAGACATTAGGGCCTATTATACACCCGGCGCAATGTGACGCCAGGCCCGACGCAAGTGTTTTTTGCTAGTTTCAGCTCAACGCAGTTATCATTTTCACATCTAGCACCCACGTTTTTTAAATAGCAAATGCACTCGCGCCCATCTGTTCGTGCTGGTCTGAAAACAAGGTGTGTTCAGGCACATTGTTGGCGTGTTGCTATTTTGCAACAATGTCTGCTTGTTACACACAAAGGGATTATCAGCACACAAACAATGTAAAAGAGTATTATTGTGTACATAAAGATAAAAATGCCTAGATGTCATAATGGATAGTCACTGCATGTATCAGAATTACCTATTTGTAGTCATGATGAATAAAATTGGCTAATTATTTGACTAATCATGTATTTAAACTGACTCGTCGGGTTGAGGGTATCTCATCCGCCATGTAAATAGCAATCCGCCATGATTCAAGCGCACCTGGCTTTTAAAGGGAATTGGAGATGACACTCTGATTGATTTATTGCACGTTACACCCACAGCACACCTATGACTCATTAAGAGACTAGGTACAACCCTTTTGGTCCATGCGCCTGGTGCGCCAACCATTTTTTCCATCGTTAAACTGTTCCATGCGCTTCAGACCATGCGCTTAGATCGTTAAAATAAGGCCCATAGTGCCATTTGATTGCTGAGTAGTTCACCCACTGTGAAATCTCATTGGTCCAACATATATCTTTATTAAACATCAAATATATTTTCTTTGGCTGTGATTTTTGTCTCTTTGCAGAGCATTTTACTTGTGTATCAGTGATGACATTAACATGATCTGACAGTACATTTGACACATTTTGCCTAGTTGGTATGTGGAGTAAAAAGCTATTCACACTAACAGTGATTTGCAAAGACACTGAAGGTCATGAATTTTAAATCATCTGTTGGTGATTCAACAAAGTTATGCAGAGTTTAAGTATATGCAACTGCACAGCAACGCTAGGCGGCGACTACCAATGGGAGTGCAGACTGTCATCCGCTGGCTGATACAGATGGATGCTGCAGTCATGTAGAACAGCCAACAACACAATGACATGCGATCCCCAACAATTTAATCACTGTCAATGTGAACGCCCCTTGGAGGTGTACATTTACGCTTGACTCAAATGATTTTTACAGGTTGTTTTGTGGATGCTGACACAGTTTTGCTTTAAAACTGTCACTCACATTATGGGCATCTTAGCTCTTGGTAAATTACTAACTAGTTTACTGATTTGTCTTTAAGAAGTGCTAATGTGATGCCATGTTCCCCGTGGCTGATCGTGATGGCTGACAAAATGTGCTTTTCATCAACACCAAGCATGTCATTTTGCTCCAATGTTTTGAGTTGTCAAAGGATCTCTCTGCGCTGGTGTTCAGTTTTGTTTCAAATCATAAACTTGCACTAATATAATATCTCAGAGTGGCTGACTTATAGATGCGAGATTATATTCTTTCTAAACTCCTCAAGGTGGTAATTTAAAACATCCAATACATACTGTGAAAATTCATATATATTAAGCTTTGGTGAATAACTTTCTGTTACTTGGTTAATTAATGTCCATCCAAAGACGCTTCTAGTTCAGATGAAACTGCCTTTATGTTCCAGTAGATCCAGCAGCAGTACAACACTGATTTTCTTTTATGTGGAGTCATTTAGCTGCACTAAATGGAGCATAATTTGTATGTCTGCTTTTTATGATCTTTGTTCAGTTTTAATGAAGTCATAACCCCATCGGTGGGAAAGCAAGCAGTTAAAAGGAACCAAAGGGAGCTTCTGTGCTAGTACAGTGTTTTAGATGAAAAAAAAAAAAAAAAAAGTAATGTGAAAATGTTGTATGCACTTTTTTTTACACTGTAGTGTAGCAGAACTGAATTGACAAGCATGATGACAAGCACTAGAGAAAATTGGTTCAGAATCCAGAACTCCATAATAACAGACTTGCGGTGAGCTATAAGAAACTTGCAGTAGTTGTTAACAAGTCACAAATTCTTCATTGCACACAGTCAGAAAAACATTTAGGGGTATAAGAGTGTGTCAGTAGCTTGGTATCCTCAAAAGTACCTTAGCTGTTCCTTGTCTACTCATAAAGAGTACTTTTGAGGGTACTGCCCAAGTAACACTGTTGTACCCCCAAAAGTGTTGCATGTAAAGTAATGTTATGTGACATATGGTTTTACATACCCAACTGTTCAAAATAGTTGTAGTCTAATGGTTAGAGAGTTGGATTTGTAACCTGAAGGTCACGGGTTTGAGTCTCAGTACAGGCAGAAAATGTAGGTGGAGTGAATGAACAGCTCTCTTCCACCTTAAAGAGTTAGTTCACCCAAAAATGAAAATAATGTCATTTATTACTCACCCTCATGCCGTTCCACACCTGTAAGACCTTCGTTCATCTTCGGAACACAAATTAAGATATTTTTGTTGAAATCCGATGCATAGCCAGCAATGACATCTCTCAAGATCCATTAATGTACTAAAAACATATTTAAATCAGTTCATGTGAGTACAGTGGTTCAACATTAAAATTATAAAGCGATGAGAATATTTTTGGTGCGCCAAAAAAACTAAATAACGACTTATATAGTGATGGCCAATTTCAAAACACTGCTTCATGAAGCTTCGGAGCGTTATGAATCTTTTGTGTCGAATCAGCGGTTCGGAGTGCCAAAGTCACGTGATTTCAGCAGTTTGGCGGTTTGACACGCGATCCAGATCATGATTCGACACGAATCCAATTGATGTGTGTGTTCAATACGGTATGTGTGTTTAACTCTGACTACGGTGTGTGTGCACTCGGATGGGTGAAATGCAGAGCACAAATTCCAAGAATGGGATACCATACTTTGCTACACGTCATGTCACTCACTCACTCACTCACTCACTCACTCAAAACTTCGAAGTTGGTATTTTAAAATGTAATGTTTTTTTTTTTTTTTTGGAAACGATACATTTTTCTGGACTATCTTATTAATATAAAGTTCAAAGGAACTACATTTATTTGAAATAGAAGTATTAAGTTAAAAAAAAATAATAATTCTGCATGAAAGTGTTGACTATATGTATTGTTCACAGAGTGGTCTTTTTGCGAGCAAATGTATATGCACAGGCCCCTCTCCATCTCTCCAAAGTGTCAGCTGGTGCACAGTTTGGTACAATTTGGCATATTATTGTGTTAATACTGATTACGAAGTGTCCACACATTTCCGCTATTTCAAAGTGACTGCTGTACAGTCAGTTGCAGATAGACACTGCTGTGTTTTTCCATGCTGGTCTGTTATTGTGGTATCACACAGTTTTAGATAAATCCAATCTTTCCTGCTTGTCTTTGCTGGGTTTCAATATCACATCTGTACACTCTAAAAAATAAAGTTTCCAAAAGGTTGGTTTTACAGTGATGCCACAAAAGAATCTTTTGTTGGTTCCCCCAAAAAACCTTTCAGGCAACAGTTCTTAAAAGATTTTTTTTTTTCTTTCTTTTCTTACTGTGAAGAACGTTATTTAAATTCTAAAGCACTTTTTTCCCCACTATAAAGAACCCTTTGTACAGTGGAAAGATTCTGTGGATGTCAAAGGTTCTTCATGGAGCCGTAGATGGCAATAAAGAACCTTTATTTAGTGTAGTGTACTGTAGTCATATGATGCTTTCCACAATCTTATATAGCATTTCTAAAATGTTCTTATTTGACACAGAGTTCTGACTCACTGTCTGTAGGCGAGATAAGACATGACCAAAAAGGGGGGGAAAACACTTTTAAAATGTTTTAAATTTCTTTTCTATGGTAGGACCTGTTAGTTAAGTGATGTAGTGTTTCTTCTTCTTCTTCTTCTTCTTCTTTCAAAATCCAATTGATTTACAAAACTATATAAGCACATAAATGGCCATGACACTTACACTGACTATGCCGATTACAAGTACAAATTACTATAATGGACCTGGTCTAAGCTGGTCTTTTCAGTAAAGGTAAGAGACAGACTGCAAAGCCCTTAAGAAGTTCATACTATTAGCATTTCGTACTATTAAATTACCTAGAGCTGCTTCTCAAGAAGCCAGGTATTTGGAGGGACAGAACAAGTAAAAGAGCGAGTATACATTTGAAAATGGAACTCATTTGAAACCCCAGTCTCTCATCAAACATTGCCACTGCACTTCCACTCATTTAAATAAGCATACACTCAATGGCCTTTTTTCCTTTCTCCTACTGTGTCTGTGGCCCATGGTCCCTGGGAGGAGGAGCTCTTGCCAATTTTTATTTTATTTTTTATTTTTTAAGAATGGAAGCTGGGGCCTTCCCAACATGTCTTGTGATGGATTTTTTCCGCTCTGTTTTCTCCAGTGAGTTAGTTGATTGGCTGGAGGGCTGTATGGTTTCTTGTGACCCATTCTTGTTTGTCAGTATGCTATATACTTGCAAATGAGTATACATATAAATGAGTTTTTAAGGAATCTCATGAGCATGACCCTGAGTGAACCATTTTGTGTCTCTGTATGCAGACCTGTACATGCTGTAGTGATTCCAGAAACAAGCTGTTTTGCTATATATGTTACTTGTGCACTTGTGCAATTAGATCTGTGCTTGTTTTTATTTATTTATTTATTTTTGCTTCAGGATAGTTTGAGTTGTCATCCCTTGTAGCAGCACAAATTGTAATATCTGCCAACTGCACTGTAAAAAGTAATACACTCTATCTACTCAAAATTGTGGCAACAGATTACAAGCAATATTATTAATTAAATTCAACGTATAAGAATTGAGTTAGAATTAACCAAATTAATTCCTTAAAAGTCAACCATTTAAAAGCAAACACCTATTACAAAAACCACAAACTGACATAAAAAGCAAAGAGCCAAACTGCCCAACTAAACATTTTCAATAACATAAACATCAACATCTAAACCTCTGTTAATTCATGTGTTTCTCTTTCCTTCAGAGATTCTGCTTGTTATCATCAGGTGTCTTCAATGTTGGCCATAAAAAATAAAGAGTTATTAATTCATCTTTGATGTCTGTCTGTTATTCAGACATTTTTGTTTAAATTTTACTTAAATTTTACTCATTTTAAATGGTTGACATTTAAGGAATTAATTTGATTAATTCTAACTCAATTCTATTTGTTGAATTTAATTAATAATATTGCTTGTAATCTGTTGCCAAAATTTTGTGGAGTAGATATAGCATATTACTTTTTACAGTGTGTGGTACATGATATGCTTTAGAATCTGCACCATACCCAAAATTATACCTCCAAAGTGTTTTTTTTTTTTTTTTTTTTCCCAGTGTAACATCAGACTTTTAATTTGTGGTTAAGTCTTAGGGCTAGAAAATGGAAGGTTGCTGGTTCAGTTCCCACAAGTAGAGATTGATAAGCACTGAACCACAGTATAGTATAGTATGAAAGTTTTCTGAAAACATACCACAGGTCCTGGTTGAGTAGTGATCAATAAGCATTCTTTACAGTAAACAAAGAAAAAAGTAAGATTCCTCCAAAAAGCAGAGGGAGCGAGTTGAAAGATGCTTTGCACTTTATATGCAATGATAGAAGAGTAGTATTGATTTGATTTGATAATTTGATTTGGATTTGAGCTGGGCAATAGATCCCCACAGCCTTGTCCAGATGGCTTATACTTTAAAAAAAATGACTTCAAGTTGAAAACACTCAGACATTGTTGTATTTCATTATTTGTTTACCCCAAAACTGTTGTGCATTATCTATCAAGCCAAGAGCACACATTTCACATCAAACAGATCGGGTCATAATCGATGGTCCTGTCCTATATTCATTTCACAATAAGCTCAATCTTTCTGTCTCGGCCTCTCATTGCTCAAGCCTTTTTGGTGGTGAAATGATTTCTTAGTGACTCTTTCTTTAAGCAGCTGGAGTTGGAGTCTTTAGGTTATACACCTTGTGGTCGAGCAGCTCCCTGATCCCATTGTGCTGGGAAGGTAGAAAGCTTTTATAGGCAGGAGTAATCCAAACCTCACTCCAGGGATACCCTGTAATTTTCTTCCCTCCTGTGGAGAAACGAAGGCCACAGGGTGTGTGATCTAATCAAGTGCTTATGGAGGCGAAAGTAGGTAGAGGAAAAGTTAGCAAGGTGCAAATGACACTTTTACATTTATTCCTCCCCTTATGACCCCTCTGTGTTTTGCTTTGCCTCATTTTCTTTCTCTTTCTTGCTCTTTTTCTACTGCTCTGATCTGAAGAAATGACCAACAATGGAGAATCTTTTCAAAACCTATTTTAATTTAAGTCTAATTTCCTACTGTGTTCTGCACTGCATTTGCAGTTAATTTGTGAAATTAAGGGCCAAGAACCTTTCAAGGACCTTTCTATGTGAAGACCATGTGACTTTAATTAAGTTACTCTAATTCAGTACTAAAATGCTGATTGCTCTTTTTGTGTCATTATGAAGAAGAAAAGGTTAGAAACACTGTTTGGGTTTCATTCTCCATCTTTTTCATTTGTTTTCCATCCATCCATCCAACCATCCATCCATCCATCCATCCAACCATCCATCCATCCATCTATCCGAAACCACATCAAAATGAGTGACAACCTCAGATCAGTTTTGCCAAGAAAAATGAGCAAAATTTGTGGTTTTGGTTGACTTGGTTTGACCTTTTTGCTTCTTTCTCTCAGACATATCTCTCATTGTTATAACTATATCCTCCTGGGACCCAGGAATATACTTTTGTCCACTGTAGTGTACATTATATTTTAGTGGATTTCTCTGACACCACACATGACACAGTTTCTGTCCTCTAAAGAGCAAATTCAGGGCTTTTCAGAGATACCAAATGTTTGGAGGTTTCACCATGACAGCTTCTTCGCTTTGGTCTTTAAAAATAACTGTCATTAATTTAGTGATCAAATTTAGCATTCTTATGAAAATATGATAATATTTTGTAATTATCATTTAAATCCGACTTATTTTCAAAATGTTTGTCATAAATCAACATCTCGGGAAAATGTTATGGGGTTTCTAATCAAAATATGACTTTCTGTTACAAAATAGGGCATCGATTTCATACATGTCCACTGTAGAGGACACAAGGACACCATGTTTATCAAGTATTTTGGGAAACACAACAAGTGAATGGGGAGGGGGGATTATATATCAATATTCCTGTGAAATCTTAGATATTATTATGAAAATGTTGCCAATTATTACTCTGATTATTACACATTTTTTTCATTACATTTTGCCCCAAGAACACATTAATATGCAAATTAGATACAGCATATTGATACATTATTGAATGGGACTACCCATTTATGGCCATTTTACCCACATATTGCATACAGTAAAATAGTATATCAATTCATTCCATTATATATTTCATAACATAGTTGAGAATCAACTTTATACAAAGATTGGTTAAAAAAAAAAAAGTCCTGAAAAATTGATTGGTCAATGGAAAAAGAAATCTAATTGTTTTTGCCTATACATGTAATTTCATGTCTTTTTATTTTTTTAAACAACTGAGTCTTGGTGTCCACTACAGAGGACATAGCATAGCATATGAATTAACCTTTTTTTGTTTGTTTGTTTCTTATGCTCTGAACAATGTAATGACATGAAAAAAATACTAAATTCACAAAACTTTTCTTTTTCTGGTTCTCAGGAGGATATGACATTTTGTTTGTAGGTTTATTGCACTCACCCTGACTTTGGAATTAGAAATATATTTAAACTGTTTTAAAATTCTACAACAGAAACCGCACTGATGTACCAGCATCAAGATGTGAAATTTAATGTTGACATCCTGTGTAATACCAGCTCTAACCTTATTTCGCTGTGGAGTAATTCCCCTCTCACAGGCCATTGGGAATAGCCTGTAGTGGGTTATCCAGGCCAGGAAAGAGGATGATAAACAGACAGAGAAGATACTCGCACAATATGATACCTGACACACGGAGAGATGCCTGCATTCAGCTAACAATGAGAGATCTCTAGAGTGGATTAGTGTTGGGCTAAGAGGGCTACAAAGTCAGGCCATTACCCAGACAGCAGCGGTGGAATAGGGCCGGAGATAACATCACGGCACGCAATGGGAAGAGAGAGGGTTAGCCTTGGCCCGATTGCACCCCTTCCATGTTTTCCTGCTGCTGATAAACCTTGTCAGATGAGGGATGGAAGACTTTGGGTGTACACAACACACTGATGCACATATGCTGTTTATGCAGTCCATTGGTGCAAGGCTGTGCAGCATTCAGAATTAAACTGAGAATTATTTTAAAATTTTGATTCTGTTTCTGTATTTGAATTGAGGTAGCAAACAGAATGCAATTTTGAATATATATATATATATTCTGAAATTCAAAGAAATTCATATAACTACAAGGTAATTTCTAACAAGAGAAAAGCTTGTTAAAACAAACTTTTAATAATGGCGTAAAAATGGCAGTTTTCATGTTTTAAGAAGTTTAAAAAGTATTGAAGTTTGAAGGTTTTATGCATTTTATTCTGTAGGTTACATACGACAGTAGGTGGCGACAAGTGACTGTCTTTATGAGTGAGTCATTGAATCATTCAGTCATTCAATTTGTTCGAAATCACTGATTCATTCAGGAATGAATCAAGTGACTGGCTGCATCTGAAATTGCATACTTCCCTACTATATAGAGGGCAAAAACAGTATGTGACAAAAGAAGTATGTCCGAATTCACAGTACTCATAAAAGAGTAGGCAAATAATACCCGGATGACCTACTGCTTCCAGCGAGATTCTGAAGTATGCATATGATGGGCACTTTTTCATTTGAGAGGACTGGTGAATGGCAGCAGTGAAGAGACGCTGATAATGATAATGACAATATGGCGAATGCAGTATGTCTGTATTACATTCATACTACACATAATTGTATTATATAGAACATACTTTTTTTTAGCCGTTATGAAGTACCTAAGAGAATATGTGATTTTGAACACAGCCACTATCTTTGAGTGATGATTTGTTCAAAATCACTGATTCATTCAGAGTCAAGCAACTGTCTTTATGAAGGAATCATTGAATCATTCACTTAAACGATTCATTCAAGATTACAGATTCGCTCAGGAACATAACATCACTACTGTGTGAGTCATGAGTCAAGAGTGAACAAAGCTTTATTAGCATGATTGTCAGAATTTACATTCTTGCCAAAGCATACACAGAACTTCAATTATTAAAATATACAATGGGGAAAATAAATAGGGTTAATAAAATTTTTGTTTATTATTATTATGTATATATTTTTATAGTAGTTATTAATATTTTAATAAGATTGGTCTGGCGGAAGCTAGATATTTTACTTCATAACTTGTTAAATATGGATATTTTTTTACACAAACGCATCGCTTCACTTCAGAAGGACTTTATTAAGTCCAACAATTTTGACTCCATAATTTCCCATACCCTTTTCTCCTTATTGTTTCCTTCTCTCACTATTAACATGCGCACATCTTGCATAATGCACTATAAGCTGACAACCTAAGGTCTGTAAATGTGTTCTTTTATAAAGAAAAGTCATAAATAGTTTAAGTAAATCCCAATCAACTGTCTCGACACACAACATCATCGCCGCAGGGTGTTTATCATCGTCTACTCACCACCATCCCTTCACCATCTCCTCGCCCCCCTTCGAAGCCCCCACCCTCCTTCCCTCTTCTCGTCATTCGTTACAATGCGAGGTCGTGCTCTATTTGTCTTCTTCACCTGTTTGCCTGTATGCAAAGTAGGGACTGTATATTATGCTGCTTTCATTTTAATACACAGATATAATATACACATGCGATTTTATTTACTTGCTGTTTACGTTCACAGACATAACCGCCTGTGTTTATGTGAACTGTGTGTGTTTTTGACATAACATTGTGTGTATTTGACAGTTTAAGTGCAATAACATGTGAAAGAGAACTTAGTTTAATACTCACACGTGCCGTCTGACAGCCAGCTTTCTATGGCTGTCTGATTTTTATATAATCAAAACCAAACAGATGTTTTGTTAGTTTTTGGCGAGTATCCAGGCACAAGCTGTAGGCTCCGCCCTCTTCTGGAAAGCGGGGTGGGGATTAGCAGCTCATTTGCATTTAAAGATACAGATTTATAGTACACCATTGGAGTCAGAAGATATATTAAATATATACTGTAAATGTCATAGAAGAATGTTTAGCTTATGACAAGCAACATAATAGTACTGACTTCTCTGATGGAAGTGTGTAATGAGATGAATTAGTGACCATGTAAACCTCATCAGAGTCTCTGTCATTGACATCATTCCATGCTTTTCAGTGGACTCTCATCCACCCACATCACTTTATATGAGTGAATATCTGTAGAGAGGAGATGGTGCCAATAATCTAGAATGTGGTGTGGTGAATGTCGGCCAGGAAGTGAACGGCAGGTAATGCTGTGGGGGATTGAACTGACCTTTGCCTTTTACTCTGATTGGACACAGCTGGTATTCATAGACCCAGAGAGAGAGAGACTTCGGGCACAGCCATGACACTGCACTTTTTTGGCACATCCATTTATTGGCTACAATTGCTATGACATCTGTACCATATGCCACCATACAAAGATGGATGACCATTTACATTCATACTCGCACACCAATCTCAACTACCAAAAGCCAATTCGTGTCGCTTTGCCAATGAGCTGGCTCAAATTCCCTCTGTGACTTGGAAGACCATGCCATTTTCACACAAACACACACACATTTGTTTTTTTCAGGTTTTATACTGAGAAATGGCTATTTATCATTTTTAGAATTGTTATGTTTTCGTTTAGCATGTTTATTAAGCTGTTTTACATACAGTATGAGATCATTGACCTTGTGGGGGCAATCACATTGCATTAACAGGAATAGCTTTTTCATAATTTCTGCTATATGTTTCCAACATTTTTGGTGCTTAGTTGTGCCCACCGAACTATCATATGTTAATGTCAACATTAACAACATGGTCTTATTGTGAATGATTCTTTGCTGCATGTAAAAAACAAAAAAAAAACAAAACAAACTAATTTGTTGGCTTACATCATCAGTTTATTATATGTATGTATGTATATATATATATATATATATATATATAACAAAATTATAAATGCAACACTTTAGTTTTTGGCCCCCCTTTTTTTTATGAGCTGAACTCAAAGATCTAAGACTTTTTTTATGTACACAATAGGCCTATTTCTCTCAAATACTGTTCACAAATCTGTCTAAATCTGTGTTAGTGAGCACTTCTCCTTTGCCGAGATAATTGGCATACTGACTGCAGGAATGTCCACCAGAGCTATTGCCCGTGAATTGAATGTTCATTTCTCTAACATAAGCCGTCTTCAAAGGCGTTTCAGAGAATTTGGCAGTACATCCAACCGGCCTCACAACCGCAGACCACGTTTAACCACACCAGCCCAGTACTTCCACATCCAGCATCTTCACCTCCAAGATCGTCTGAGACCAGCCACCCGGACAGCTGCTGCAACAATCAGTTTGCATAACCAAAGAATTTCTACACAAACTGTCAGAAACCGTCTCAGGGAAGCTCATCTGCATGCTCGTCGTCCTCATCGGGGTCTCGACCTGACTGCAGTTCGTCTTCATAACCGACTTGAGTGGGCAAATGCTCACATTCGATGGTGTCTGGCACTTTGGAGAGGTGTTCTCTTCACGGATGAATCCCGGTTTTCACTGTACAGGGCAGATGGCAGACAGCGTGTATGGCGTTGTGTGGGTGAGCGGTTTGCTGATGTCAACGTTGTGGATCGAGTGGCCCATGGTGGCGGTGGGGTTATGGTATGGGCAGGCGTATGTTATGGACAATGAACACAGGTGCATTTTATTGATGCCATTTTGAATGCACAGAGATACCGTGATTGTTGTGCCATTCATCCACAACCATCACCTCATGTTGCAGCATGATAATGCACGGCCCCATGTTGCAAGGATCTGTACACAATTCCTGGAAGCTGAAAACATCCCAGTTCTTGCATGGCCAGCATACTCACCGGACATGTCACCCATTGAGCATGTTTGGGATGCTCTGGATCGGCTTATACGACAGCATGTTTCAGTTCCTGCCAATATCCAGCAACTTCGCACAGCCATTGAAGAGGAGTGGACCAACATTCCACAGGCCACAATCAACAACCTAATCAACTCTATGCGAAGGAGATGTGCTGCACTGCGTGAGGCAAATGGTGGTCACACCAAATACTGACTGGTTTTCGGACCCCCCCGGACCCCCCGGACCCCCCCGGACCCCCCCGGACCCCCCCGGAACCCCCCCCGGAACCCAGACAGTAAAACTGCACATTTTAGAGTGGCCTTTTATTGTGGCCAGCCTAAGGCACACCTGTGCAATAATCATGCTGTCTAATCAGCATCTTGATATGCCACACCTGTGAGGTGGATGGATTATCTCGGCAAAGGAGAAGTGCTCACCAACACAGATTTAGACAGATTTGTGAACAGTATTTGAGAGAAATAGGCCGTTTGTGTACATAGAAATAGTCTTAGATCTTTGAGCTCAGCTCATGAAAAATGGGGGCAAAAACAAAAGTGTTGCGTTTATATTGACTGTTATATAAAACATTGTCTGATCCTGCAAATCTGTTAGAAGGATATGAGCCCTGTTTGGTTTAACACAAATGTAGGAGGGGAGGCAAACCAGTGAGCTTTAATTAACAGCTTCTCAATGATCATAATTGCTGTCAAGTAGATTAATCAGTACTTAGGAATTGCTCTTCATTTTATTTATCATCCCTGGCACAATGGAGTTCTCCAGATCTGTTGAGTTATAGCGCTGTCATCTGTATCTCTCTCCTTGAGTTTCCATTTTGTTAATGAAGCACCTGCTCACTCATAATTCAAATTAAAGATTGGTCAAGCATTCATTAAAGGAAGCGCTCATGCCCTTCCTTTTATTTTGTTTATTTCTCTTTGACTCTATCACCTTTTGTTTCTTTCTTTCGTTCTTTTAAGACTTTGAAAGTCATTTTTTTAAAGAAAGTTGTGATAGTAGGAAGCTGAATTTTCAGCATCATTACTCCAGTCTTCAGTGTCACATGATCCTTCAGAAATCATTCTAATATGCTGATTTGCTGCACAAGAAACACTTATTATTATTATCAGTGTTACAATATTACAGTTGTGCTGTTTCATATTTTATTTATTTATTCAAAAGAACAGAATTTATTTAAAATACAAATCTTTTGTTACATTTTAACTGTTTTTTATTGTCACTTTTGCAATATAATGCATCCTTGTCAAATGAAAGTATTAATTTCCTAAAATAAATAAATAAATAAATAAATAAATAAATAATAAGGAAGCCATAAGCAAATGCTGAACTTTCAATAAATGGTTAAAAAAGAAAAAAAAAAAAAAAAATCTATTTATCCTCTAATTCAATTAACGTTTCTGAAAACATAACATGATCATAATCATTTATCCTTTAATATTTAGTAATGTTTTCAGTTCAGTTGTGCAATGTTCTTCACCTTTCAGTAGAATGCAACTTAATTTTTCTGCACACATACATCATAATTGTGTTATGCATAAATACAATTATTTATTATAAACGCAAATAAATAAATAACCGCAGTAAGCTGATGATACTATAATTTCCAATGAGGAAACACATTACAGCGGTTTCATGTGGAACACAGATATCATATGGCAATGTTTATTTTCTCGATGTACTGTAGATAAATTTGATCTGTGAACAAAAGCATCAAAGATGCAGCAAAAGATGTGTGTCATGTTAGGAAATAGATAAATTCATTCCATCATGCATCCATAAATTTACTGTGACATTAGCTAGGATTACATTCACATCTGATATATAATGGAAAACAGGATTACAGTGCTTGTGGAGCAGTATTGATATTCTTCAAACATTGTGGTTATGATTTGCTGTAAACCGGTACTGAATTGCGGTCTGTTTATTTGGGTTGGACCTAATATTGGTTGGACCAATGGCATGATGGCAGATGGGGAGAGTGTTTAAACTTGTTTATTATTATTTTCACGGTTCTGTTTGGTGACGCTAGCGGCACAGAATTTACACTCTTCACCTTTAATATCTGACGGAGACAGGCTGTGCTATGGCCTGTGTGAAAGCAGACAGACAAACACACCGTGTGAAAGCTGTAAGGAGAATGTTCCGGAGCAGCACAGTTGGAGTGTTTTTATGTGTGCTAATGGATCGCTGGGAGATTGACAGGGCTAATGAAATATATGTGTCTCCCTCCCAGAAGAGAGGAGGGGTAAATAAGGACAGCAGAAGGGCTGGTTACTGCTTAGCACACAAGCTTTCTGTGCAGTATGTAGATGAATACTAATACTTGTAATACTAAGACAATTTAAACAGTATTATATACACCGATCAGGTATAACATTATGACCACTGACAGGTGAAGTGAATAACACTGATTATTTCTTCATCACGGCACCTGTTAGTGGGTGGGAAAGTGGCAGCAAGTGAACATTTTGTCCCCAAAGTTGATGTGTTAGAAGCAGGAAAAATGGGCAAGTGTAAGGATTTGAGCGAGTTTGACAAAGGCAAAATTGTGATGGCTAGACGACTGGGTCAGAGCATCTCCAAAACTGCAGCTCTTGTGGGGAGTTCCTGGTCTGCAGTGGTCAGTATCTATCAAAAGTGGTCCAAGGAAGGAACAGTGGTGAACCGACGACAGTGTCATGGGTGGCCACGGTTTATTGTCGCACAAGGGGAGTGAAGGCTGGCCTGTGTGTTCCGATCCAACAGACAAGCTACTGTAGCTCAAATTGCTCAAGAAGTTAATGCTGGTTCTGATAGAAAGGTGTCAGAATACGCAGTGTATCGCAATTTGTTGCGTATCGGGCTGCATAGCCGCAGACCAGTCAGGGTGCCCATGCTGACCCCTGTCCACCACCGAAAGTGCCAACAGTGGGCACGTGAGCATCAGAACTGGACCACGGAGCAATGGAAGAAGGTGGCCTGGTCTGAAGAATCTAGTTTTCTTTTACATGACATGGATGGCCGGGTGCATGTGCATCGCTTACCTGGGGAACACATGGCACCAGCAAGCCGGCGGAGGCAGTGTGATGCTTTGGGCAATGTTCTGCTGGGAAAACTTGGGTCCTGCCATCCATGTGGATGTTACTTTGACACGTATCACCTACCTAAGCATTGTTGCAGACCATGTACACCCTTTCATGGAAACGGTATTCCCTGGTGGCTGTGGCCTCTTTCAGCAGGATAATGCGCCCTGCCACAAAGCAAAAATGGTTCAGGAATGGTTTGAGGAGCACATTTGAGGTGTTGATTTGGCCTCCAAATTCCCCAGATCTCAATCCAATTGAGCATCTGTGGGATGTGCTAAACAAATAAATCCGATCTATGGAGGCCCCACCTCGCAACTTAAGCCCGGAACACACCAAGCTGATGGTCGGCCGACTACGTTTTCTCAGTGTGTTCTGCACCGTCGGCTGAAGTTGGTCCTTGTCTGCTTTTTTTTGGCCGATTCGACATGTTGAATCGCCATCAGAGCTCGTCGGTAAGTCAGGCCATCTGATCATTCTGATTGGCTGTTCAGCTACTGCCACCTGCTGGTACGGAAAGGCATTTCTTCTTATGAAGGTGCAGAATGGACATGCTACTTGGCGGTCGGGTGTTGAGCATCGGTTTGGTGTTTTAGGGCAACTTTGGACCCAGATGCTGCCGACGTGAGCCAACCCCGCAGTCTGCTTTCGTCACCACTAGCTCATCGGCGTCGGCTTGGTGTTCCGGGCTCTACAGGATCTGCTGCTAACATCTTGGTGCCAGATACCACAGCACACCTTCAGGGGTCTAGTGGAGTCCATACCTCGACGGGTCAGGGCTGTTTTGGCAGCAAAAGGGGGACCAACACAATATTAGGAAGGTGGTCATAATGTTAAGACTGATACATACATACGGTTTGTGATGTAAAACCGTATTGGGGAGAACACATCTGAAGATCTCTTTCATTCCTCTGAGAGTGTGACAGAGACAGAGGGAATCCACTCATCTATGATGAGTTAAAAGATCTTGTGATTTCACAGTAAGCAAGCACAGTCAGGGTTCAAAATGAGTGTCATGTTCGGAAGTAGCAGATAAATTCATGATAGATACATACACTTAGATTAGAGCACTCTCTGGGATATGGCTTACAAAGTTACTCATGTGACTTGAACATTTATCACAAAATTACCACATTTAAAGTCTTGATCATTATTTCCAGTGATAAACAACCAGGCAAAATACATTCCTAAATTTTCTGTGACATTAGCTGTGATTAGATTCATGTCTGATATATAATGGAAAACAGAATTGCAGTCCATTTACAGCAGTACTGATATTCATCAAATTTACCCAAGTATTAAACTTTTACAGATAATTCTACCCCAACTGCTTAACATACTGATTCCATTCAAACTTTGTTTTGTAAATTATTTCAGCATTTGGTGGATTTTGTACTTTATTTGAAAAACTCTCACTTACATTAATAGACTGTTCAGCATTCACAATGTAACTGAAAGTGATCATAGCAATATTTCCATACCAAATTTTGACTGGTCCTCTTTTTCTTTCTTTTTTTACATCTATATACTTGCTGAATTATAATTAGTCCTGTCTTCTTTGCATTTTTCATTCCTCTTCTTAACCAGTTGGTTTTACACTGCAGTGACCATAACTGCATCCGAATTTCCCTACTTAGTATGCACTACCTATCAAAAGTTTAATACAGCAGGGACATGTGAGATTGATCATAAGTGACTGTAAAGACATACTGTTTTAACTGTATTTTGATCAAATAAATGCAGCCTTGGTGAGTCAAAAACACACTTCTTAAAAACAAACAAACAAACAAACAAACAAACAACAAAAAACGTTAAAAAATTCTTACCAACCCCAAACTTTGTAAAACAAAATATGACTGTTTTTGATGCAGTAAACACTGAGTAACACTGAAGTTGGCTGCGGGTGGAAAATGTTAAAAAAGTCTAGAATATGTCCCCTTTAATAAACCGCTTTGAAACTAAACATACAGAGAAGTTTTCAGCTTAACCTGTCAGGTCTATTGGGTCCATAACAAACACGGGCAGAGATTCTCACCTCTCATATCAAGATGCATCAGTCACCAAATGCTCCTGAGGGCACACCTGCCCCGAAACAACACCCGCCCGCCTCTCTTCACCCCACGCTCCCGTCGTATCTTTCAGAAACAAACACACTTTG